>NC_140998.1:150243954-150505308 GCF_052327205.1 Somniosus microcephalus | reverse complement strand
CCGTCCTAGAGTCGAGCGACAGGACGATTAACCAATCCTAAACTTCAGTGACCTGACGGTTGACCAAGCGGTGCGTGTGTGGGCGGGCCTAATCATTCTGAACTGAGGTGAGTGGCCGCCATCTTGATTCCAAACTCTTCGTTACTTTTTCCCGCTTTCTGCATGTTTCTTTTCAAATCAACATTTCCAGCAACAAAAAAAAGTTGCTTTTAAAACACACATTGTTTTAAAAAAAAGTTAATTCATTTGTCAATCTTTTCCCTAACAGCTATAATTTTCCTACCTTTCACCATTTTTCCAGGCCTGGAAGCCTGGGCCTCTGTTGCCCAGCCACGCCCGAGCTAGGCACCGCCCCTCCCGCTGGGCCCGCTCCTGCGATCGCCGCCATCTTGGTAAAGGCTGGCGGCGCGGGACTGGGCCGAGCGTAGCCATCGCTGCCATTTTGGTAAACGCTGGCGGGGCGGGAGGGAGCCTAGCGGGAGGTGAGTTGCTGTCACCGTGGGGCTCGGGCTTAGCTGATCGGGCGCTCATCAGGGGTCGGCCCGCAACACATCGACCGGAGGAGCGGCAGCTCTCTCTCTCCTTCCTCCCCGCGGCTCGGGCGGGGGGCCGGTGCTCGGGAGGGCGGGGCTCGGGTGGGCGGAGGGTGGGGCTCGGGCTGACTGGGGCGCTGCGCTCGGCTGGGCCATGTCAGTGCGTGGGGCGGCACGGATCTCCACGGAGCCATCGCCGGCAGAGGGGAGAGGGTCTGCTGGCTCCCCCCCTCCCTTTCCCCCCCCACCTCCCTGCCCCCTCCTTCCCCCACCCCCTCCCTTCCCCCCTCCTTCCCCCACCCTTCCCTCCCCCTTTCCCCCCTCCCACACACTCCCTCACCCTCCCCACCTCCCCCCTCACCCCCACCTCCCCCTCTCCCCCCTCCCCTTCCACCTCCTCCTCCCCCTCACCCCCACTCCTCCTCCCCTCCCCCTCCTCCTCTCCTCCCCCTCCTCCTCCCCCCTCTCCCCGTCCCCTTCCTCCCCCTCCCCCTCCTCCCTCTCCCCTTCCTCCCCCTTCCCCCTCCCCTTCCACCCCACCTTCCCCCCAGTTGCTCTCTCCCCCCCGCCGTTCTCTCTTCCCCCAGTCGCTCTCTCTTCCCCCCCAGTCGCTCTCTCTCTTCCCCCCAGTTGCTCTCTCTCTTCCCCCAGTCGCTCTCTCTCTTCCCCCCAGTCGCTCTCTCTCTTCCCCCCAGTCGCTCTCTCTTCCCCCCCAGTCGCTCTCTCTCTTCCCCCCAGTCGCTCTCCCTCTTCCCCCCAGTCGCTCTCCCTCTTCCCCCCAGTCGCTCTCTCTCTTCCCCCCAGTCGCTCTCTCTCTTCCCCCCAGTCGCTCGCTCTCTCTCTTCCAACAACAACATGCCCTCAAAAGACCCTCAGCACCGCCGGGCACTTCAGCAAGTATATATAAAGCGGTACTACTGTCTGTCTATCTGTCCTTCCGTCTGTCTGTCCAGCTATACACTCTCAAGTTATAGACCGTACCTGCAGATGCGTTACATCTAAAGAAAGCTTACGATTCCGGAATGGTCATAAGTGTATTTACTTTTCAGTCGGACAAAAATTGCGCCCACGGTATCCAAAAAACTTTCAAAATTCCGCTCATTATTCAAAATTCCGCTCATTATCTGCTCATTAGCATCGAGTGACGTGACGGTCGACCAATCGTACAGTCGAGCGACCCGACGATCGAACAATCGCTGCATCGCGGCGGCGGGTTCGTCGCGCTTGCGGGCGGGCCGTCCTAGAGTCGAGCGACAGGACGATTGACCAATCCTACACTTCAGTGACCTGACGGTTGACCAAGCGGTGCGTGTGTGGGCGGGCCTAATCATTCTGAACTGAGGTGAGTGGCCGCCATCTTGATTCCAAACTCTTCGTTTCTTTTTCCCGCTTTCTGCGTGTTTCTTTTCAAATCTACATTTCCAGCAAAAAAAAGTTGCTTTTAAAATACAAATTGTTTTTTTAAAAAGTTAACTCATTTGTCAATGTTTTCTCTAACATCTATAATTTTCCTACCTTTCACCGTTTTTGCAGGCCTGCATGCCTGGGCCTCTGTTGCCCAGCCACGCCCGAGCTCGGCACCGCCCCTCCCGCCCCGCGATCGCCGCCATCTTGGTAAAGGCTGGCGGCGCGGGACTGGGCCGAACGTAGCCATCGTCGCCATTTTGGTAAAAGCTGGCGGGGCGGGAGGGAGCCTAGCGGGAGGTGAGTTGCGGTCACCGCGGGGCTCGGGCTCAGCTGTTCGGGCGCTCATCAGAGGTCGGCCTGCAACACATCGACCGGAGGAGCGGCGGCTCTCTCTTTCCTTCGCCCCCGCGGCTCGAGTGGGAGGCGAGTGCTCGGGAGGACGGGGCTCGGGAGGCCGGTGCTCGGGAGAGCGGGAAGGGGGGGGAAGGGTTACCCCGGCAATGTGGCTCGGGAGGGCGTGGGGCGGGGCTCAGGCTGACTGGGGCGCTGCGCTCGGCTGGGCCATGTCAGTGCGTGGGGCGGCACGGAGCTCCGCGGAGCCATCGCCGGCAGAGGGGAGAGGGTCTGCTGGCTCCCCCCTCCCTTTCTCCCCCGCTCCCTTTCTCCCTTCCCCCCTCCCTCCCTTTCTCCCTTCCCCCCTCCCTCCCTTCCCCCCTCCCCCTCCTTCCCCACACCCTTCCCACCCCCCTTCCCCGCCCACACACTCCCAACCCCCCACACCCCCAACCCCCCACGCCCTCCACCCCGTCCCATCCCCCCCTTCCCCTCCCTTCCCCCCACCCCTACCCTCCCCCCTCCCCTCCCTTCCCCCCACCCCTCCTTCCCCCACTCTTCCCCCCGACACCCTTCTCCCCCACACCCTTCTCCCAACCCACAGCCCCCTCCACCTCCCCTCCCCCTTCCCCTCCTCCCCCTTCCCCTCCCCCACCCCCTCCCCCCCTCCCTTCCCCCTCCCCCCTCCCCCCAGTCGCTCTCTCTTTTCCCCCAGTCGCAATCTCTCTTCCCCCAGTCGCTCTCTCTCTTCCCCCCAGTCGCTCTCTCTCTTCCCCCCAGTCGCTCTCTCTCTTCCTCCCAGTCGCTCTCTCTCTTCCCCCCAGTCGCTCTCTCTCTTCCCCCCAGTCGCTCTCTCTCTTCCCCCCAGTCGCTCTCTCTCTTCCTCCCAGTCGCTCTCTCTCTTCCCCCCAGTCGCTCTCTCTCTTCCCCCCAGTCGCTCTCTCTCTTCCCCCCAGTCGCTCTCTCTCTTCCCCCCCAGTCGCTCTCTCTCTTCCCCCCAGTCGCTCTCTCTCTTCCCCCCAGTCGCTCTCTCTCTTCCCCCAGTCGCTCTCTCTTCCCCCCAGTCGCTCTCTCTTCCCCCCAGTCGCTCACTCTCTTCCCCCCAGTCGCTCGCTCTCTTCCCCCCAGTCGCTCGCTCTCCTCCCCCCAGTCGCTCGCTCTCTTCCCCCCGTCGCTTGCTCTCTTCCCCCCATTCGCTCTCTCTCTTCCCCCAGTCGCTATCCCTCTTCCCCCCAGTCGCTTTCCCTCTTCCCCCCCAGTCGCTCTCTCTCTTCCCCCCAGTCGCTCTCTCTCTTCCCCCCAGTCGCTCTCTCTCTTCCCCCCAGTCGCTCTCTCTCTCTCTTCCAACAACAACATGCCATCAAAAGACCCTCGGCACTGCCGGGCACTTCAGCTAGTATATATAAAGCGGCACTTCTGTCTGTCTGTCTGTCTGTCCTTCCGTCTGTCCGGCTATACACTCTCAAGTTATAGAGCGTACCTACACGTGCGTTACATCAAAAGAAAGCTTACGATTCTGGAACGGTCATAAGTGTACTTACTTTTCGGTCGGTCGGACAAAAATTGCGCCCATGGTATCCAAAAAACATTCAAAATTCCGCTCATTATCCGCTCATTATTCAAAATTCCGCTCATTAGCATCGAGTGACGTGAAGGTCGACCAATCGTACAGTCGAGTGACCCGACGGTCGACCAATCGCTGCGTCGCGGGGGCGGGTTCGTCGCCTAGATTTCACCGTTTTTCCAGGCCTGGAAGCCTGGGTCTCTGTTGCCCAGCCACGCCTGAGCTAGGCACCGCCCCTCCTGCTGGGCCCGCCCCCGCATCTTGGTAAAGGCTGGCGGCGCGGGACTGGGCCGAGCGTAGCCGCCGCCGCCATTTTGGTAAATGCTGGCGGGGCGGGAGGGAGCCTAGCGGGAGGTGAGTTGCGGTCACCGAGGGGCTCGGGCTCAGCTGATCAGGCGCTCATCAGGGGTCGGCCCGCAACACATCGACCGGAGGACCGGCGGCTCTCTCTCCTTCGCCCCCGTGGCTCGGGTGGCGGGCCGGTGCTCGAGATGGCGGTGCTCGGGAAGGCAGGGCTCGGGATGGCAGAGGGCGGGGCTCGGGCTGACTGGGGCGCTTCGCTCGGCTGGGCCATGTCAGTGCGTGCGGCGGCACGGAGCTCCGCGGAGCCATCGCCGGCAGAGGGGAGAGGGTCTGCTGGCTCCCCCCCTCCCTTTCCCCCCCTCCCTTTCCCCCCACCTCCCTGCCCCCCTCTTTCCCCCACCCCCTCCCTTCCCCCCTCCATCCCCCACCCTTCCCTCCCTCCCACACACCCCCTCCCCCTCCCTCACCCCCCTCCCACACACCCCCTCTCCCTCCCCCCTCACCCCCACCTCCCCCTTCCACCTCCTCCTCCCCCTCCCCTCCTCCTCCCATCCCACTCCCCCTCCTCCCCCTCCTCCTCCCCCTCTCCCCATCCCCTTCCTCCCCCCTCCTCCCTCTCCCATCCCCCTCCCCTTCCACCCCCCCTTCCCCCCAGTTGCTCTCTCTCTTCCCCCCAGTCGCTCTCTCTCTTCCCCCCAGTCGCTCTCTCTCTTCCCCCCAGTCGCTCTCTCTCTTCCCCCCAGTCGCTCTCTCTCTTCCCCCCAGTCGCTCTCTCTTCCCCCCAGTCGCTCTCCCTCTTCCCCCCAGTCGCTCTCCCTCTTCCCCCCAGTCGCTCTCTCTCTTCCCCCCAGTCGCTCTCTCTCTTCCCCCAGTCGCTCTCTCTCTTCCCCCCAGTCGCTCTCTCTCTTCCCCCCAGTCGCTCTCTCTCTTCCTCCCAGTCGCTCTCTCTCTTCCCCCCAGTCGCTCTCTCTCTTCCCCCCAGTCGCTCTCTCTCTTCCCCCCAGTCGCTCTCTCTCTTCCTCCCAGTCGCTCTCTCTCTTCCCCCCAGTCGCTCTCTCTCTTCCCCCCAGTCGCTCTCTCTCTTCCCCCCAGTCGCTCTCTCTCTTCCCCCCCAGTCGCTCTCTCTCTTCCCCCCAGTCGCTCTCTCTCTTCCCCCCAGTCGCTCTCTCTCTTCCCCCAGTCGCTCTCTCTTCCCCCCAGTCGCTCTCTCTTCCCCCCAGTCGCTCACTCTCTTCCCCCCAGTCGCTCGCTCTCTTCCCCCCAGTCGCTCGCTCTCCTCCCCCCAGTCGCTCGCTCTCTTCCCCCCGTCGCTTGCTCTCTTCCCCCCATTCGCTCTCTCTCTTCCCCCAGTCGCTATCCCTCTTCCCCCCAGTCGCTTTCCCTCTTCCCCCCCAGTCGCTCTCTCTCTTCCCCCCAGTCGCTCTCTCTCTTCCCCCCAGTCGCTCTCTCTCTTCCCCCCAGTCGCTCTCTCTCTCTCTTCCAACAACAACATGCCATCAAAAGACCCTCGGCACTGCCGGGCACTTCAGCTAGTATATATAAAGCGGCACTTCTGTCTGTCTGTCTGTCTGTCCTTCCGTCTGTCCGGCTATACACTCTCAAGTTATAGAGCGTACCTACACGTGCGTTACATCAAAAGAAAGCTTACGATTCTGGAACGGTCATAAGTGTACTTACTTTTCGGTCGGTCGGACAAAAATTGCGCCCATGGTATCCAAAAAACATTCAAAATTCCGCTCATTATCCGCTCATTATTCAAAATTCCGCTCATTAGCATCGAGTGACGTGAAGGTCGACCAATCGTACAGTCGAGTGACCCGACGGTCGACCAATCGCTGCGTCGCGGGGGCGGGTTCGTCGCCTAGATTTCACCGTTTTTCCAGGCCTGGAAGCCTGGGTCTCTGTTGCCCAGCCACGCCTGAGCTAGGCACCGCCCCTCCTGCTGGGCCCGCCCCCGCATCTTGGTAAAGGCTGGCGGCGCGGGACTGGGCCGAGCGTAGCCGCCGCCGCCATTTTGGTAAATGCTGGCGGGGCGGGAGGGAGCCTAGCGGGAGGTGAGTTGCGGTCACCGAGGGGCTCGGGCTCAGCTGATCAGGCGCTCATCAGGGGTCGGCCCGCAACACATCGACCGGAGGACCGGCGGCTCTCTCTCCTTCGCCCCCGTGGCTCGGGTGGCGGGCCGGTGCTCGAGATGGCGGTGCTCGGGAAGGCAGGGCTCGGGATGGCAGAGGGCGGGGCTCGGGCTGACTGGGGCGCTTCGCTCGGCTGGGCCATGTCAGTGCGTGCGGCGGCACGGAGCTCCGCGGAGCCATCGCCGGCAGAGGGGAGAGGGTCTGCTGGCTCCCCCCCTCCCTTTCCCCCCCTCCCTTTCCCCCCACCTCCCTGCCCCCCTCTTTCCCCCACCCCCTCCCTTCCCCCCTCCATCCCCCACCCTTCCCTCCCTCCCACACACCCCCTCCCCCTCCCTCACCCCCCTCCCACACACCCCCTCTCCCTCCCCCCTCACCCCCACCTCCCCCTTCCACCTCCTCCTCCCCCTCCCCTCCTCCTCCCATCCCACTCCCCCTCCTCCCCCTCCTCCTCCCCCTCTCCCCATCCCCTTCCTCCCCCCTCCTCCCTCTCCCATCCCCCTCCCCTTCCACCCCCCCTTCCCCCCAGTTGCTCTCTCTCTTCCCCCCAGTCGCTCTCTCTCTTCCCCCCAGTCGCTCTCTCTCTTCCCCCCAGTCGCTCTCTCTCTTCCCCCCAGTCGCTCTCTCTCTTCCCCCCAGTCGCTCTCTCTTCCCCCCAGTCGCTCTCCCTCTTCCCCCCAGTCGCTCTCCCTCTTCCCCCCAGTCGCTCTCTCTCTTCCCCCCAGTCGCTCTCTCTCTTCCCCCCAGTCGCTCGCTCTCTCTCTTCCAACAACAACATGCCCTCAAAAGACCCTCGGCACCGCCGGGCACTTCAGCAAGTATATATAAAGCGGTACTACTGTCTGTCTATCTGTCCTTCCGTCTGTCTGTGCGGCTATACACTTTCAAGTTATAGAGCATACCTACACATGCGTTACATCTAAAGAAAGCTTACGATTCAGGAATGGTCATAAGCATATTTACATTTCGGTCGGACAAAAATTGCGCCCACGGTATCCAAAAAACTTTCAAAATTCCGCTCATTATTCAAAATTCCGCTCATTATCCGCTCATTAGCATCGAGTGACGTGATGGTCGACCAATCGTACAGTCGAGCGACCCGACGATCGACCAATCGCTGCGTCGCGGGGGCGGGTTCGTCGCGCTTGCGGGCGGGCCGTCCTAGAGTCGAGCGACAGGACGATTGACCAATCCTACACTTCAGTGACCTGACGGTTGACCAAGCGGTGCGCGTGTGGGCGGGCCTAATCATTCTGAACTGAGGTGAGTGGCCGTCATCTTGATTCCAAACTCTTCGTTACTTTTTCCCGCTTTCTGCATGTTTCTTTTCAAATCAACATTTCCAGCAACAAAAAAAAGTTGCTTTTAAAACACACATTGTTTTAAAAAAAAGTTAATTCATTTGTCAATCTTTTCCCTAACAGCTATAATTTTCCTACCTTTCACCATTTTTCCAGGCCTGGAAGCCTGGGCCTCTGTTGCCCAGCCACGCCCGAGCTAGGCACCGCCCCTCCCGCTGGGCCCGCTCCTGCGATCGCCGCCATCTTGGTTGGAGGTCGAGGCCCGTGTGATCCCAGCTACGTTTCCACACAGGTTGTGTCCCTGGGATCCGTGGACCATTACGCTGGCCCCTAGTACGTAGCGTCACAGCGCACGTTTTCACAGGAGGGCCGCCATCAGATAAGTGCGTATTCTTTTCGCAGAATGGTGGCGTACCTCCGGAGGTAGGCCGCCGACCGCAAATTTTGGCCCACTGATATCCCTTTTGAAAGTATGCTGTCCAAAACTGCACACAAAGATAACCCGTTTCAATGTGAAAAGTCTTGAGAAATTAAATTGCTTTTGAGGTGCATTGGCCGTTGCAGGAAGGCAATACAGAAGCTTCTTCACACCACCAACATCCTAAAAGCAGAAATGGAATCAGTAACCAATTCATTGCAGTGATATGAGGGTGTAATAATAGGAACATTCGGAACAGGAATAAGTCATTCAGCCCCTCGATCCTGTTCCGCCATTCTATTAGATCGTGGCTGATCTCTACCTCAACTCCACTTACCCGGTTTTGCTCCAGATCCCTTGATTCCCTTACCCAGCAAAAGTCTATCGAGCTCAGTCTTGAACATTTCAATTGACTCAGCATCCACAGACATTTTTGGGGAGAGTTCCAGATTCCCACTACCCCTTGTGTGAAAAGTCTTCCGATTTCACTCCTAAATGCCCAAGCTTTAATTTTAAAGTTGTGCCCCCTTGTTCTGGACTTCCCCACCAGAGGAAATAGCTTCTCTGTATCCACCCTTTCAAATCCCTTTATCATTTTAAAGACCTTGATTAGATCGCCCCCTCAACCATCTGAACTCGAGGGAATACAAGCCAAGTTTATGTAACCCGTCTATTATGTCCGTGTATGATTGAGACATGGACAGCAGGAGTTGAACAAAACAAGTGTTTACTGAAAGGAGTCAATCGGGAAACTGAAACTACAGAGGCTTACTAGCGCCTTTTATACAGGGGTGGTCACTGCCGGTACTGCAGACTGAGACCAGTTATTCTCTTAAAGGTACATACACAACAATTCCTCCCCTTTTAGATAAACAGTACATAACATTCATTTAACAACTAAATGATAACTAATTACAATCACAATTACGGTTGCTAGATACATTGGTTAAGTTTAAGCAATTATAAGTTCAGTCTTTGAGGAGGCTTCCTGATTCTGTCTGGATAACGTCTCTTTGGGGTATCAGGTTCTTCTGGCAATGTTGAGTCGGGATCAATGTCGTTGTTTGGTTCATCTGCTTCCAATATCACCGATTCTGCGGTAGCTGCAATTGGTACGTCGATTTCATTACCAGGTGTATCAGATCGTGGTGTGGAGTTGACGTTTTCCAGTGACTCTAGAATCTGGTCAGCATGGCGTCTTACAATGCTCTCTCCAACGTCCACGGTATACATGAGAGGTCCTTGCCGTGTACAAATCGTTCCTGGCTGCCATTTCTCAGTGCGGTAGTCCCGGGCTGTGGTAAACCACTGTTTGTATTCCTGTTTGTCCTGTTTGTATTCCACTGTGTACATGCCTGGACATGCCTCGGCTGACTCCTCCCACAGGTCCTAGTATAAAGGTGACTGCTCCCCAGCCCTTGTATCCTGGACCGGTCGACCACTCGAGGCAGACCTCCATTCTGTTGTTAATAAAAGCCTTTAGTTACTCTTCTAACTCTCAGTCTTTTATGAGTAATTGATAGCGCATCAATTTTATTAACAACATTTTTATAATGGAGAAGATCCTCACACCAGCATGCCTGGACTTAGATCATCGGGAGGCGGACTCATCCACCAAGTTTACTCACTGGCTTAAGTGTTTCGAAAAATTCCTGACCGCCTCCGAAGCAATCAAATCGGACGAGGACAAACTGGATGTCCTGACCTCCAAAGTGAACCACCGAGTGTACTCGGTCATCCAAGACGCGACCTCGTACGCGGACGCTATCAAGCTCCTCAAGGACCAGTACACGCGCCCAGTGAACGAAGTGTACGCCAGGCACCTCCTGGGGAGTCGTAAACAACAACCTGGGGAATCGACCGTGGAATACCTTCAGGCACTGTCTGTGCTTGGCCGGGCCTGTGGTTGTAAGGATGTAAAGGCCGCCGTGTACACAGAGGAACTTATCCGGGACGCTTTTGTAGCGGGCCACAGATCCAATTACACACGACAGCGACTGTTGGAGCAGAGCAACCTCGACCTCAACAAGGCCTCTGAACTCGCACTATCGTTGGATGCAGCCTACCAGGGCATGGATGCCTACTCCTCTGCACCGTGGACGCCGCGGGGAATGACAGCCTGGGACACGGTAGGACCGCCTCATAGCGCCGTGCCACCCCAGCCACACCCCAACAACGGCCCAACTACCGCAGCAGTGTCCCAAGGCCAGACAGCAGTGCCCCAAGGCCAGAAATGCTACTTCTGTGGCCAGGCAAAACACCCCAGAGCGCGCTGCCCGGCGAAAAACGCGATCTGCTCGGGCTGCGGGAAGAAGGGACACTACGCTAGCGTCTGCAGGGCCAAAGCCACCCCGAACCCCAGCAGCGCCGCATGTGGGCCATGCGGGCCGCCATTTTGGACCTCCCCAGCTGTGTGCGAATCACCGGTACAGCAGCCATTTTAGACGCCTCCAGCCACATGGGGATCATGGACGCCGCCATCTTGGACGACAGCCGGGACGCAGCAGGCCCCCGACACCGCCTCATCTGATACCCGCAGCGACACACCGACCCCTACGCTGGCATCCGTTACACTGGACCAAGCGAGACCGCACCAACTGGCCAGTTCCACAATGGACATTAAGGTAAATGGTCACGATACAATCTGCCTTTTTGACTCTGGGAGCACGGAGAGCTTCATCCACCCCGACATGGTGCGGCGTTGCTCTCTCCCAGTCCTGCCTGCACAACAGCGGATTTCTATGGCCTCCGAGTCCCAGTCGGCGGACATCGGCGGCTACTGCGTGGTGACACTCGTAGTAGACGGGACCGTGTACGATCATTTTAAACTTCTGGTCCTGCCTGACCTCTGCGCTGCCGTCCTGCTGGGGTTAGATTTTCAGTGCCACCTTAAAAGTGTTACGATGGCGTACGGTGGACCCCTACCCCCACTCACAGTCCGCAGCCAGCAGCTTCCAAATTGCCCGCCGCGCACCAGGTGCAACCTCTCCACACTCAGAGTCACCCCCCCACCACTGTTTGCTAACCTCACCCCCAACTGTAAGCCCATCGCCACAAAGAGCAGGCGATACAGTGCCGGGGACAGGGTTTTCATTAAAACCGAAGTGGAGCGGCTCCTGAAAGAAGGGATTATTGAGGGCAGCACCAGCCCCTGGCGAGCCCAGGTTGTGGTCGTTAAGACTGGCGAGAAGCAGCGCCTGGTCATCGACTACAGCCAGACAATAAATCGCTACACCCTGCTGGACGCCTACCCACTCCCCCGTATAGCTGATATGGTCAACCAGATCGCGCAGTAACGCGTCTTCTCGACCATTGACCTGAAATCAGCGTACCACCAGCTCCCCATCCGCCCTGAGGACCGCCAGTACACTGCCTTTGAGGCAAACGGCCGCCTCTATCACTTCCTTAGGGTTCCCTTTGGCGTCACCAACGGGGTCTCCATCTTCCAAAGGGAGATGGACCGGATGGTAGATCAAAATGCGTTGCAGGCCACTTTCCCATATCTGGACAATGTGACCATCTGCGGCCGTGACTTGCAGGACCATGACGCAAACCTCGAAAAATTCCTCCGCACCGCCCAACTCCTAAACCTGACATATAACAAGGAGAAACATATTCCGCACAAACCGCCTCGCCATCCTTGGCTGTGTTGTGGAACACGGAGTCATCGGCCCCGACCCCGACCGGATGCGTCCCCTTATGGAACTTCCACTGCCCCACTGCCTCAAGGCCCTGAAGAGGTGCCTAGGGTTTTTCTCCTATTACGCCCAGTGGGTCCCCTACTATGCGGACAAGGCCCGTCCGCTGATCAAGTCCACCTCTTTTCCCTTGACGGCAGAGGCCCGCTTAGCCTTCCACCGTATCAAGGAGGACATTGCCAAAGCCACCATGCACGCAGTGGACGAATCCATCCCCTTCCAGGTGGAAAGCGACGCGTCCGACTTTGCCCTGGCCGCTACCCTCAATCAGGCGGGGAGACCTGTGGCCTTCTTTTCACGAACCCTCCAAGGCCCGGAGACCAGACACTCCGCTGTTGAGAAGGAGGCCCAGGCGATTGTGGAGGCTGTGCGTCATTGGAGGCACTACCTGGCCGGAAAACGATTTACCCTGCTCACTGACCAGCGTTCAGTTGCTTTTATGTTTAACAACAAGCAGAGGGGCAAAATCAAAAATGACAAGATCTTGAGGTGGAGAATCGAACTTTCCACCTACAACTACGAGATCTTGTACCGGCCCGGGAAGCTAAATGAACCCCCGGATGCGCTATCGCGTGGCACCTGCGCCAGCGCGCAGATCGATAGACTACGGGTCCTCCACAATGACCTCTGCCACCCGGGGGTCACCAGGTTCTTCCACCTCATCAAGGCCCGCAACCTGCCTTACTCTATTGAGGAGGTCAGGACCATGACCAGGAACTGCCAAGTCTGCGCTGAGTGCAAACCACACTTTTATAGACCAGACAGGGCCCACCTGATAAAAGCCACTCGCCCCTTCGAGCGCCTGAGCGTTGATTTTAAAGGGCCTCTCCCCTCCTCCGACCGCAATGTGTACTTCCTCAATATTATTGATGAGTACTCCCGTTTCCCGTTCGCCTTCCCCTGCCCGGACATGACCAGTGCCACGGTCATTAAATGTCTGAACAACCTCTTCACCCTGTTCGGCTTCCCCAGCTATATCCATAGCGACCGGGGCTCATCGTTTATGAGCGACGAACTCCGTCAGTACCTGCTAACTAGGGGTATTGCCACAAGCAGGACCACCAGTTACAACCCCCGGGGGAACGGACAGGTGGAAAGAGAAAATGCGACAGTTTGGAAGGCCGTCCTGCTAGCCTTAAAGTCTAGGGGCCTTCCAACCTCCCGCTGGCAGGATGTGCTCCCCGATGCGCTCCACTCTATTCGGTCACTGCTCTGCACTGCCACTAACGCCACCCCTCATGAGAAAATGTTTGTCTTCCCAAGGAAGTCCACATCAGGGACATCGCTACCGCCATGGCTGACGTCCCCAGGGCCGGTCCTACTGAGAAGACACGTGAGGACCCATAAAACGGACCCCCTGGTCGAGAGGGTCGACCTCCTCCACGCCAACCCCCAGTATGCTTACATCGCATACCCGGACGGGCGGGAGGACACAGTCTCCATAAGAGACCTTGCACCCTCGGGGACCACAATAACCCACTACCCACTACCACCCCCCCCCACGATCCGATATCCAGCCCCAGCAGACGGCAGGCCTGGGCCCCGCGACCCGCTCGACATCTACGAGGACGACACGCCTGTGCCACAGCCTACGCTGGACTCGACGCCGGAAGCTTCACTACCCCTGCCGTCGCCACGCCGATCACAGCGGCAGACAAGACCTCCGGAGAGACTCCAATACACTAACTTTTAATACACTTCACCCCGCCGGACTCAATTTTAAACAAGGGGTGAATGTGGTAAACCACTGTTTGTATTCCTGTTTGTCCTGTTTGTATTCCACTGTGTACATGCCTGGACATGCCTCGGCTGACTCCTCCCACAGGTCCTAGTATAAAGGTGACTGCTCCCCAGCCCTTGTATCCTGGACCGGTCGACCACTCGAGGCAGACCTCCATTCTGTTGTTAATAAAAGCCTTTAGTTACTCTTCTAACTCTCAGTCTTTTATGAGTAATTGATAGCGCATCACGGGCCAAAACTGGTTGACCTATCTTAAAACTCCTGGTCGGCCTTTCATTCATATTCTGAAACTGCCTGTTCTCCACATCTCTTCGGACGTTTGGCTTAACCAAATCCAAGCGGCATCGTAGTCTTCGATTGAAGAACATCATGGCTGGAGTTTGGTTGGTAACCGCATGTGTCGCATTCCGGTAGGCAAACAAGAAGTTGTCCACCTTGTGTTGTAGGGGTATATCTTCATTACACATTGCCTTGATAGCCTTCTTGAATGTTTGAACAAACCTCTCGGCCAATCCATTAGTGGCTGGATGATATGGGGCAGATGTGTAATGCTTAACACCATTGTTGTTTAAGAACCTCCGGAACTCTTCAGACACAAACTGTGGTCCATTGTCAGAGCAAATCTGTTCAGGCAGCCCATTCCTGGCGAATATGGTTCGTAAAACTGTGATAGTTTTTTCCGTGGTGGTTGAGGACATTTTTATTACCTCTGGCCACTTTGAATGTGCATCCACCGCAATTAAAAACATCGAGTCCATGAAGGGACCAGCAAAATCAATGTGCACCCTTTGCCATGGAGATGAGGGCCACTCCCATGGATGTAGAGGGGCTTGTGGTGGGGTGTTTTGGACCTTCTGGCATCCTGCACAGCTCTTGGTCATCTCTTCGATTTCTCTATCAATTCCCGGCCACCACACAAACGCTCTGGCTAAGTTCTTCATTTTTACCCCACCCAGATGACCCTCATGAAGCTCATTGAGCACTCTATCCGTCAACTTAGGTGGAATTACTACTCTGGATCCACACATCAAGGTTCCTCTGCACACTGACAGCTGTTCTCTTCTCGGCGAGAATGCTGGCAGCAGTGGTTCGCCATGTGCTGGCCATCCCTTCACCGTTAAATCATAGACCCGTGATAGTGTCGGGTCATTCCGTGTTTCCTTTTCTATGTTTGCATTCGTCACAGGGAGACATTCGACTATGGTCGAGTGGAATAACTCCATTGGATCCACTGCAAGGTCTTCTTCTTCCACCGCCGGCAACGGTAGGCGCGACAATCCATCAGCATTCCCATGCTGTTTAGTTCCTTTGTACTCGATGTCATATTGGTGTGCCCCTACGAAAAGGGACCACCTCTGCAGCCGTTGTGCTGTCATTATCGGTACGCCCTTCTGAGGGTTGAAAATGGAGACAAGAGGTTGATGATCGGTTAGTAAAGTAAATTTTTGACCGTGCAGGTAGTGATTGAACTTCTTCACCCCGCACACTAGGCTGAGGGCCTCTCTGTCAATCTGGGCGTAGTTACGCCCGGCAGAAGTTAACGAGCGTGATGCAAAAGCTATCGGCCTCTCTAAACCATCAAGGAATTTATGTGACAGTACCGCCCCAATGCCGTAGGGAGACGCATCACACGCCAGTCTGATCGGCAGTGCTGGGTTGTAGTGAGCCAATACTTCTCTTGAAGTGATTAAGTCCTTACTCTTCTGAAAGGCCCGCTTACAGTCATTGCTCCATTTCCATGCTACTCCCGTTCGTAACAGGGCGTTCAGTGGGTGCAGGATTGTCGACAAATTCGGCAATAACTTATGGTAGTAATTCACCAATCCGAGGAATGACCTCAGTTGCGACACATTTTCAGGCGCTGGGGCCTTAACAACCAGTCGGGAGCAGCAGGAGCAGTGAGTCAGAGCCCGGTATAAAAACCGGAGAGAGGCGAGGCCCGAGACCAGTCGGGAGCAGCAGGAGCAGTGAGTCGGAGCCCGGTATAAAAACCGGAGAGAGGCGAGGCCCGAGACCAGTCGGGAGCAGCAGGAGCAGTCAGTCGGAGCCCGGTATAAAAACCGGAGAGAGGCGAGGCCCGAGACCAGTCGGGAGCAGCAGGAGCAGTGAGTCGGAGCCCGGTATAAAAATCGGAGAGAGGCGAGGCCCGAGACCAGTCAGGACCAGCGGGAGCAGTGAGTCGGAGCCCGGTATAAAAACCGGAGAGAGGTGAGGCCCGAGACCAGTCGGGACCAGCGGGAGCAGTGAGTCAGAGCCCGGTATAAAAACCGGAGAGAGGCGAGGCCCGAGACCAGTCGGGAGCAGCAGGAGCAGTGAGTCGGAGCCCGGTATAAAAACCGGAGAGAGGCGAGGCACACCAACTCAGCAGCGGGGAGAGAGGTAAAAAGTAATCAGAGTGTGACGTCACCAGGGAGCAGGTAAGTGATTGGTTGGTGAGTATTTCTCTTTTTTAAACTTTAACTCTGTAGTTTATAGTTACCAGGGTCTTTCTGGTGTAGCAGGGACTGTTGGTAGACTATACAAGCGCCTTAGAGATATCTTTAATTGGTGATAGTAAATTAATTAAAATTAAGTAAAGGGAAGGTCATGCCAGGTGAGCCCAGCCCCGTGATATGCTCCTCTTGCTCTATGTGGGAATTCAGGGACCCCGGTGCCCCTGATGACCACGTGTGCCAGAGATGCATCCATCTGCAGCTACTAGCAGACCGCATTGAGGCGCTGGAGCTGCGGGTGGATGGGTTGTTGAGCATTCACGATGCTGAGAGGTTCGTGGATAGCACGTTTAGTGAGTTGGTCACACCGCAGGGAAGGGCTGCACAGGAAGACAGGAAATGGGTGACCACCAGGCGGAGCAATAGAAGCAGGCAGGTAGTGCAGGAGACCCCTGTGACCATTCCCCTCTCAAACAAGTATACCACTTTGGATACTGTTGAGGGGGATGACTCACCAGGGGAAGGCAGCAGCAGCCAACTTCCTGGCACTGGGGGTGCTCCTGCTGCCCAGGAAGGGGGGAAAAAGAGTGGGAGAGCAATAGTGGTAGGGGATTCTATAGTAAGGGGAACAGATAGGCGTTTCTGTGGCCGTAGACGTGAATCCAGGATGGTTTGTTGCCTCCCTGGTGCCAGGGTCAAGGATGTCACTGAGCGGCTGCAGGGCATTCTGGAGGGGGAGGGTGAACAGCCAGTGGTCGTGGTCCACATTGGTACCAACGACATAGGTAAAAAGAGGGATGAGGTCCTGCAGCAAGAATTTAGGGAGCTAGGTGAAGGATTAAAGAGCAGGACCTCAAAGGTTGTAATCTCTGGATTACTCCCGGTGCCACGTGCTAGTAAGTATAGAAATAGGAAGATAGAACAGATGAATGCGTGGCTAAAGGGATGGTGCAGGGGGGAGGGCTTTAGTTTCCTGGATCACTGGGTCTGCTTCTGGGAAAGGTGGGACTTGTACAAGTCGGACGGTTTACACCTGAACCAGAGGGGCACCAATATCCTTGCGGGGAGGTTTGCTAGCACTGCTGGGGAGGGTTTAAACTAACTTGGCAGGGGGTTGGGGTACAGAGTGGAGCTATAGTAGGGGGTGATTTACAGCCAAATACAGAGGGAAAAACAAGTCAGCTGGGAAGGCAGAGCAAATATGTGAAGGCAAAAGAGAATATGGCAGGGCTGGAAGGCATTTATTTTAATGCAAGGAGTCTTGCAAATAAGGTGGACGAACTGAAGTTGTTGTTGAACACATGGGAGTACGATATTGTTGCTATCACGGAGACATGGTTGAGGGAGGGTCAGGACTGGCAGCTCAATATTCCGGGGTATAGAATCTTCAGGCGAGACAGAGGGGGGTGTAAAAGGGGAGGGGGTGTTGCAATATTAATTAAGGAGTCAATTACTGCTGTAAGGAGGGATGATATATTAGCGGGTTCCTCTAATGAGGCCATATGGGTAGAACTTAAAAACAAAAAGGGGGCAAGCACTTTGCTGGGAGTGTACTATAGGCCCCCAAACAGTCAGGGGGAGATAGAGGAACAGATATGTAGGCAAATCTCAGAAAAGTGCGAAAATAATAGGGTAATAATAGTGGGGGATTTCAACTTCCCCAATATAAATTGGGACAGTCAGAGTGTGAAAGGCTTAGAGGGTGCAGAATTCTTAAAGTGCATCCAGGAGAGCTTTTTGAGCCAACATGTAGAAAGTCCTACAAGAGAGGGGGCGGTACTGGACCTAATTCTGGGGAATGTAGCCGGGCAAGTGGTGGAAGTGTCAGTAGGAGAGCATTTTGGCGACAGTGACCATAATTCGGTGAGATTTAAGGTGGTCATGGAAAAGGACAAAGATGGCCCGGAAATAAGGGTTCTAAATTGGGGGAAGGCCGATTTTAATATGATAAGGCAGGATCTGGCCAAAGTGGACTGGGAGCAGCTGCTTATAGGAAAATCCACATCAAAACAGTGGGAGACTTTCAGAAGGGAAATAGAGAGAATACAACGCCAACATGTTCCTGTAAAGGTCAAGGGTGGGACCAACAAGCAAAGGGAACCTTGGATGACAAGGGATATACAAAAATGCATTAGAAATAAAAGGGGGGCTTTTGGCAGTTACAAAAGACTAAAGATGGAAGAAGCCCTAGAGGAGTATAAAAAGTGCAGGGGCATGCTTAAAAAAGAAATTAGGAGGGCGAGGAGGGGCCATGAAATAACACTGGCGAACAAAATAAAGGAAAATCCTAAGATGTTTTATAAGTATATTAAGGGCAAGAGGATAACCAGGGAAAGGGTAGGGCCCATTAGGGACCAAAGTGGCAAGCTGTGTGTAGAGCCAGAGGATGTAGGCGGGGTTTTAAATGAATTTTTTGCATCTGTGTTCACTATGGAGAAAGACGATGCAGACATAGAAATCGGGCAAGGGGACTGTGACATACTTGAACATATTAGCATAGAGAGGGAGGAGGTGCTAGCGGTTTTAGCAGGCCAAAAAGTGGATAAATCCCCAGGCCCGGACGAGATGTATCCCAGGCTGCTGTGGGAGGCAAAGGAGGAGATTGCAGGGGCTCTGACACAAATTTTCAGAACCTCTCTGGCCACAGGGGATGTACCAGAGGACTGGAGAACAGCTAATGTAGTACCATTATTCAAGAAGGGTAGCAGGGATAAACCAGGGAATTACAGGCCAGTGAGTCTAACATCTGTGGTGGGGAAATTATTGGAAAAAATTCTGAGGGACAAAATTAATCTCCACTTGGAGAGGCAAGGATTAATCGGGGATAGTCAGCATGGCTTTGTCAAGGGTAAATCATGTCTGACAAATCTGATTGAATTTTTCGAGGGGGTGACTACGGGGGTGGATGAGGGAAATGCTGTGGATGTGGTTTACATGGACTTCAGTAAAGCTTTTGACAAAGTCCCGCATAGGAGACTGGTCAAGAAGGTAAGAGCCCATGGGATCCAGGGTGCCTTGGCGCGTTGGATCCTAAACTGGCTGAGTGGCAGGAGGCAGAGGGTGATGGTCGAAGGTTGCTTTTGTGACTGGAAGCCTGTGTCCAGTGGGGTACCTCAGGGATCGGTGCTGGGTCCCTTGTTGTTTGTGATCTACATAAATGATTTGGATGAGAATGTAAAAGGTATGATCAGTAAGTTCGCAGATGACACGAAAATTGGTGGGGTGGTAAATTGCGAGGAGGAAAGCCTCCGGCTACAGGACGATATAAACGGGTTGGTCAGATGGGCGGAAAAGTGGCAAATGGAATTTAACCCTGAAAAGTGCGAGGTGATGCATTTTGGACGGACAAATAAGGCAAGGGAATATACAATGAGTGGTAGGACCCTAGGAAGTACAGAGGGTCAGAGGGACCTTGGTGTACATGTACATAGATCCCTGAAGGCAGCGGAGCAGGTAGATAAGGTGGTTAAAAAGGCATATGGGATACTTGCCTTCATTAGCCGAGGCATAGAATATAAGAGCAGGGAGGTTATGATGGAGCTGTACAAAACGCTGGTGAGGCCACAGCTGGAGTACTGTGTGCAGTTCTGGTCGCCTCACTATAGGAAGGATGTGATTGCTTTGGAGAGGGTGCAGAGAAGATTCACCAGGATGTTACCTGGGATGGAGCGCCTCAGCTATGAAGAGAGGCTGGACAGGCTGGGGTTGTTTTCCTTGGAGCAGAGAAGGCTGAGGGGGGACCTGATTGAGGTGTACAAAATGATGAGGGGCATAGATAGGGTAGATAAAGAGGAACTTTTCCCCTTAGTGGGGGGGTCAATAACAAGGGGGCATAGATTCAGGGTAAGGGGCAGGAGATTTAGAGGGGATTTGAGGAGGAACTTCTTCACCCAGAGGGTGGTTGGAATGTGGAATTCAATGCCTGAAAGGGTGGTAGAGGCAGGAACCCTCACAACATTCAAGAAGCATTTGGATGAGCACTTGAAATGCCATTGCATACAAGGCTATGGACCAAATGCTGGAAAATGGGATTAGACTGGACAGGGATGGATGGGCGGCGCAGACACGATGGGCCGAAGGGCCTCTTTCTGTGCTGTAAAACTCTATGGGCTAGATTTTCAGTATAGGCAGTTTTGGGGCGCTAGCTTTAGCGCCCGCCCGAAGTTAGCGCCCGCCCCAAAGTAGCGCCCCGTTGCCGGGAATTCAGTGGCTTCGCCCTAAGAGGTTGGTGGAGCGCTAAAAGAGGCGTTCCACTACTCTCTTTAGGCGCTAGGCCGGCGGTCCAGAGGGATAGCGCCCAGGCGGGGCGCAGCACGGGTGCGGTCATTTTTGCACTGACAGCAGACCCCGTGGTGCCGACCAGCTCTTAAAGGGGGAAGGGACGAATTGGTCTGCTGCCACGCCCTGCACACTGCAGCCTTGCAAAGAGGCCTCAACACTACTGCTCAGCCCCAGGGAGTCATGGCAACGCCAGAGAAGGCCCGTCAGCGTGCCCTGCGCTTCTCAGAGGGTGATCTGGACATAATGGTCACAGCTCTGGAGGTGAGGCGCAAGATCTTGTTTCCAGAGAGTGGGAGGAATCCAACCCACCACGACTACACCAAAGCCTGGAAGCAGATCGCCAGAGGGTGACGTTCACCGGCGAGGCCCCCAGGACCCACAAACAATGCCGTAAGAAATACAACGATCTGACCAGGATTGTGAGGGTGAGTAGCCTTTCCAGTCTCCTCCTCATTCTTGCATGTACACCTGACATGATGGGCAAAGGGACCTGAAAGTCCTTTTGGCCAGCCCTCAGCCAGCAGCATTGGGACAGTCATGAGCATCAAATGGCCATTCGGCACTCTACACTTTGGCCAAGCTATTCCACCATGGGAGGCAGTGGACAGTACATCAGGGCTTCACTCTGTCCAAGCTATTCCACCATGGGAGGCAGTGCACACTACATCAGGGCTTCACTCTGTCCAAGCTATTCCACCATGGGAGGCAGTGCACACTACATCAGGGCTTCACTCTGTCCAAGCTATTCCACCATGGGAGGCAGTGCACACTACATCAGGGCTTCACTCTGTCCAAGCTATTCCACCATGGGAGGCAGTGCACACTACATCAGGGCTTCACTCTGTCCAAGCTATTCCACCATGGGAGGCAGTGCACACTACATCAGGGCTTCACTGCGCACTTACAGCCCGTCCTTTCTCTTGCAGGCTAAAGTAGCGTTTAATCGCCAGGCCCGTGCCAGGGGTGGCCGCGCCAAGCTGCAGAAGCTCACTCGGCTGGAGGAGCGCGTGTGTGTGCTCATGGGAGCCCGTGTGATTGTCCCCACAGCGTGCGGTGTATCCGACCCTCCACTGCCCGGCAATGGTAAGGACCTCACCTTTTGGCCCTCTCGCGTCGCACTGGCCCATCCGAGCTACCTCCTTTGCCACTGTCCCACCAATGCGCTGAATCCCACCAGTCCTAACTCCCTCGCTGACGCCGTCTCCTCACTCTGAAGCTACTCTTGTGCATTCCTGCTTTCAGCTGGTGACGACCAGGACCCTGAGGCTGCCAGTGACAGCACCTCCAACCAGGAGGAGGAGGAGGAGCAAGCCGGACCTTCGGGGGAACAGTCACGTCCCGCAGGAGAGGAGGAAATGCTTGACACCTCCTCACTGGACGAGTGCCTGGAGGAACTGTCGCAGGGCAATGCAGCTTCTGGGACCAGTGGCGTCCAGCCACCCAGCAGCCGTGCGCGTGGCCCGCGGCCTTCCCCCCAAAGGGGGGAAGGATCAGAGGGGAGTGCTGCTGCTCGGCACACTCGCCGTCACCAACGCGGCAAGGGTCCCCTAGTTCGGCCCCCTCCTCCCCAGCGGGAGAGTCGCGACTCCAGTCCGGACACCTTCACTTCGGAGGAGGTGCGGAAGCTCGATCAGATGGCCGACGACTCGGACCGGCGCCACACGGAGCTCATGAGCGTGGTGGGGCGCATGCCTGAGGCCATCGAGTCGCTGGCGACCAGTGTGCGCGAGTTCGGGGCAGCAACTGCCGCGACTGGCCGCATGCTAACTGATGCCGTCAAGACCCTGGCGGATGTGATGCGCGCGCACACCAGGACCACAGGGCCACTCACTGCTGCCACACGCGCTGTCTCAGGCAGGCATCGCCAGGGCAGGCGCCGCGCTGGACCATCCCAGCAAGCCGGCCGTCGGCTGATTGCTGCGGATCCTGCAGTGCGGGCCCGGCCGAGTGCCACCGCGCCACAGCACCAGCCAGCGCATCCCAGACGCCAGCTGGCCCTCATTGCGCCATCCGTCGCCGCCATTCCCCCTCTGGGGCGTCGACGGCAAGCGGCTGCAGCTGATGGTGGCCAGGCTCAGGTGCGCCACTCAGCAGACGGCCCCTCGAGGCCCAAACGCCGTGTAGGCCGCCCCCCAGCGGCATCTGGCGGAAGGGCATCTGAGCCTCAGGCGCCTTCCCCCAGCCTCGCAGCAGCCACTGGGCAGAGCTTGCGAAGGAGCAGCAGGCAGGGCAGGGGAGGCAAAATGCTGGCCAAGGTCTCGCCCTCGCGGGCCACTCAGTAGAGGGTGTGGCCAGCTTTCCTTTAATATGGCGGTGGCCATCTTTATTTTGCCCATGGTTGTGCTTTTGGAGGGCTTTTTTTTTGCGTTAGGCCGACGTTGAGGCCCGGTTTCAATAAAGGTGGAGTGGCTCCTCCCCAGTTTGTGGGAGTGAGTCGTTTGTTGGGCTTTTTGTGGGGCCCGTTTATTGTTTTTGGGGATTCATGTGGGAAGGGCTTTTCATTTTTGTGTAATAAAAAATTATCTTTATTCATGCAGTCTCCATGGTTGTTCTTCTTAGTGTTTGTTGGCTTCGCCGGCTGAGGGCTTGCGGAGCGGCTGCATTCATCTTCCCTCATGGCCCCTGGCCATTCCCTGACAGGGGGCTTAGAAGTACCGTGTAATAAGGTGGCGTCGTGCGGCCCTTGGCCCTGGTCGCTCCCTCCTGGGAACGTACTCCTGCTCCTCCTCCTCCTCCTCCTCCTCCTCCTCATGCTCCTCCTGCTCCTCCTCCTGAGGTGCTGGTCCAACGTCAGGTGGCAGTGCCTGAGTCCTGCGGATAGCCAGGTTGTGTAGCATGCAGCAAACCACCACAAATTGGGAGACCCGGTCCGGCGAATACTGGAGAGCTCCTCCGGAGCGATCAAGGCAGCGGAACCGCTGCTTGAGGACCCCAATAGTTAGCTCGATGATGTTGCGGGTGGTTTGATGGCTCTCGTTGTAGGCCTCTTCAGCAGCGGTCCTGGGCGCGCGGAGCGGGGTCATGAGCCAGGTGCACAAAGGATAGCCTTTGTCCCCGAGTAGCCATCCTCTTGGGGGAGGCTGTGCCTGGAACATGTCATGCACAGTACTCTGCCGCAGGATAAAGGCATCGTGGCTGCTGCCTGGGAAGCTGGCATTGACTGCCATGATGCGCTGCTTGTGGTCACAGACCAGCTGCACATTCAGAGAATGGTAGCCCTTCCTGTTGCGATACTGCTCGCCATGCTCCAGAGGGGCCCGCAAAGCCACATGCGTACAGTCAATGGCGCCCTGCACCAAGGGGAATTCCCCGAGTCTGGAAAATCCCAATGCGCGCTGATGCTGGCTCTCCAGGGCCATGGGGAAGGAGATGAATTGGCTTCTCCTTCTGAACAGTGCTTCGGTCACCTGGCGGATGCAGCGATGCGCGCCGTACTGGGAGATGTTTGCTATGTCCCCAGCAGCGTATTGGAAGGAGCCGGTGGCATAGAAGTTCAATGCCACTGTCACCTTCACTTCCACCGACAGAGACGTCCTGCACCTGAGCTTTGGCCGCAGATCTCGGCGAAGCAGGTGGCAGATCTCTGCAATCACCCCCTTTCGGAATCGGAGCCTTTTAACACATCGCGCGGCACTCATGTTTAGGTAGGAGCGCTGCTGGCGGTATAGCCTGACTGGGTAAGGCCTACGTGGCCGACGCCTGTAGCCCCCTCTGCCTCTAGCCAGGGCTGCCCCTCTCACAATGCGTCTGCGAGCCCTACGGACATGGAGCTGCAGCTCCGCGTTGGCACCCCATGCAACCCCCATCAAATCCTGGCAAACACTCTAATTTCCAAATGGCCACTTGCAGCGCTGTTGCCTGAGTCCAAAAATACCTGGCTCTTGCTGCTTGAAACCAGTTAGCTATCCTCCTTGTTGTGTCTCCAGAAATGCATTGCACAAGACTGTTTTCTGAAAAAAGGATGGCCTTTATACTGGAGAGGACGTTCCCTTTAATTAGCGCCCCCCGGGGCCCGCGCTGGTTGTGTTGCGTTCCTTTTTCCAAACGCTCCGGCCGCCCGCCGCACAATGGGGCGGTCCGACTGAAGTTTGCAATCGGGGCGGCCAAAGGGCGTTGCACGAGGATGTGACGTCATTTTCTGCGCGCGCATCCGGGCGGGCGCTAAACTTTGCGCCGGCGCTAACGGGCAACTTAATTTGGGGCGGAGCGCAAACTGCACTGCGCCCGGGCGCTACACGCATAGCGCCCGGAAATCACTTCTCTTAAGGCGCTAACTGCTGGCGCAAGCTACTGAAAATCTAGCCCTATGACTCTAACCGCTTCAATTTTGTCAGGGGACTTATGTAACCCCTCTTCATCAATCACGTGGCCACAATACGATATCTGTTTCTTAAAAAATTCGCACTTGGGGCGGTTGGCTCGTAGCCCATGTTCCCGTAGTCTAGTGAGCACCTGTTCTAGATTGTTAAGGTGTTCACTGTCATCTTCACCTGTCACAAGGATGTCGTCCAAGTAACACTGAGTCCCCAGAATCCCTTGCAGGACTTGTTCCATCGCTCATTGCCATATCGCCGGAGCCGATGCTACTCCGAATACCAATCGATGATACTGGTAAAGACCTTTGTGAGTGTTTATCGTGAGATACTTCCTAGAGGATTCTTCAACCTCCATTTGCAAATATGCTTGTGCTTGGTCAAGTTTTGTAAAACGCTTCCCTCCAGACAGTGAGGCGAAGACGTCTTCTATCCTTGGAAGAGGATATTGTACTGTGTGAAGGATTGGGTTCACCGTCACCTTGAAATCCCCACAGATGCGAACCTTCCTTGGCTCCTCAGACTTATTGCTTAACGTTTTCTTCATGACAGGAACGATGGGTGTCGCCCACTCGCTCCAGTCGACCTTAGACAACACGCCTGCTTTCTCCAGATTCTCCAGCTCTGCCTCGACGGCTGGGCGAATTGCATATGGTACCGGTCTTACTTTGAAAAACTTGGGAATTGCATTCTCTTCTATTTTTATCGAGGCGGTTACGCCTTTAAGAGTGCCCAGTTCTTGTTGAAATACCTCTTTGGCATTAGCTAAGATTGTTGACAATCGCCCAGGAGTGACGTCTTCATCTTTTTTACCGTCCACCGTCGTTGCATGAATGGAGTGCCAATCTAAGCTTATCTTCCTGATCCATTCACGTCCCAATAATGGTGGTCCACCATTTTGCAGTATGTAGAGATACAATTTCCGTATTTTCTTGCCGTTGTATTCGACAGGCACCCTTATTTTTCCTCTGGGGTATACTTTTTGCCCCGTATACGTCGTCAAGACGATGGATGTCTCTCTCAAGGGTATGTGTGAGAATAGCCGCTCGTAGTCGTCGATTCATGACGGTTAGCGTTGATCCTGTATCCAATTCCATTTTAACTTGGGACCCTGCTATCGTGAGGGTGACCCAAATGGTTCGGTGATCCTCTTTTGCGATTACATTGTGAAGTTTGAGACAGCTTAGTCTCCTGTTCCCGGATTCGCTATCGCTCATCTGGTCTTCGGAACTACTGTCCGTCATCTTTTGTACTTTCTTGTACGGTTCCTTAGTAGCCTTTTTGTTGTCGCTGGTCTTCTTCCCAGACCTGCAAACTCGTGCAATGTGTCCCATCTTTCCGCATTGCCTGCATATTTTGTCCTTGGACCAGCAGTCCTTCTGGTCATGGTTAGTTCTGCCGCAGCGATAACATTTTGCAAATCCCTGTGTCATTTCGTGGGTGCCGTATTCCTGTGGCTTTTGTTGAATTTCCGCAGCTCCCCTGGCTGCTGCTTCGTATGATACTGCCACGCTGAAAGCCTTATCTAGCATCAGCTCTTTCTCTGAGAGTAACTTCTTCTGTGTTCCTTCACTCAGGAGTCCACAGACAAATTTGTCCCGTAGTGTATCTGCCAGTCCTGCTCCGAACTGGCAGTGCTTTGATAGCTTGCGTAGTTCCGTAAGGTACTCAGCATTGCTCTCATCTTTATGCTGAGTTCTCCTGTGGAATTTAAATCTTTCGGCTATCAACAGCGGTGCAGGGTTTAGGTGTTCCTGTAGGACAGGAGCAATTTCGTTAAAACTCTTCGCCTTCGGTTTGGCTGGAGTAATCAGGTCCCGCAATAGGCCGTACGTTCTAGCGCCCATTAAGTTTAGCAATACCGATGCCTTTTTCTCATCGGCTATTTCGTTTGCCTCGCAATATACCTCGACTCTTTCCACATACGTGGTCCAGTCCTCTATTGTATTATCAAAGGCAGTGGTACAGCCAGTCTTTGGCATCTTGAAAATCTAAAATGGCGCCTCCCGCGCTTTGCCTACTTCCCCGATTTAACAAAATGGCGCCTCCCGCGCTTTGCCTTCTTCCCCCGCTGATTAAGATGGCGCCTCCCGCGCTTTTGCCTTCTTCCCCACTGTTGCTAGCGCTGCTTTCCACGGTTTCCGTTGCAACCTGCAGCTCCTTGCGGTTTCCTGCGCGTTTATTTATTTTTTTTTAATTATTTTCCCGTCGTGGAACAACCCTGTGGGACTCTTGCCTCCCTCTTCTCGGGTCTATACGCAGCCCGGCTTCGTAGCACCGGCCGCGCCCTGTGTGTTCCACCCTTTCTCTCTCCTCTTCCCGACAACGCTGCTCGGCCCCGTTGCAAGCCACCCGCTCGAGCTCGCGACCGCCGCAGCCCAGGAAGGATCAGTGTACTACCTGCCACCAGCCCGATTAGCTGAAGCACCTTCGACAGGAACCAGGCCCTGCTTTCGACAGCTTCTCCAGCAATCTTCAACTCCGCTAACACAGGGGCGGATGCCCACGGTCGATGCCCGTTCCTACTGCTTCTTTCTTCCTTCTGGCCTCGACCTCTGCTCACTTCGCTGCAGGAATGGATCGCAGGAGGTGGTGCAGACTGTAGGTAAGTTCGTATCTGCTCGTCGCCAGTATTATGTCCGTGTATGATTGAGACACGGACAGCAGGAGTTGAACAAAACAAGTCTTTACTGAAAGGAGTCAATCGGGAAACTGAAACTACAGAGGCTTACTAGCGCCTTTTATACAGGGGTGGTCACTGCCGGTACTGCAGACTGAGACCAGTTATTCTCTTAAAGGTACATACACAACACTGTCCTCATAATTTAACCCATTAAACCCTAGTATCATTCTAGTGAATTTCCTGAGGTACGGTGCCCAAAACTGAATGCAGGGTCTGACCAAGACTGTACAGCTGAAGCATCAGATCCTTACTTTTGTATTTCAAGCCTCTTGAGATAAATGAGAACCTCCCTTCTCTTCTTTGAATAGTGCCATGTAATTTGTTAGGCCTATCTAGGATGCCCATTGTAACATCTCATCTGAAAATGACAGCTCCCCCGGCGCCAGCCTAGCTTGTAGGCCCAGATCCCAGTGCGGAGCTCAAACTCACAACATTCTGTCCAGAGGCCTGAGTAGTGCCCAATGAGTCAAGGTGACATTTCCAAAATTACCTACTCGAGGTTTAAGTAATTGTTTTGACTGGTACAGTGTCCCTTGAGATACAGTCTAGCACGTAATCAGGATTGAGACAATATGTCAGCCACCAGCCACAATTGGGAATCCAGATGTGGATAATTGCATGTCTGATCAGTAAATAAAAAATGTGTAATAGATATCGCCGTTGGTCGTATGATCTTCATACTCATTCGCACGGCGTATGCATGTGAACTTTAACCTTTTTGTGCGTTTGTTGGTAAATCAGTAAGATGAAAAAGTAGAGTGTGCGAGTATTTTTTGATCATTGTGGCTGCTTTACTTCCTTGGTCGCTGAATGGTGGTAGATGTTTCTTAAGTAAATATACATGTGCAAAGTACATTTACCTGTATTGTTTGAGTGTATGTGAGGCTTTTTCTACTAAAATTAGTGCTCACACCTGTGGTTAGTCAACAATTTCAATTGGCATACACCATATGAATGATTTGGGTTGGGTTGGGTTGGGATTCGTGCGGGGTGGGGGGGGCGGATGTGTATGGAAATTATATGACCCTGGGCCCGTACTGTAGCTGCAAGGTTACTTGCTGCTTCTCTACCGTTCAGTTTAGCCTCTAATTATTTTTTGTTTCACACAAGCCCGTTGTTTTTATTTTATTAAGAAACCTTTTTCTGGTCTATCGCAATTCTCAAAACAGCCTGATCCTCATTTCACAGGTTGTCATCCATTCATCTCACAAAGTTTCCAATACTGGCCGCCATTCTTATGGAGATGTTGCCATTTGTTTTAAGCCTATTTCATTTATTTTGTTTCGTTTTGTTCAGGTTTTGCTTTCCATCTGATCGTTAAGCACCTCTGGTCAAAAGGAGCTGGCTCTTTCGTCAATGAATAATCCATTCTTGAGCTGGGTAACTTGGTGCAGTGACTTAGTCTCACTGCTTTCAGTCTCACCACCTCATTGTGCCACAGTAACAGAGTCTGTTCTGCACAAACTACAGCCACAGTTCGGGTACTTAATTAACGTTACAGTCCAACTCCACTCGAATGAATAGCCGGTTAAATGAATATTTGTACAAAAGCAAATCCTTGCTCAACCAGTCAAAAAAGTCCAGATCTTTGTCTCTTTGTTTCATTCCCAGCCCAATCTCTGATCAAAAGGACTCAAACACAGTGCTCAAAAGATTAAAGTCCTGAATTGGCAACTCTTTAACTTGCCCTGCCAAGTTTCAGCATCAACTCCCTTCACCAGCATCCCCATATGAACTCTTCTGCTCAATGAGGTCATGATTGCAATGGGCTGCACCAAGCTAAGGTTTGGTTTGTATCAAGAGTGGAGTTGGCAGCAATATTTTCCTGCTCTAGATCCTGTGAATCAACGTAAAAATTAATCTGTGTAACGTTCAGGGAAACTCTTGAGACCATTCTTAGGGGCCACTTCAACATATGTGCAGGAGGAATGGTCACACTCTGAGGGAAGGCTATCAGACTATCTGGGACACTGTCCCTCTGGGAACCCAACACACAAAGGGGCTTCCTTTAAGCTGATTGTTTTCGACTTGCTCAAAATCGTCATGCAACTTTCATTCTCTTCCCTTCACCACTCACTTGAATTGCTCATCCTGTGTCACGCTTCATCTTGTCCATTCTCCCCTTTTTCCCGCCCGTCACTTCAAATGTCTTACTCTTCTATTTCTTCAGGGTTTTATTTCAAAGTACGAGCTTTCCTTCTAAGAATTAAGAATAAAACCTGCAAATACTGGAAATCTGAAATTAGGCCAGTAAATGCTGGAAATGCCAGTTCGACAATGTCTGAAGTAGGAACACTGATTACTGTCATGTTTGTTGTGTCTTTTGCAGAATATTCTGCCTTTATTTCGGAACAGTTCTGCCAGATCACAGAGCAGCATGGAGCAGCTGAACTCACCGAATCATGATCAGGCCATCTCGTTGGGGTCCTGCTATCTGTTATCATCAACATGACCCTCAACATCCCCACACTCTATCCACATGCTAAATCCAGGCTGACATCTTGGGCTGGATTTTTACTCGGAGGCAGGGAGGGAGCTGGACTGAGGTTGAGAAACCTAGAAGAACGGGTTTCCCTCAGGCCTTGCCGAATTTAACAACAGGACCTGATTAACATTTTTTCTCTCCGTTTCCCGGCCATAGCCAGCCAGATTGAGAGGCTGGCAGGCTATCGGGTGGGTACCAGACTGCAGTCAGTGAGCGGAGAGGAGGGAGAGAGGGATCGGAGGCCGGGAGTGGGCGGGGGGTTTGAGATCGCAGGCAGGAGAGATGGAAGTCCGGGGCAGTGGGGTGGGTAGCTCGGAGACCAGAGAGATCGGAGGCTGGAAGGGTGTGAGAGATCGGAGGCCGGGGAGGCGGGGAGATTGGAGGCCGGAGAGATCAGAGGCCAGGGGTGGTGGGGGGCAGAGTTCAGAGGCCAGGGGTGGTGGGGGGCAGAGTTCAGAGGCTGAAGAGATCGGAGGCCGAGGGTTGGGGGCGGGGTGGGGGGGTGTTGTGGGAGATTGGAGGCCGGGGAAAACGGAGGGCGGGGGGAGGTGGGTGAGAGATCGGAGACCGGGTTGAGGGTGAGATGGGAGGCCTTGGGGGGAGCAGGGAGATCAGAGGCCCGGGGGGTGAGATCAGAGGCCTCGGGAGGGATATCAGAGGTCTCAGGGGAGATTGGAAAGGTCGGAGGGGGTGTCCAGTAACATAGCCATTACACTACCATACTTTTTTGATGAAGTAACAGAGAGGATTGATAAAGGGAATGCCACAGATGTTATCTGCATGAATTTTCGGAAGGTGTTTGACAAAGTACCACATAGAAGGCTGGTTAACAAAATTGAGGCTCATGGAATAGGTGGGTCAATGGCAGCTTGGATAAGGAATTGGCTAAAGGACAGAAAACAGCGAGTTGTGGTAAATGGCTTTTTTTCAGACTGGAGGATGGTAGACAGTGGTGTTCCCCAAGGGTCAGTGCTGGGGCCACTGCTTTTTTTGATATATATAAATGACCTGGATATTGGAATACAGAGTAGAATTTCTAAATTTGCCGATGACACCAAACTTGGGGGTGTGGCAAACAGTGATGATGATAACCATCGACTGCAACAGGACATAGAAAGGCTAGCAGAATGGGCAGACAAGTGGCAGATGGAATTTAATACAGAGAAGTGTGAGGTGATGCATTTTGGCAGAAGGAACAGGGAGAGGCAATATACACTTCATGGCATAGTCTTAAATAGTGTGTAGGGACTGAGGGACCTGGGAGTTAATGTGCATCGGTCCCTGAAGGTGGCAGGACATATTGAGAGAGTGGTTAACAAAGCATATGGGATCTTGGGCTTCATAAATAGAGGTATTGAGTACAAAAGTAGAGAAGTTATGCTGAACATTTATAAAGCGCTGGTTAGGCCACAACTGGAGTATTGCGTCCAGTTCTGGTCACCACACTTTAGGAAAGATGTTAAGGCCCTTGAGAGGGTGCAGATGAGATTTACCAGAATGGTTCTGGGGATGGGGGATCTTAGCTACAAGGACAGGTTGGAGAAGCTGGATTTGTTTTCATTAGAGCAAAGAAGGTTGAGGGGTGATTTGATAGATGTGTAAAAGATTATGACATGTTTGGATAGGCTAGATGGGGAAAGGTTGTTCCCACTAGTTGATGGTACAAGGACTAGGGGACACAGATTTAAGGTTTTGGGCCAGAGATACAGGGGGGATGTGAGGAAAAACTTTTTTACGCAGCGAGTGGTGGTGACCTGGAATTCATTGCCGACAGAAGTGGTGGAAGCGGAGACACTCAATGTTTTCAAGGGGAGACTGGATAGGTACTTGAGGGAAATAAACTTGCAAGGCAATGGGAATAGAGCGGGGGAATGGGACTGACTGGATTGCTCTAGAGAGCTGGCATGAACTCAATGGGCTGAATAGCCTCCTTCTGTGCTGTTATGACAATGACTCTATGACCCTGTGCAATGTTGCCTCACTTCTGACACATACAAGGGGGTGTCTGATCGCGGGGGCTTGGTAAAGCAGATAAGCTGGATCCACCAGGTAAGTGGAAAGGCGAGCCATTCAGTTGTATCACACCACTACATTGTAGCAGTTCAAGGAGAAGGCTCACCGCCACCTTCTCAGGACAAGTCGGGATGGTCAATAAATGCCGGCCTTGCCAACGACGCCCACAACCCGAGGATGGATTTTTAAAAAGTCCTGTAGTTTCAACCAATACCTAGCTTGTGGTATGAAGGAAGGATGTCATCAGCTCTCAGAGAGATTTTTGTTATGTATGGGTATTAAGGGCTATGGACCAACAGCAATAACAACCACTTGCATTGATATAGCGCCTTTAACGTAGTAAAACATCCAAGGTGCTTCACAGGAGCGTTACCAGACAAAATATGACACCGAGCCACATAAAGAGATAGCAGGACAGGTGACTAAAAGCTTGGTCAAACAGGTAGCATCTTAGAGTAGGAGAGAGAGGTGGAGAGGTTTAGGGAGGGCATTCCAGAGCTTAGGGCCCAGGCAGCTGAAGGCACGGCCACCAATGGTGGAGCGATTAAAATCGAGGGTGTACAAGAGGCCAGAATTGGAGGAGGGCAGAGGTGTCAGAGGATTGTAGGGCTGGAGGAGGTTACAGAGATAGGGAGACGCGAGGTCATAGAGGGATTTGAAAACAAGGGTGAGAATTTTTAATCATGGCTTTGCTGGACCGGGAGCCAATCTTGGTCAGGGAGCACAAGGGGTGATGGGTGAACAGGACTTGGTGCAAGTTAGGATACGGGCAAGTTTTCGGTGAGCTCAAGTTTATGGAGGGTGCAAGGTGGGAGGCCACACTTGTACACACACACACTTGTACACATATTTATACACACACACAGATACCCAAAGAGATATGTACACACATGCACATGTGCACACATACACACACACACATGTATATATATATACATAAAGCTATAAAGACAATCATTTATAATTTATAAATACACAGACACAAATATATACACACAGACACAACCATACATGTGCTTATTTACAATACATGAACAAGAAAACACATACACACACACTTGTACACACGCACACTGGTACGCACCCACACACATGCACACACACACGTGTACACACCCACACACCTGCACATACACACATACACACACTTATACACATGTACACACTTGTACACACCCACACACGTACACACACTTACACATGTGTACACACCCACACACGTACACACACACATGTGTACACACCCACACATGTGTACACACTCACACACATACACAAATTTACACACTTGTACACACCCACACACTTGTACAAACCCACATACGTGTACACACCCACATATGTACACAAACTTACACACTTGTACACACCCACACATGTGCACACACATGTGTACACACCCATACATGTGCTTACACACTTGTACACACCCACACACATGTACACACACTTACACACTTGTACACACCCACACACTTGTACACACCCACACAAGTACACACATGTGTACACACCCAAACACCTGCTCACATACTTACACACGTGTACACACCCACACACTTGTACAAACCCACATACATGTACACGCCCACACACGTACACAAACTTACACACTTGTACACACCCACACATGTGCACACACAGACATGTACATGCCCACACACATGCACACACACTTACACACGTGTACACACCCACACACATGTACACACACTTACACACTTGTACACACCCACACACATACACACTTACACACTTGTACACACACACACTTGTACACACCCACACACGTGTACACACCTATACACACATGTACACACCCACACACATGTACACACCCACACACATACACATGTGTATACACCCACACACATGTACACACCCACGCACTTGTACACACCCACACACTTACACACATATGCATGTGTACACACCCACACACATGTACACACCCACACATGTACACAAACTTACACACTTGTACACACCCACACACTTGTACACACCCACACATGTGCACGCACACACGTGTACACACCCACACACTTGTACACATCCACACACCTGCACACACACACACCTACACACACTTACACACGTGTACACAACCACACACATGTACACAACCACACACATACACATGTGTACACACCCAAACACATGTACACAACCACACGTGTACATACCCACACACATGTACACACACACATACACACCCACACATGTGTACACACCCACACACATGTACACACCCACGCATGTACACAAAAGTGTACACACCCACACACGTACACAAACTTACACACTTGTACACACCCACACCCTTGCACACACCCACACACATGCACACAGACACATGTGTACACATCCACACACATGTACACACCCACACACCACACACACGTACACACACTTACACATGTGTACACCCACACACATGTACACACCCACACATGTGTACACACACACACGTGTACACACTTACACACGTGTACACACCCACACACATGTGCACACCCACACACTTGTACACACCCACACATGCACACACACTTGCACCCACCCACACACTTTTACACACCCACACACCTGCACACACATGTACACACACTTGCACATGTGTACACACCCACACACATGTACACACCCGCTCACTTGTACACACCCACACACATGTACACACCCACACGTACACACACGTATACACATGTACACACCCACACATGTGTACACACCTACACACATGTACACACCCACACATGTGTACACACATGTACACACCCACACACGTACACATACACACGTGTACACACCCACACATGTGTACACACACACACCCACACACTTGCACATGTGTACACACCCACACACATGTACACACCCACACACTTACACACGTGTACACACCCACACACTTGCACACATGTACACACCTACACACGTGTACACACCCACACACTTACACACCTGTACACACCCACACATGTGTACACACCCATAAACTTAGACATGTGTACACACCCACACACGTGTACACACCCACACACTTACACACGTGTACACACCCACACATGTACACACCCACACACTTACAAACGTGTACACACCCACACACTTGTACACACCCACACACATACACACACACACACTCCCACACATGTGTACACACCCACGCATGTACACAAAAGTGTACACACCCACACATGTGTACACACCCACACACGTACACAAACTTACACACTTGTACACACCCTTGTACACACCCACACACATGTGCACACAGACACATGTGTACATACCCACACACATGTACACACCCACACACCTTTACACACACTTACACACGTGTACACACCCACACACATGTACACACATGCACACACACGTGTACACTCCCACACATGTACACACCCACACACATGTACACATGCACACACACTTGCTCCCACCCACACACTTTTACACACCCACACACCTACACACACACATGTACAACCACTTACACATGTGTACACACCCACACACATGTACACACCCACTCACTTGTACACCCACACGTGTACACACCCACACACATGTACACACCCACACACGTGTACACACATGTACACACACGTACACATACACATGTGTACACACCCACACAATTACACCCACCCACACACTTACACATGTTACAGCGATGAGTGTGGGGGATATCAGAGTTACACTGAGTGGTGTGGGGTATATCAGGATTACAGTGAGCGGTGTGGGATATATCAGTGTTACAGTGAGGGGTGTTGGGTATATCAGAATTACAGTGAGGGGTGTGGGGTATATCAGTGTTACAGTGAGGGGTGTAGGGTATATCAGTGTTACAGTGAGGGGTGTGGGGTATATCAGAGTGTTACAGTGAGGGGTGAGGGTTATATCAGAGTGTTACAGTGAGGGGTGTGGAGTATCTGTGTTACCATGAGGGAAGTTGTGTATGTGTGAGGGAGTAGGGTATATCAGAGTTACAGTGAGGGGTGTGGGGTATATCAGAATTACAATGCGGGGTGTTGGATATATCAGTGTTACAGTGAAGGGTGTGGAAGATATCAGTGTTACAGTGAAGGGGGTCGGGTCTATCAGAGTGTAACAGTGAGGGGTGTGAGTACGAAAAACAATAACAAGAATAAAACCGGACGGACCATCCAGCATCGAGCGTGGCTCCGGCTACGGACACGACAGCAGTCAGCCCTGCAAAGTCCTCCTCACTAACATCTGGGGACTTGTGCCAAAATTGGGAGAGCTGTCCCACAGACTAGTCAAGCAATCTATATGTAGATTAAAGTCACCCATGATAACTCTGTGCCCTTATTGCACACATCTCTAATTTCCTGTTTAATGCCATCCCCAACCTCAGCATTACTGTTTGGGGGTCTGTATACAACTCCCACTAATGTTTTCTGCCCCTTGGTATTTCTCAGCTCTACCCATACAGATTCCACATCATCAGAGCTAATATCCTTCCTTACTATTGTGTTAATCTCCTCTTTAACCAGCAATGCTACCCCACCTCCTTTTCATTTTTTCCTGTCCTTCCTGAATATTGAATACCCCTGGATGTTGAATTCCCAGTCTTGGTCACCCTGGAACCATGTCTCCGTAATCCCAATTATATCATATCCGTTTACATCTATTTGCGCAGCTAATTCATCCACCTTATAAAAATGCTCCTCGCATTAAGACACAAAGCCTTCAGGCTTGATTTTTTAACACTCTTAGTCCTTTTAGAATTCTTATTTACTGTGGCCCTGTTTGATTTACACCCTTGATTTCTCTGCCTTCCGCTTTTGCTTTTCTCCTTCCTGTGTTTTGTTTCTATCCTTGCTTCCCTTTCCTCTGTCTCCTTGCACAGGTTCCCAACCCACTGCCATTTTAGATTAAACCCTCCCCAACAGCAGTAGCAAACACTCCCCCTAGGACATCGGTTCCGGTCCTGCCCAGGTGCAAACCGTCCAACTGTACTGGTCCCACCTCCCCCAGAACCGGTTCCAATGTCCCAGGAATTTGAATCCCTCCTCCTTGCACCATTCCTCTAGCCACATATTCATCTGAAATATCCTTCTATTTCTACTCTGACTAGCACGTGGCACTGGTAGCAGTCCTGAGATTACTGCCTTTGAGGTCCTATTTTTTAATTTACCTCCTAACTCCCTATATTCAGCTTTTAGGACCTCATTCCATTTTTTACCTATATCATTGGTACCTATATGCACCACGACACTTGCTGTTCACCATCCCCCTCCAGAATGCCCTGCAGCCGTTCCGAGACATCCTTGACCCTTGCACCAGGGAGGCAACATACCATCCTGGAGTCTCGTTTGCGGCCGCAGGAACGCCTATCCCCCTTACAATAGAATCCCCTATCACTATAGCTCTCCAGCTCTTTTTCCTCCCGTCCTGTGCAGCAGGACCACCCATGGTGCCAGGAAGTTGGCTGCTGCTGACTTCCCCCAATAAGCCATCTCCCTCAACAATATTCAAATTGGTATATCTGTTTGAAAGGGGGGTGACCACAGGGGACTCCTGCACTACCTGCCTGCGCCTACTACTCTGCCTGGTGGTCACCCATTCCCTTCCTGCCTGTGCAGCCTTTACCTGCGGTGTGACCAACTCCCTAAACATGATATCCACGACGTCCTCAGCATCGCGAATGTTCCAGGATGTATCCATTCGCAGCTCCAGCGCCGCAATGCGGTCTGTCAGTAGCTGCAGCTGGATACACTTCCCACACACATGGTCGTCAAGGACACAGGAAGTGTCCCTGATTTCCCACTTAGCGCAGGAGGAGCATGCCACAGGGCTGGGCTCACCTGCCATGACTTACCCTTCAAGTAATGTAAATTAATTTAAATCAAATCATTACCACTAATTGCACTGTGGAGGAGCCACAAGAGACTCAGTGTACTTTAGTATAATCCCCTTAATTGTATTATAGTGCAGCCAGGGACCGCACCTTTAAACTGATTGTTACCTTTACAATGTGTGTTTGCCTTTATCCTGCGTGGTGATGTCATGACGCCGATCACGTGACCGCCAGTGGCGTGAAGAACGTGGGGACGTCATGACGTCAGCTTAGAGAACTTTCCAGCAGTCTTCGACTACCTGGCATCTTGAACGAACGTGTTTTGATTTCCTCCTTGTAACATCCAGCAAACTTCGTTGTTATTAAATTCCAGTCTTTTAATCCATCGAGTTGAGCTGAATTATTTAGTTAGGAACCTCCGTTCCTACTGCACTACAATTAAATTATATTCTCTAGGGCCCTTGGCTACGAGCACTCCCCGATACACAACAGAGAACTTAGAAGCTATAACAACAAAAATTAAGACCTTCTAAATTTTAACTGTCAAACTATAGAGTAGTATAAATACGCACCTGGCCGTACTCACCCAATCAGCTGCTTCCTCTTGCCCACGTCACTTTTTGAATCGTGACGTGGCTCCATGATGCTGCCGCCAGTCTGTGAGATTGGTAAGCCTCTGTAAAAAAGCCTGCGAAAATGAGTTCAAATACTCACTGAAACTCCGCTCTCACTGCTCCCGACACTGGCCTCTGTAAAAAAGCCTGTGAAAGTGAGTTTATGTACTCACTGTACCACTGCTCTCTGCTCCTCTCAAAACCGGCCTCTGTAAAAAAGCCTGTGAAAGTGAGTTTAAGTACTCACTGTACCGCCGCTCTCTGCTCCTCTCGAAACCGGCCTCTGTAAAAAAGCCTGTGAAAGTGAGTTTAAGTACTCACTGTACCGCCACTCTCTGCTCCTCCCGACACTGGCCTCTGTAAAAAAGCCTGCAAAAGTGAGTTTAAGTACTCACTGTACCGCCGCTCTCTCCGCTCCCGACACTGGCCTCTCTGTTTAGGCAGGGAATTGTAGAGCTTAGGGCCTAGGCAACAGAAGGCACGGCCACCAAAGGTTGAGCGATTGTAATCAGGGATCCTCAAGAGGGCAGAATTAGAGGAGCGCAGACATCTCGGGGGGTTGTGGGGCTGAAGCAGATTACAGAGAAGGGAAGTGACGAGGCCATGGAGGGATTTGAAAACAAGGGTGAGAATTTTGAAATTGAGGCGCTGCTTAACCAGGAGCCAATGTAGGTCAGCGAGCACACGGGTGATGGGTGAACAGGATGTGATGCAAGTTAGGAGACGGGCAGCCGAGTTTTGGATGACCTCAAGTTTATGTAGGGTGGAATGTGGGAGGCCAGCCAGGAGTGCATTGGAATAGTCAAGCCTAGAAACATAGAACATAGAAAAATAGGAGCAGGAGTAGGCTAGAGGTAACAAAGGCATGGATGAGAGTTTCAGCAGCAGATGGGCTGAGGCAAGGGTGGAGACGGACAATGTTACGAAGGTGGAAGTAGGCGGTCTTTGTTATGCTGCGGATATGTGGTCAGAAGATCATTTCAGGGTCAAATATGACACCAAGGTTGCAAACAGACCCACCGAGGTGGCAGCACTGTGGTATATGGGAGGGAGTGGCCTTGGGAGTCCTCAACATTGCATCTGGACCCCATGAAGTCTCATGGCTTCACGTCAAGCCTGGGCAAGGAAACCTCCTGCTGATTACCACCTACCACCCTCCCTCAGCTGATGAATTAGTACTCCTCCATGTTCAGCACCACTTGGAAGAAGCACTGATAGTAGCAAGGGCACAGAATGTACTGTGGGGGACTTCAATGTCCATCAAGGAGCCCTAGTAAAACAAGTCAATGGGAATCAGGGGGAAAACTCTCCACTGGCTGGAGTCATACCTAGCACAAAGGAAGATGGTTGCGGTTGTTGGAGGTCAATCATCACAGCACCAGGACATCACTGCAGGAGTTCCTCAGGGAAGTGTCCTAGGACCAACCATCTTCCGTTGCTTCATCAATGACCTTCCCTCCATCATAAGGTCAGAAGTGGGAATGTTCGCTGATGATTGCACACTGTTCAGCACCATTCGAGACTCGTCAGATACTGAAGCAGTCCATGCCCACATGCAACAGACCTGGACGACATTCAGGCTTGGGCTGATAAGTGGCAGATAACATTCGCACTACACAAGTGCCAGGCAATGACTATCTCCAACAAACGAGCGTCCAACCACTGCCCTTTGGCATTCATCGGCATTACCATCGCCAAATCCCCCACCATCAATATCCTGGGGCATCACCATTGACCAGAAACTTAACTGGACCAGCCACATAAATACTGTGGCAACAAGAGCAGGTCAGAGGCTCGGTATTCTGCAGCGAGTGTTTCACCTCCTGACTCCCCAAAGCCTTTCCACCATCTACAAGGCACAAGTAAGGAGTGGTAGAAAGAGGGACGAGGTCCTGCAAGCAGAGTATAGGGAGCTATGAAATAAATTAAAAAGCAAGACCTCAAAGGTAGTAATCTCAGGATTACTCCCAGTGCCACGTGGTTGCGAGAGCAGAAATAGGAGAATAGACCAGATGAATGCATGGCTGGAGAGATGGTGTAGGAGGGAGGGATTTAAATTCCTGAGGCATTGGGACTGATTTTGGGGAAGGTGGGACCTGTACAAGCTGGATGGGTTACACCTCGGCAGAACCGGGACCAACATCCTCGCCGGGGGGTTTGCCAGTGCTGTTGGGAAGGATTTAAACTAGTTTGTCAGGGAGCTGAGAACCTAAGTGTGGGCCCAGAACAGAGAGAACCAAAGCCGGAAGTGCAAGTTAGAAAAGCAGTCAGCAAAACTAGTAGGGAGCAGAAACAAAGGCCAACAGTAAAGAGGGTCAAAGTGCAGAAAAATATTAAACAGGCAAAGCTGAAGGCACTTTATCTAAATGCACGTAGCATTCGCAACAAGGTGGATGAATTAATGGCACTAATAGGAGTAAATGGGTATGATGTAATTGCCATTACAGAGACATGGTTACAGGGTAACCAAAGCTGGGAACTGAATGTTCCAGGGTACTCAACATTTAGGAAGGACAGACAAAAAGGAAAAGGAGGTGGCGTAGCGCTGTTAATAAGGGATGAGATCGGTACGGTAGAGATAAAAGATCTTGGCTTGGCAGATCGTGATGTAGAACTGGAATCAGTTTGGGTGGAGCTAAGAAATAGCAAAGGGCGGAAGACATTGGTGGGAGTTGTGTATAGGCCACCAAATGGTAGTGGTAATGTAGGGCACAGTATCAATCAAGAGATTAGAAGTGCATGTAACAAGGGCAATACGGTAATCATGGGGATCTTTAATCTGCATATTGACTGGGCAAATCAAATTACCACTAATGGTGTGGAGGATGAATTTTTGGAATGCATGCGAGATGGTTTCCTGGATCAGTATTTGGAGGAACCAACCAGGGAACAGGCTATTCTGGTACTGTGTAATGAGAAAGGGCTAATCAATAATCTTGTGGTAAAGGGGCCTTTAGGGACAAGTGATCATAATATGATTGAATTTTACATTAAGTTTGAGAGTGATGTAGTCCAATCTGAAACTAAGGTCTTCAATCTAAACAGAGGAAACTACAAGGGTATGAGGGACAAGTTGGCCATGGTAGATTGGGGGACTACATTAAAAGGTATGAAGGTGGACATACAATGGCTAACATTCAAGGAAATAATGCATAATTTGCAACAAACATATATTCCTCTAGGGCATAAAAACCCAAAAGGAAAAGTGATCCAACTATGGCTAACAAAAGAAATTAAAGCTAGCATTAAGTCAAAGGAGGAAGCTTATAAAGTTGCCAAAAAAAGCGGTCAGCCTGAGGATTGGGATCTTTTTAGAAATCAGCAAAGGGGGACCAAGAAATTGATAAAGAAAGGGAAAATGGAATATGAGCACAAACTAACGAAAAATATAAAAACGGATTGTTAAAGCTTCTATAGGTATGTGAAAAGGAAAAGACTGGCGAAGGTAAATGTAGGTCCTTTACAGTCAGAGACGGGAGAATTTATAATGGGGAATGAGGAAATGGCAGAGAAATTAAATAACTACTTTGTTTCTGTCTTCACGGAGGAAGACACAGAAAACCTCCCAGAAATATGAGAAAACCAAGGGTGTGGCGAGAATGAGGAACTTAAAGAAATTATTATTAGTAAAAAAACAGTACTAGCAAAATTAATGGGACTAAAAGTTGATAAATCTCAAGGGCCGGGTGACCTACATCCTAGGGTTTTGAAAGAGGTGGCCATTCAGATAGTGGACGCATTGGTTGTCATCTTCCAAAATTCTATAGATTCTGGAACGGTTCCTGTAGATTGGAGGATGGCAAATGTAACCCCGCTATTTAAGAAAGGAGGGAAAGAGAAAACGGGGAACTACAGACCTGTTAGCCTCACATCAGTAGTTGGGAAAATGCTGGAATCTATTATAAAGGATGCAATAACAGGGCACTTAGGTACTAATAGTAAGATTGGGCAGAGTCAACATGGATTTATGGAAGGGAAGTCCTGTTTGACAAACCTATTGTAGTTCTTTGAGGATATAACTAGTGGAGTAGACAAAGGGGAACTGGGAGATGTGGTGTATTTGGATTTTCAAAAGGCCTTCGATAAGGTCCCACACAAGAGGTTGGTGAACAAAATTAGGGCACATGGAATCGGGGGTAATATACTAGCATGGATTGAGGATTGGTTAACAGATAGAAAACAAAGAGTAGGGATAAACAGGTCTTTTTCAGGATGGCAGGCTGTGACTAGTGGGGTACCGCAAGGATCGGTGCTTGAGCCTCAGCTATTCATAATCTATATCAATGATTTGGATGAGGGGACCAAATGTAACATTTCCAAATTTGCTGATGACACAAAGTTAGGTGGCAGTGTCAGTTGCGAAGAGGATGTGAAGAGGCTTCAAGGGGATCTCGACAGGCTCAGTGAGTGGGCGAGAACATGGCAGATGGATTATAATGTGGATAAATGTGAAGTTATCCACTTTGGTAGAAAAAACAGAAAGGCAGAGTATTTCCTAAATGGTGAAAGATTGGGGAATGCAGATGCTCAAAGGGACCTGGGTGTCATAGAAATATAGAAGATAGGAGCAGGCCATTCGGCCCCTCAAGCCTGCTCCGCCATTCAATGCGATCATGGCTGATCATCCAAATTCAGTACCCGGTCCCTGCTTTCTCCCCATACCCCTTGATCCCTTTAGCCTTAAGAAATATATCCAACTCCTTCTTGAATATATTTAATGAATTGGCCTCAACTGCCTTCTGTGGTCGAGAATTCCACAGGTTCACCTCTCTCTGGGTGAAGAAATTCTTCCTCATTTCTGTCCTAAATGGCTTACCCCTTATCCTTAGACTGTGACCCCTGGTTCTGGACTCCCGATCATCGGGAACATCCTTCCTGCATCTAGTCTGTCCAGTCCTGTCAGAATTTTATAAGTTTCAATGAAATCCCCTCTCATTCTTCTAAACTCCAGCGAGTACAAGCCCAATCGACCCAATCTCTCCTCATACGTCATTCCTGCCATCCCAGATATCAGCCTGGTGAATCTTCGCTGAACTCCTTCCATGGCAAGAACATCCTTCCTCAGATAAGGCGACCAAAACTGCACACAATACTCAAGATGTGTCCTTGTACATGAGTCACTGAAAGTGAATGTGCAGGTGCAGCAAGCCATTAGGAAGGCAAATGGTATGCTGGCCTTCATTACAAGAGGATTTGAGTACAGGAGTAAAGAAGTCTTATTCCAATTATATAGGACCTTGGTGAGACCACACCTGGAGTACTGTGTACAATTTTGGTCTCCTTACCTAAGGAAGGATATACTTGCCATAGCGGGAGTGCAACGAAGGTTAACCAGATTGATTCCTGGGATGGCGAGACTGTCATATGAGAAGAGATTGAGTAAACTAGGCCTGTATGCTCTTGAATTCAGAAGAATGAGAGGGGATCTCATTGAAGCATACAAAATTATTACAGGGCTTGATAGGGTGGATGCTGGGAGAATGTTTCCCTTGGTTGGAGAGTCTAGGGGCCACAGCCTCAGGATAAAGGGTAGGCCATTCAGGACTGAGATGAGAAGAAATTTCTTCACACAGAGGGTGGTGAATCTTTGGAATTCTCTACCCCAGAGGGCTGTGGAGGCTCAGTCATTGGGTATATTCAAAACAGAAGTCGATAGATTTCTGACTAGTAAGGGCTTCAAGGGATATGGCGATAAGGCCGGTGAATGGAGTTGAGGCAGAATATCAGCCATGATCTCATTGAATGGTGGAGCAGGCTCGAAGGGCCGAATGGCCTACTCCTGCTCCTATTTCTTATGTTCTTATGTTCTTATGAGTGTGATGGAATACTCTTCACTTGCCTGGATGAGTGCAGCTCCAACAACACTCAAGAATCTCGACAACATCCAGGACAAAGCAGCCCACTTGATTGGCACCCCATCCACCACCTTAAACATTCACTCCCTTCACCACCGGCACACTGTGGCTGCAGTGTGTACCATCTACAAGATGCACTGCAGCAACTCACCAAGGCTTCTTCGGCAGCACCTCCCGAACCTACGACCTCTTCCACCAAGAAGGACAAGGGCAGCAGGCGCATGGGAACACCACCACCTCCAAGTTCCCCTCCAAGTCACACACCATCCTGACTTGGAAGTATATCGCCGATCCTTCATCGTTGCTGGGTCAAAATCCTGGAGCTCCCTCCCGAACAGCACTGTGGGAGTAACTTCACCACATGGACTGCAGCGGTTCAAGAAGACGGTTCACCGCCACCTTCTCAAGGGCAATTAGAGATGGGCAATAAATGCTGGCCTTGTCAGCGATGCCCACATCCCATGAATGAATAAAATAAAATATCAGAGTTACAGTGAGGGGTGTGGAGTATATCAGAGAGTTACAGTGATGGCTGTGTGGTGTATCAGAGAGAGTTGCAGTGAAGGGTGTGGGGTGTATCAGAGAGTATTATTGTAAAGCTTGTGGTTTAGATAAGTGAGGTTATTGTGGGTGGGGTACATCAGGTGTTGCGATGGGTGTGAAATATTTCAACAACAAATACAACAACTTGCATTTATATAGTCTAATATAATGCCCCAATACACTTCACAGGAGCGTTATCAAACACTGAGCCACATAAGGAGATCTTAGGACAGGTGACTCAAGAGGTAGGTTTTATGGAGAGAGTGAGATAGAGAGATGGAGAAGTTTAGGGAGGGAAATCCAGAGCTTAAAGAGAGAGAGAGAGAGGTAGAGAGATGGAGAAGTTTAGGGAGGGAATTCCAGAGCTTAGGACCTCGGCAGCTGAAGGTACGACCACCAATGTTGGAGTTGTGGCATACCGATCACAGAACGGACACAATCCGCTTTCCGGTCCGTAGACTATAAATCAGGCGTCATGCCTTTAAGAAGGATCACACCTTTAAGAAACTCGATCTGCAACATAGTTAAGCCCAGAGTGGGGGAGGAGGAGTCGAAGCTGTGCACTGATGAAAGACAGTTGTACTTTGTGTAGTCTCTGACTCCATTTTGTGTTCAGCATGCAGCCTCAACAATTAAACCTTTTCTGTTGAACCTCTCCGAGTTCAGTATTTTTTGCTAGGAGTACGTAGACTCCTACAGAGTGATTAAAATAGGGGATGTGCAAGAGGCCAGAATTGGAGGAGCGTAGTGACCTCAGAGGGTTGTAGGGCTGGAGGAGGTTGCAGAGATAGGGAGGGGCGAGGCCATGGAGGAATTTGAAAACAAGGATGTGAATTTTAAAATTGATGTGTTGCCAGATGGGAGCCAATGTAGGTCAGGGCTGATGGGTGAATGGGACTTGGTGCAATTTAGGATACGGGCAGCAGAGTTTAAGATGAGTTCAAGTTTATGGAGGATGGAAGATGGGAGACCGGCCAGGGGAGCATTGAAATAGTCAAGTCTTGAAATAACAAAAGCATGGATGAGGGTTTCTGCAGCAGATGAGATGAGACAGAGGCGGAGACGGGCAATGTTAAGGAGGTGGAAGTTGGCGGTCTTGGCGATGGAGCGTGTTACTGTGATGGGTCTGGATTAGAGCAGAGAATGTTATATGTGATGCAGAATAGATGGGGGAACATTACTGCAAGGAGTTTTGGATATTTGAGATATATTGTGGAGTGTTATTGCAGAAGGTGTGGAACATATTGGGGAGTGTTATGAGAAGAGTAGGATATATTGGGGAATGTTGTGAAAGGTATGGAATATATGGGGAAGTGTTGTTGTGACGTGTGTGGGGCTTATTGTGGGGTGTTATTGCAAGGCATATGAAATATATGCAGAATTATTGTGAACGCTATTGGATATATTTAGGAATGTTATTGTGTGTGGGATATATAGGGGAATGTAGCCAGGGCTGTGGCATAAAACTGGGAATATTATACGAACATATGAAATTGACAGGAAGGAATAGACCACCTGGTCCATCAAGCCTGCCTAACACCATGATGGCTACAACCCTCCGAGATCCCTGTGTTCCTCCAATTCTGGCCCCTAGCGCATCACCGATTCTCATCGCTCCACCATTGGCAACTGCGCCTTCAGCTATCTAAGCCCTAAGCTCTGGAATTCCCTCCCTAAACCTGTTCGGCTTGCTCTCCTCCTTAAAACCTAACTCTTTGACCAAGCTTTTATTGACTTAACCTAATATCTCGTTATGTGGCTCGGTGTCAGGTTTTTGTTTTATTAATGCTCCTGTGAAGCGCCTTGGGATGTTTTACTACATTAAAGGTGCTGTATAAATGTGTTGTTGTTGTAAGGTGCTGTGACTTCATATTCCAGTTTTATTGCACTATGCGTAGACAGCCCTCAATGACTGTACAGTTACCACATCCTGCAAGCCTTCATTCCTCACAGAAAAGGGCCGACATCCTCTCGACTAACATACATTTTTATTCTGCCCCACTCCCATTCAGGGATATAATGGGGAGCACAGAGTATGGGTTCAATATCGTCCTGCCCCACCCATACAAGCCTGTTCCATCCTCACGGCGCTGAAATGTCAGAACTCCTGCTCTGTTTAACAAAATGTCTTCAGGAAATTACCATTCAGTTCACTGGGTCTTCAGCTTCCACTCGACTGGTTAATTAACCAGTCATGCAGTCTCAAGGTAGGAAGCAAGCCCTGTCTGTACTGAGGAGATGGTACTCTTTATTAGGATGCCCATCACCCAATACTGAGGAGATGGTGCCCATTATTAGGATGCCCATCACCCACAGTGCCCATTATTAGGATGCCCATCACCCAATACTGAGGAGATGGTGCCCATTATTAGAATGCCCATCACCCAATACTGAGGAGATGGTGCCCATTATTAGGGTGCCCATCACCCAATACTGAGGAGATGGTGCCCATTATTAGGATGCCCATTACCCAGTACTGAGCTTGGTTGCCAACAGTGTTCAAAGCTAGCCCAATGTCAGCTAACCCCTTGCCCCCACCACCGCAAACCTCCCCCACCACCTCCCCCACTCCCCCCCCCCCCCCAACCACCACAGTATACCTCACCAGAATGTTTAGGTAACTTTTTTCCTTGCATCTGGGTTATTACCCTGCTGAAGAGTTTGTGGTGAGGCTGTGGTCCAGGCGTACAGGTAGACGTGTGAGAACCTGCCCTGATCACAGACAGGAAGCTGCGGTATACAGCGACCGGTGAATGACACTGGCAGCCTGAAGTCTCAGAAAATATCTGATACTCTGCAGCTCGATCACAAGCTGCAGCAGTCAAACTTCCAAAAAAGGGCAGGATAGTGTTGTGGTTATGTTCCTGGACTAGTGATTCCCAAGAATGTGAGTTCAAATCCCACCATGCCAATCTGAGAATCTCAATTCAGCTTTTTTAAAATCTGGAAATAAATTATCAGTAAAAGTAAAAGTGTCGGATTGTTGTAAAAAAAATCTGGTTCATTAATGTCCTTTAGGGAAGGAAACCTGCCGTCCTTACCCGGTCTGGCCTTTTTGTGACTCCCGTCCGACACCAATGTGGTTAACTCTTAACTGCCCTCTGAGGTGGCTTACCAAGCCCCTTAGTTGTATCAAAACCGCTAAAAAGGAAAACAAGAAAAAAAAATCAATGGACCTTTAGGCTGCGACCTAGGCATCAGATTCAGACATGACAAAGGCACAACCAGCCCAGTCGACCATGCAAAGTCCTTCTCAATAACATCTGGGTACTGGTGTCAAAATTGGGAGAGTTGTCCCACAGACTAGTCAAGCAACAGCCTGACATAGTCATACTCACAGAATCATACCTTTCATCCAATTTCCCAGAATCCTCCATCACCATCCCTGGGTAAGTCCTGTCCCACCGGCAGGACAGACCCACAAAAGGTGGGGGAAACATGGCCTACAGTCAGGAGGGAGTGGCCCTGGGAGTCCTAAAATTGACTCTGGAACCCATGAAGTCTCACGGCTTCAGGTCAAACATGGGTAAGGAAACCTCCTGCTGATTACCACCTACCACCCTCCCTCAGCTGATGAATCAGTACCCTTCCCTGTAGAACATCACTTGGAAGAAGCACTAAGGGTAGCAAGGACACAGAATGTACTCTAGGTGGGGGACTTCAATGCCCATCACCAAGAGTGGCTCAGTAGTACCACCACTGACTGAGCTGGCTGACTCCTGAATGACATAGCTGCCAAACTGAGTATGTGGTAGACGGTGAGAAAATAACCTACTTGACTTCATCCTCACAAATCTATCTGTCACGGATCAGGCTTTTCACAACAGCATTGGTAGGAGTGATCATCACACAGTCCTTGGGGAGACCAAGTTCCGTCTTCACATTGAGGACATGCACCATCGTGCTAAGTGGCACAAATTAAGAAAAGGTTTAGCAACTCAAAATTCGGCATCCATGAGGCGCTATGGGCCATGTGACGTGTCTGAACGAATATCGACCTGTCGCACTCACACCCATCATAATGAAGTGTTTCGAGAGACTGGTCCTGGCTCACATCAAAGCCAGTGTTCCCGCCTCTCTTGACCAACACCAGTTTGCCTATCGTGCAAACAGATCAACGGAGGATGCAATCACAACTGCTCTACACTCGGCACTGAATCACTTAGACGGTAAAGAGACCTACATCAGAATGCTGTTCATAGACTACAGCTCAGCATTCAACACTATCGTCCCCAACAAGCTGGCCACCAAACTCCACACTCTTGGCCTGAACACTTCCCTCTGCAACTGGACCCTGGATTTCCTAACAAACAGGCCCCAGTCTGTCAAATTAGGTAACCACACCTCCGCCCCCCCCGACCCTGAACACGGGGGCCCCACAAGGATGTGTGCTGAGCCCCCTCCTCTACTCCCTCTTCACCCACGACTGTGTGGCTGTTCATGGTTCCAACACCATCATCAAGTTTGCGGATGATACCACGGTGGTAGGCCAGATCACCAACAACGATGAGTCAGCCTACAGGGAGGAGGTCCAGCATCTCGTGAAGTGGTGCGCCGATAACAACCTGGCCCTCAACATCAAGAAAACCAAAGAAATCATTGTGGACTTCAGGAAGTCTAAAGGCAGAAGTCACACTCCCATCCACATCCATGGGGCTGTGGTGGAAAGGGTGGACAGCTTTAAGTTCCTCGGAGTCCACATCACGGAAGACCTCTCCTGGTCCCTCAATACCTCCTCTCTGGTGAAGAAGGCCCAGCAGCGCCTATATTTCCTAAGGAGGCTGAAGGGATGTAACCTGTCACCCCTGATCCTCTCTAACTTTTACTGCTGCACAATAGAGAGCATCCTGACGAACTGTATCACAGTATGGTATGGCAGCTGTAGCTACTATGACATGAAAGCCCTGCAGCGGGTAGTCAAAACTGCCCAACGCATTACCGGCACCCGGCTACCGACCATAGAGCACATATACCAGAAACGCTGTTTACGGAGGTCACGGACCATCATCAAAGACCCTACCCACCCCAGCCACAGTCTGTTTGCCCTCCTGCCATCTGGGAGACGCTACAGATGCATTCGCACCCGTACGACCAGATTTAGGAACAGCTTCTTTCCCAGGGCTGTCATCCTACTGAACTCCACAAATAAACTCCAAAGCCTGCACATCTGCCAATGCACTTTATTATGGTTATGTTTATGTTAATGTATTACAAGCCAAATGTATTGTAGGGGGTTTTGTTCCAGGGGCTTATTGTAGGTCAGCCAGTTATGTTTTCCTGAGCTGCCCTGCCCGCTGTGCGGTTGCGAATCGCTTTCCCCTTCCTGATTCTGAGCTCAGGACTTATCGAGTGGTAACAAGGACAAACGAACAGACCAGTGGATTGGTGCAAGGAAAACCAATGTTTATTCATTAGAAAAGCTAACACTACAAGAAAAACAGTATTATACAGAAGATAAAAGAAATCGCTATGGATGTAATACAGTTTTACACTTAACGGGAGAAGAAACGGACACAACGAGGGAAAAATTCTAAAATCACAATTTTGTAATACCCCTTTAACTCCCACCCTTACACCTAGCTAGGTTGTCTTGTGACGGCCAGAAAGATGATGCTCACTGGTGAAACAGATGAAAAGGCCTGGCCCTTGTGCCCCGCTGCTGCCGTTGAAATGTGCTTGCGATGCTTTCTAGATGGTTTTCCTTCTTGGTTGCTAGCAGACAAACAGGACACTGGGCCGAGGCGAAGAGAGAGCGAGAGAGGTGCTGGGCTGCCCCAGTTATATCCTCTCGGCAATGGGTCATTATCGCGCCTCATCAGTCCGTTCCATTGTCCGATTTGGGCTCGAAAACGTAAGACAAGAGGACCTTGATTTTGGCCCATTTACGTTGATGGCACCGATCAGTACCACAACTGCCTTTCCATTGTTTTCTGAATGTTCCTCAATTGTTCTGAATGTTCCTCAATTGTTCTGAATGTTCCTCAATTGTTCTGAATGTTCCTCAAGCAACTGGGACTATCTCCGCCCGAACTTAGACTGTGTAGGCAAACAATTGATAACCTGCCTCAGGGCGTGAATACAACTGAGCTTGCCTCACTGCATTGTTCAAATTAAACATGCAGTCTGTGAAGCTATCAGAAAATCCATATGGATGCCGCAGGCCCTTTGGCCATGTGTCTGACTGCAGCCATTTTGAGAGGCCCTGGATTTTTAAAACACAGTCACTCCAAGGTTTCTTTAATAACTCCAATTAATCTTCGGGGGGGGGGAACATATGAAATTTTGCGAATCCCTTCAGTATGTTGAATGTTTAAATGTCTTAATCTAAATGGACACTCTCGGGAGCCGCAAGCCTACATTTCATTGTACTGCACTTGTGCACTAACAATGACAATAAAGTTGATTATGATTATGATTATGATATGATTATGATGTAAAAGATCCCAGGGCATTACTGCGAAGAGGAGCAGAGGAGTTCTGGTCGATATTTATCCTTCAACCAACAGCTAAAAACAGATTATCTGGTCAGTATCACATTGCTGTTTGTGGGAGCTTGCTGTGCGCAAATTGGCTGCTCTGTTACGTGACATTACAACAATGACTACACTTCAAAAGTACTTCAAGTACTGTAAAGTTGCTTATGCAAATGGTTATTAGTTATCGCTTCTTGGCCGATATAAGTGGCTGCCCTTTTTAAATGTGGACGTGTGTAGTGGTTGGGATGCACTTAAAATAACTTGCATTTATTTTGCACCGACGTTCCAAAGCGCTTCACAGGTGCGTTATCAGACAAAATTTAACACTGAGCCATGTAAGGAGATATTAGGACAGATCAACAAAAGCTTGGTCAAGGAGGTAGGTTTTAAGGAGCGTCTTATAGGAGGAGAGTGAGGTAGAGAGGTGGAGAGGTTTAGTGAGGAAATTCCAAAGCTTAGGGCCCGCGGCAGCTGAAGACTGGAATGATGAAAATCGGGAATGCGCAAAAGGCCAGAATTGGAGGAGCGCAGAGATCTCGGAGGGTTGTAGGGCTGGAGGAGGTAACAGAGATTGGGAGGGGCGAGGCCATGGAGGGAGTTGAAAACAAGGATGAGAATTTTAAAATCGAGGCATTTTAACCACACCAAATGATAGTTGGTTCAGGATTCAAATGTTTTACAGTCCTGAGCTCAGCATCAGGCCTTTACGAATCCAAATACTCATTACAAACAGCCAGTGTTTATACATTTCTCTTACTCCCTCCATGTGCAATGCACACAATTCTGCATTGCATAATTATATAAAAGTTAAAATAAAGCTCCATATAAGGAGTCTTTAATTAACTTATCCCTTATCAATAACTTTACTTAACAAGCTCTTTTTCCATTGAGCTAAGAAGTATACATGGAGTAGTTGAGGCGAATAGTGTAGATGCATTTAAGGGGAAGCTAGATAAGTACATGAGGGAGAAAGGAATAGAAGGGTATGTTGATAGGGTGAGATGAAGTAAGGTGGGAGGAGGCTCGTGTGCAGCACAAACACCGGCTCAGACCAGTTGGGCCGAATGGCCTTTTTCTGTGCTGTAAATTCTATATAATTCTCTGTAGCTCCCTTACTTTGTGATCTTATCAATAGTTTCACTCTTGTTATGTATAATTGCTATTCTACTAAGTGAAACCTTTAATTATGTCTGTCTTTGTTGTGTATCATTCAAACCAATTAAAAAGGATCCTTGGTTGATCTACACCTCGATGTTTTCCTTTGTAGAAGGAACTATTTTCCCAAAGTTTCAGTATGCAATGGCATGTCTTTAATTAGGTCTCTTATTAATTCATCCTGAAAATGACCACTACTGCAGGGTCTGCCAAAGTCCAGTAACCCAGTGCTACTTTAAACTGACTTACACTTCCCTGCTTAACAGGCAAAGCCTAAAGGTTAATATGACCATAATATAGGCACAGGCACGATGGGCCGAACGGCCTCCTTCTGTGCTGCATGATATGATTCTATGAAGAGAAATCAATAGCAGTATAACATTAGCAGACTTCAGAACAGTCTGATTAAACCTTTCCTTACAACATCACATGGCACATTCACCCTTGTTACTGGGACAGCGATACTGGGATATGTAGGGAACCTTTGTATACAACAGGGCGTCCAGCGAGTGAAGGCCTTTTCAAAATCAGAAGGCCCGCCCCAGAGATTACAACCAATTACAAGATAATCAATTCAAACCATTCTTCACATGAGATCTGGCAGGAACAGATGCTTTTCCCTGTCCTGTGGGAACAGATGCTTTTCCGTGTCCTGGGGGAACAGATGCTTTTCCGTGTCCTGGGGGAACAGATGCTTTTCCCTGTCCTGTGGGAACAGATGCTTTTCCCTGTCCTGGGGAAACAGATGCTTTTCCCTGTCCTGGGGGAACAGATGCTTTTCCCTGTCCTGGGGGAACAGATGCTTTTCCCTGTCCTGGGGGAACAGATGCTTTTCCCTGTCCTGGGGGAATAGATGTGTTATAAATCTCATCATCATCAAGAAACTACTCATGAAATTACACTGGACGGCCAGCTGGTGGCGCCGTCCAAGGCGTATAAATACTCGGGCGTGGGCCCAGCTTGCCAGGGACATTTTGTAAGACAAGGAACTAGTGAAGTACAACTAGCCCTCCATGTTCTGAAACAAGTTGATTAAAGCCTTGCTTTATGCTGAAACCAAGTGCGTAGTGAGTTTTATTACATCAATTTAATCAACTTGATATCGAGTCCACGCTTTAGGTGATTTCGGGACCAGCCAGCTACGACTCAAACCGTAGAAGGGAACTCAGACAAGTAATCGATCCATCATGGAGAAACTACTCAGACCCGCCTATTAGGCCCGTGTATAATTGAGACACGGACTGCAGGAGTTGATTATAACAAGTCTTTACTGAATGGAGACAACCTGGAAACTGAAACTACAGAAGCCTGCTAGGGCCTTTTATACAGGGGTGGTCACTGCCGGTACTGCAGTCTGAGACCAGTTATTCCCTTAAAGGTACATACACAACAATTCCTCCCCTTTTAGATAAACAGTACATAACATTCATTTAACAACTAAATAATAACTAATTACAATTACAATTACGGCTGCTAGATACATTGGTTGAAGTTAAGCAATTATAAGTTCAGTCTTTGAGGAGGCTTCCTGATTCTGTCTGGATAACGCCTCTTTGGGATATCAGGTTCTTCTGGCAAGGTTGCGTCGGGATCAATGTCGTTGTTTGGTTCGTCTGTTTCCAATATCACCGATTCTGCGGTAGATGCAATTGGTACTTCGGTTTCATCGCCAGGTGTATCAGATCGTGGTGTGGAGTTGACGTTTTCCAGTGACTCTAGAATCTGGTCAGCATGGCGTCTTACAATGCTCTCTCCAACGTCCACGGTATACATTAGAGGTCCTTGCCGTGTACAGATCGTTCCTGGCTGCCATTTCTCTGTGCGGTAGTCCCGGGCCAAAACTGGTTGACCTGTCTTAAAACTCCTGGTCGGCCTTTCATTCATATTCTGAAACTGTCTGTTCTCCACATCTCTTCTGACGTTTGGCTTAACCAAATCCAAGCGGCATCGTAGTCTTCGATTGAAGAACATCATGGCTGGAGTTTGGTTGGTAACCGCATATGTCGCATTCCCGTAGGCAAACAAGAAGTTATCCACCTTGTGTTGTAGGGGTATATCTTCATTACACATTGCCTTGATAGCCTTCTTGAATGTTTGAACAAACCTCTCGGCCAATCCATTAGTGGCTGGATGATATGGGGCGGATGTGTAATGCTTAACACCATTGTTGTTTAAGAACCTCCGGAACTCTTCAGACACAAACTGTGGTCCATTGTCAGAGCAAATCTGTTCACGCAGCCCATTCCTGGCAAATATGGTTCGTAAGACTGTGATAGTTTTTTCTGTGGTGGTTGAGGACATTTTTATTACCTCTGGCCACTTTGAATGTGCATCCACCGCAATTAAAAACATCGAGTCCATAAAGGGACCAGCAAAATCAATGTGCACCCTTTGCCATGGAGATGAGGGCCACTCCCATGGATGTAGAGGGGCTTGTGGTGGGGCGTTTTGGACCTTCTGGCATCCTGTACAGCTCTTGGTCATCTCTTCGATTTCTCTATCGATTCCCGGCCACCACACAAACACTCTGGCTAAGTTCTTCATTTTTACCCCTCCCAGATGACCCTCATGAAGCTCATTGAGCACTCTATCCTTCAATTTGGGTGGAATTACTACTCTGGATCCACACATCAAGGTTCCTCTGCACACTGACAGCTGTTCTCTTCTCGGCGAGAATGCTGGCAGTAGTGGTTCGCCATGTGCTGGCCATTCCTTCACCGTTAAATCATAGACCCAGGAGAGTGTCGGGTCATTTCGTGTTTCCTTTTCTATGTTTGCATTCGTCACAGGTAGACATTCGACTATGGTCGAGTGGAATATCTCCACAGGATCCACTGCAGGTGCTTCTTCCACCGTCGGCAACGGTAGGCGCGACAATCCATCAGCATTCCCATGCTGTTTAGTTCCTTTGAACTCAATGTCATATTGGTGTGCCCCTAGGAAAAGGGACCACCTCTGTAGCCGTTGTGCCATCATTATCGGTACGCCCTTCTGAGGGTTGAAAATGGGGACGAGAGGTTGATGATCAGTTAGTAGAGTAAATTTCTGACCGTGCAGGTAGTGATTGAACTTCTTCACCCCCCACACCAGGCTGAGGGCCTCTCTGTCAATCTGGGCGTAGTTACACTCGGCTGAAGTTAACGAGCGTGATGCAAAAGCTATCGGCCTCTCTGAACCATCAAGGAATTTACATGACAGTACCGCCCCAACACCGTAGGGAGACGCATCACACGCCAGTCTTATCGATAGTGATGGGTTGTAGTGAGCCAATACTTCTCTTGAAGTGATTAGGTCCTTACTCTTCTGAAAGGCCCGCTTACATTCATCGCTCCATTTCCATGCTACTCCCGTTCGTAGTAGGGCGTTCAGTGGATGCAGAATTGTGGACAAATTCGGCAAAAACTTATGGTAGTAATTCACCAATCCGAGGAATGACCTCAGTTGCGACACATTTTCAGGCGCTGGAGCCTTAACTACCGCTTCAATTTTGTCAGGGGACTTATGCAACCCCTCTTCATCAATCACGTGGCCACAATACGATATCTGTTTCTTAAAAAACTCGCACTTAGGGCGACTGGCTCGTAGCTCATGTTCACGTAGTCTAGTGAGCACCTGCTCTAGGTTGGCAAGGTGTTCACTGTCATCTTCACCTGTCACTAGGATGTCGTCCAAGTAACACTGAGTCCCCAGAATCCCTTGCAGGACTTGTTCCATCGCTCTTTGCCATATCGCCGGAGCTGATGCTACTCCGAATACCAGTCGATTATACTGGTAAAGACCTTTGTGAGTGTTTATCGTGAGATACTTCCTGGAGGATTCTTCAACCTCCATCTGCAAATATGCTTGTGCTAGGTCAAGTTTTGTAAAACGCTTCCCTCCAGATAGTGAGGCGAAGATATCTTCTATCCTTGGAAGAGGATATTGTACTGTGTGAAGGACTGGGTTCACCGTCACCTTGAAGTCCCCACAGATGCGAACCTTCCTTGGCTCCTCAGACTTATTGTTTAACGTTTTCTTCATGACAGGAACAATGGGTGTCGCCCACTCGCTCCAGTCTACCTTAGATAACACGCCTGCCTTCTCCAGATTCTCCAGCTCTGCCTCGACGGCTGGGCGAATTGCATATGGTACCGGTGTTGCTTTGAAAAACTTGGGAATTGCATTCTCCTCTATTTTTATCGAGGCGGTTACGCCTTTAAGAGTGCCCAGTTCTTGTTGAAATACCTCTTTGGCGTCAGCTAAGATTGTTGACAATCGTCCAGGAGTGACGTCGTCATCCTTTTTACCAGCCACCGTCAGTGCCTGAATGGAGTGCCAGTCTAAACTTATCTTTCTGATCCATTCACGTCCCAATAATGGTGGTCCACCATCTTGCAGAATGTAGAGATGCAATTTCTGTATTTTCTTGCCGTTGTATTCGACAGGCACCCTTATTTTTCCTCTGGGGTATATTTTTTGCCCCATATACGTCCTCAAGACAATGGATGCCTCTCTCAAGGGTATGTGTGAGAATAGCCACTCGTAGTCTCATCGGTTCATGACGGTCAGAGCTGATCCTGTATCCAATTCCATTTTGACTTGGGACCCTGCTATCGTGAGGGTGACCCAAATGGTTCGGTGATCCTCTTTTGCGATTACATTGTGAAGTTTGAGACAGCTTAGTCTCTTGTTCCCGGATTCACTATCACTCATCTGGTGTTCGGAACTACTGTCCGTCATCTTTTGTACTTTCCTGTACGGTTCCTTAGTAGCCTTTTTGTTGTCATTGGTCTTCTTCCCAGACCTGCAAACTCGTGCAATGTGTCCCATCTTTCCGCATTGCCTGCATATTTTGTCCTTGGACCAGCAGTCCTTCTGGTCATGGTTTGTTCTGCCGCAGCGATAACATTTTGCAAATCCCTGTGTCATTTCGTGGGTGCCGTATTCCTGTGGCTTTTGTTGTATTTCCGCAGCTCCCCTTGCTGCTGCTTCGTACGATACTGCCACGCTGAAAGCCTTATCTAGCGTCAGCGCTTTCTCTGAGAGTAACCTCTTCTGGGTTCCTTCACTCAGGAGTCCACAGACAAATTTGTCCCGTAAGGTATCTGCCAGTCCTGCTCCGAACTGGCAATGCTTTGATAGCTTGCGTAGTTCCGTAAGGTAATCAGCATTGCTCTCATTTTTATGCTGATTTCTCCTGTGGAATTTAAATCTTTCTGCTATCAGCAGCGGTGTAGGATTTAGGTGTTCCTGTAGGATAGCAACAATTTAGTTAAAACTCTTCGCCTTCGGTTTGGCTGGAGTAATCAGGTCCCGCAATAGGCCGTACGTTCTTGCGCCCATTAAATTTAGCAATACCAATGCCTTTTTCTCATCGGCTATTTCGCTTGCCTCGCAATATACCTCGACTCTTTCCACATACGTGGTCCAGTCTTCTATTGCATTATCGAAGGCATTGATATCGGCAGTCTTTGGCATCTTGAAAATCTAAGATGGCGCCTCCCGCGCTTTGCCTTCATCCCCAATGGATCAAAATGGCGCCTCCCGCGCTTTTCCTTCTTCCCCGCTGAGTTAAGATGGCGCCTCCCGCGTTTTCCCGCCACTGCCGCTGCTGCCAACGTTGTTGCTGGCGATTATATTTATTTTACTATCCTGTAATGGCGACGCCCTATGGTCTTCGCGCCTCCCCGATCGCTGCTGCCAACGCCGCTCTCCGCAGTATTTTTATTTTTCTATTACGCTTCAATATTTGCTCCGTTAATTGAAGAACCGTTCCCGTCGTGGAGCGGACCCTCTGGGACACTTCCCTCCCTCTTCTTAGGTCCGAACACTGCCCGGCTGCGAAGCACCAGCCGTGCCCTGTGTGCTCCACTCTCTCTCTCTCTCTTTGCTTCCCGACTCACTGCCCGGCCCCGTTGCAGAGCCACCCGATCGAGCCCCAGCCCGCCACAGCCCAGGAAGGATCAGTGCACTACCTGCCACCAGCCCGATTAGCTGGGAAACCACAGACTGGAGACCAAGCCTGGCTCTTGACCGTCTCTCCTGCACTTTTCAATTCGATGATTTGGAGGGCGGTTGCCCACGGTCGACACCCGTTTCTCGAGTTTCTTTGGATTATTTTTTTTTTCTTTCTTCTGGCTTCGACCTTCAATAACGTCGTCTGAGGTGCTGCCGAGTTGCAGGTAAGTTCGTTTCTTACTCGTCGCCAGTATTATGTCCGTGTATAATTGAGACACGGACTGCAGGAGTTGATTATAACAAGTCTTTACTGAATGGAGACAACCTGGAAACTGAAACTACAGAAGCCTGCTAGGGCCTTTTATACAGGGGTGGTCACTGCCGGTACTGCAGTCTGAGACCAGTTATTCCCTTAAAGGTACATACACAACACCGCCCGTCTCAACCTGGACTCGAATTCACTTACAGCTGCTAAGGTATGGAAACACTGGTATCGTACTTTCAGCAACTTCCTCAGGGTATGTGGTGAGAATGTTCCTGATAAATTAGAGATACTTGCTAATTATGTATCCCCTCATGTGTTTGATTATATCGAAGACTGTGTAGACTATGACGCCGCTATCCAAATACTACAGCAGCTATATGTCAAGTTCCCAAATGAAATTTTTGTTTGGCATCTACCGGCCACAACTCGACAACAACCCGGGGAATCACTTGACGAATTCCTTCAGAAACTTTGCAGGCTCAGCAAGGATTGTAATCTTAAAGCTGTTACCGCTGAGCAGTACCAGGAGGAGTTAGTGGTTCCTTTATTAATGGGATTGCGTCTCCCTTCATACGTCAGCGTCTGTTGGAGAATAAAACCCTCAAGTTACAGGCTGCCTATGACCAGGCATGTTCTCTGGACTCAGCAAAGAGGAATGCAGATACTTATCTTTCACTACGTACACGGGCTGCTGCTATCACTTTTAGTGACTCCTTCGATAGGCCTCGGGCGGGAGCCCTCATGGATGACGACTCCAACCTGGCTGATGACAACCCTACCCTAGAAACCTACACTGATGACGAACCCGCCCTAGCGGCATCTTGGCAATCTGGAAGGAAGTGTTTCTTCTGTGGAGGTGCGTTCCATTATAGGAAATTTTGTCCTGCTCGTAACGCAACCTGCAATCATTGCAGCAAGAAAGGTCACTTTTCTAAGGTATGGCAGTCAAGAGCCGCTGTTAGTAACAAAGGCCACTTTTCTAAGGTATACCAGTTGAGAGCTCCAGTTAGTTTTGCAGCTACTATCTATAAAACAGCTCCTCTCCCAAGAGCCACTACTAAGGTTATAGCTGCAATCTATAAAACTGCTCCTCCCGCAAGAACCACTACTAAGGTTACATCTGTCAAGGGTAAAACTGCCCCTCCTCCCATCACAGCTATTTTTCCCCAAAGTCTGTCTCATGCAGCCACGAAGGTTTCGGTAAATGGACACATTTTGAGTGCACTAATCGACTCATGCACCTCTGACAGCTTCATTAGTGAGCGGGCTGTCAGTAAGTTAAAACTGCGTATTTACCCCTCAGACAGGGAAATTGCAATGGCTCTGACGCCACTGACCACCAATTCTTCCGGCTTTTGTCTTGTCAACCTTATTCTCAATGGCCGCACTTATTTCTCCACCCGACTCGGGGTGCTCAAGAACCTATGCAGTGATGTGCTCCTGGGACAGGATTTCCAGAAACAACACAAAAGACTCACTTTCAAGTTTGGAGGGTCAAAGCTGAAGCTTACTATTTCCAAAGTACCGTTTTGTGCGCTTTCGGCGGCTTTGCTCGACGAGGCCTCCTTGTTTGCCAATCTTTCCCCCCGATGTAAGCCCATAGTCACTAAATCACGACGTTTCAGCCAAGATGATCGATCCTTTATTGAGGCAGAACTCTCTCGCCTTCTAGCTGACGGTATCATTGAGCCATGTTCATCTTCCTGGAGGGCTCAAGTCGTCGTTGTCAAAAATCCTCTGAAGCAACACAAGAAACGTCTTTGCATCGATTACTCGCAAACTATTAACCAGTATACCGACCTGGATGCCTACCCAGTACCACGCATCAATGACATGGTCAATAACCTTGATAACTACAAGGTATTTTCAACCTTTGATTTAAAGAGCGCATATCATCAAGTACCGTTAAAGGACTCTGACTAAAGTTATATGGCCTTTGAGGCCAATGGTCGGCTTTACCAGTTTTGTCGCCTTCCATTTGGGGTCACCAATGGGGTGGCCATCTTTCAACGGGCAATGGATAGCCTAGTCAAACAGGAGAACTTAACGGACACTTTTCTATATCTGGATAATATCACCATTGCTGGTCAGGACCAGAAGGAGCATGATGTCAACCTCCAGAAATGTTTTGATGTTCTCCGTCATCGCAACTTAACCTTAAATGAGTCCAAATCTGTGAAATCAGTACCATCAATCAACATCCTTGGCTACTGGGTGGGCAATGGTGTCATCAAACCGGATGCGGAGCGACTTCATCCGCTTCAGGAGCTCCCTCCCCCTACGAATCTTGGCTCTCTTCGTCGGGCACTCGGCATGTTCGCCTATTATGCGAAATGGATACCCCACTTCTCCGACAAGATCCAGCCCCTGCTTCACGCAAAGTCATTTCCATTGGAGGCAACGGCTATTTCAGCTTTCAACCTCCTCAAGCGACAACTGGAAAAAGCCACGTTTTGTTCCATTGATGAAAATCTTCCTTTCGTGGTCGAGTGCGATGCATCGAATGTGGCGATCTCTGCTACCTTGAATCAAGGTGGTTGACCCGTTGCATTTCTGTCCAGAACTTTGCAGGGTAGCGAGCTCCGTTATCCTCCTGTCGACAAGGAGGCTACGGCCATCATCGAAGCTGTATGTAAATGGAGTCATTTTCTCGCTCGTCGCCATTTCACACTTGTAACCGATCAGCGCTCCGTGGCCTTTATGCTGGACAACCGGAAACGCACAAAGATCAAGTATATCAAAATACAACTCTGGAGGATGGAATTGGCCGCCTTTGGATACACTATATAATATCGACCCAGCAAAGAGAATGTGGCCCTGGATACCCTCATGCGGGCATTCTGCTCTTCTATGTCAACTTCGACTCTTGCGGAGCTTCATACTGACTTATGCCATCCTGGCGTTACCCGTATGTTGCACTTTGTGCGATCTAAAAATCTCCCATTTTCTACGGAAGATGTGAAAAGAACGTGCTCCTCCTGTAGAATTTGTGCGGAATTAAAACTGCAATTGTTCCATCCATCGGATGGCTCGCTCATACATGCTATGCAGCCTATGCAGCGACGCAGCATTGACTTTAAAGGGCCATTGCCTTCCTCAACGTGAAACACCTACTTACTGACTATGGTGGACGAATATTTGAGCTTTCCCTTTGCTTTCCCCTGTCCCAATATGCTTACTTCCACAGTGATCAAATGTCTTGATCAAGTCTTTTCCCTTTGCGGTACGGCCAATTTCATCCACTCTGATCGGGGTCCCTCCTTCATGTCAAGCGAACTCAAAAGTTATCTCTCCCAACGGGGAATTGCTACAAGCAAAACAACACCGTACCATCCCATCGATAATGGACAGGTTGAGAGATACAACGCTATCATTTGGAACGCTGTTCGTCTTGCGCTGAGGTCACGCAACCTACCAGACCAGCAGTGGGAAACTATACTCTCTGATGTGTTGCATTCCATCAGGTCTCTCCTTTCTATGCCTACCAATGTCACAGCTCACGAGTGATTCTTCAGCTTCCAGCGTCGCTCCACCCATGGGACATCTCTACCGTCATGGTTGGCAGCTCCCGGCCCCGTGCTGCTCCGAAGATTCGTCCGATTGTCTAAAAACGATCCTCTCGTCGACGAGGTAGAACTCACGGACGTCAACCCCACGTACGCGCACGTGCGGTACCCTGATGGCTGGGAGTCCACCGTTTCGCTCCGGGACCTGGCTCCCTGTCCAGCCAGTTCCACAGACCCAACTGATGGAGGGACCCACAGGGATGATGCTGACACTCTGCGCTCCCCCGAAGATGACGCCCTACCTGGGACATCGAGAGATCTGCCAGCTACCCACCGGATCCACTCGGGGAGTTGAGCGCTCTCCGTGGGATGGCCACCTGAGGCCAGGACGTCGGTCAATCCCCGGCTATCAAACAGGATGAAGCCAGTTCTGCGCCTGTGGGGACCCGCACCCGGAGTCACGATCTCCCCAGCCTCCCTCGGGTCGATCAGAGCAACACGGGCCCTGTCGATCCACCGGTACGGATCAAGTGGCCCAGGGACCAAGACACGGTCCGGGGAGACGTGCCTAATAACCATAAACAAAAATCTAAAAGACTGCGGCTATTCGTGGTCCGCCTAATCCGTTAAGGGGAAGTCTTCGGACTTCCAAAACTTTTAGGCAGGAAGAATGTTTTAATCTCATCATCAAGAAACTACTCATGAAATTACACTGGACGGCCAGCTGGTGGCGCCATCCAAGGAGTATAAATACGCGGGCATGGGCCCAGCTAGCCAGGGACATTTTGTAAGACAAGGAACTAGTGAAGTACAACTAGACCTCCATGTTCTGAAACAAGTTGATTAAAGCCTTGCTTTATGCTGAAACCAAGTGTGTACTGAGTTTTATTACATCAAGATGCTTTTCCCTTTCCTGGGGGAACAGATGCATTTCCCTGTCCTGGGAGAACAGGTGATTTTCCCTGTCCTGGGGGAACAGATGATTTTCCCTGTCCTGGGGAACAGATGCTTTTCCTTGTCCTGGGGGAACAGATGCTTTTCCCTGTCCTGGGGGAACAGATGATTTTCCCTGTCCTGGGGAACAGATGCTTTTCCTTGTCCTGGGGGAACAGATGCTTTTCCCTGTCCTGGGGGAACAGATGCTTTTCCCTGTCCTGCGGGAACAGATGCTTTTTCTTGTCCTGGGGGAACAGGAGATTTTCCCTGTCCTGAGGGATCAGATGCTTTTCCTTGTCTTGGGGGAACAGATGCTTTTCCTTGTCCTGGGGGAACAGATGCTTTTTCCTTGCCCTGGGGGAACAGATGCTTTTCCCTGTCCTGGGGGAACAGATGCTTTTCCTTGTCCTGGGGGAACAGATGCTTTTCCCTGTCCTGGGGGAACAGCTGTTTTTCCCTGTCCTGGGGGAACAGATGCTTTTCCTGTCCTGGGGGAACAGTTGCTTTTCCCTGTCCTGGGGGAACAGATGCTTTTCCCTGTCCTGTGGGAACAGATGCTTTTCCCTGTCCTGGGGGAAAAGATGCTTTTCCCTGTCCTGGGGGAACAGATGCTTTTCCCTGTCCTGGGGGAACAGATGCTTTTCCCTGTCCTGGGGGAACAGCTGTTTTTCTCTGTCCTGGGGGAACAGATGCTTTTCCCTGTCCTGGGGGAACAGATGCTTTTCCCTGTCCTGGGGGAACAGATGCTTTTCCCTGTCCTGGGGGAACAGATGCTTTTCCCTGTCCTGGGGGAACAGATGCTTTTACCTGTCCTGGGGGAACAGATGCTTTTCCCTGTCCTGGGGGAACAGGTGCTTTTCCCTGTCCTGGGGGAACAGATGCTTTTCCTTGTCCTGGGGGAACAGATGCTTTTCCCTGTCCTGGGGGAAAAGATGCTTTTCCCTGTCCTGGGGGAACAGATGCTTTTCCCTGTCCTGGGGGAACAGATGCTTTTCCCTGTCCTGGGGGAACAGCTGTTTTTCTCTGTCCTGGGGGAACAGATGCCTTTCCCTGTCCTGGGGGAACAGATGCTTTTCCCTGTCCTGGGGGAACAGATGCTTTTCCCTGTCCTGGGGGAACAGATGCTTTTCCCTGTCCTGGGGGAACAGATGCTTTTACCTGTCCTGGGGGAACAGATGCTTTTCCCTGTCCTGGGGGAACAGGTGCTTTTCCCTGTCCTGGGGGAACAGATGCTTTTCCTTGTCCTGGGGGAACAGATGCTTTTCCCTGTCCTGGGGGAACAGATGCTTTTCCTTGTCCTGGGGGAACAGATGCTTTTCCCTGTCCTGGGAGAACAGATGATTTTCCCTGTCCTGGGGGAACAGATGATTTTCCCTGTCCTGGGGGAACAGATGATTTTCCCTGTCCTGGGGGAACATATTCTTTTCCCTGTCCTGGGGGAACAGATGATTTTCCCTGTCCTGGGGGAACAGATGCTTTTCCTTGTCCTGGGGGAACAGATGATTTTCCCTGTCCTGGGGGAACAGATGTTGTTCCTTGTCCTGGGGGAACAGATGATTTTCCCTGTCCTGGGGGAACAGATGCTTTTCCCTGTCCTGGGGGAACAGGTGCTTTTCCCTGTCCTGGGGGAACAGATGCTTTTCCCTGTCCTGGGGGAACAGATGATTTTCCCTGTCCTGGGGGAACAGATGCTTTTCCTTGCCCTGGGGGGACAGATTCTTTTCCCTGTCCTGGGGGAATAGATGCTTTTCCCTGTCCTGTGGGAACAGATGATTTCCCTGTCCTGGGGGAAGAGATGCTTTTCCCTGTCCTGGGGGAACAGATGCTTTTCCTTGCCCTGGGGGAACAGATGCTTTTCCCTGTCCTGGGGGAACAGATGCTTTTCCCTGTCCTGGGGGAACAGATGCTTTTCCTTGCCCTGGGGGAACAGATGCTTTTCCCTGTCCTGGGGGAACAGATGATTTTCCCTGTCCTGGGGGAACAGATGCTTTTCCCTGTCCTGGGGGAACAGATGATTTTCCCTGTCCTGGGGGAACAGATGCTTTTCCTTGCCCTGGGGGAACAGATGCTTTTCCCTGTCCTGGGGGAACAGATGCTTTTCCCTGTCCTGGGGGAACAGCTGCTTTTCCCTGTCCTGGGGGAACAGATGCTTTTCCCTGTCCTGGGGGAACAGCTGCTTTTCCCTGTCCTGGGGGAACAGATGCTTTTCCCTGTCCTGGGGGAACAGATGCTTTTCCCTGTCCTGGGGGAACAGATGCTTTTTCCTTGCCCTGGGGGAGCAGATGCTTTTCCCTGTCCTGGGGGAACAGATGCTTTTCCTTGTCCTGGGGGAACAGATGCCTTTCCCTGTCCTGGGGGAACAGATGATTTTCCCTCTCCTGGGGGAACAGATGCTTTTCCCTGTCCTGGGGGAACAGATGATTTTCCCTGTCCTGGGGGAACAGATGATTTTCCCTGTCCTGGGGGAACAGATGCTTTTCCCTGTCCTGGGGGAACAGATGATTTTCCCTGTCCTGGGGGAACAGATGATTTTCCCTGTCCTGGGGGAACAGATGATTTTCCCTGTCCTGGGGGAACAGATGCTTCTTCCTTGCCCTGGGGGAACAGATGCTTTTCCCTGTCCTGGGGGAACAGATGATTTTCCCTGTCCTGGGGGAACAGATGCTTTTCCCTGTCCTGGGGGAACAGATGATTTTCCCTGTCCTGGGGGAACAGATGCTTTTCCCTGTCCTGGGGGAACAGATGCTTTTCCCTGTCCTGGGGGAACAGATGATTTTCCCTGTCCTGGGGGAACAGATGATTTTCCCTGTCCTGGGGGAACAGATGATTTTCCCTGTCCTGGGGGAACAGATGCTTTTCCCTGTCCTGGGGGAACAGATGCTTTTTCCCTGTCCTGGGGGAACAGATGATTTTCCCTGTCCTGGGGGAACAGATGCTTTTCCCTGTCCTGGGGGAACAGATGATTTTCCCTGTCCTGGGGGAACAGATGCTTCTTCCTTGCCCTGGGGGAACAGATGCTTCTTCCTTGCCCTGGGGGAACAGATGATTTTCCCTGTCCTGGGGGAACAGATGATTTTCCCTGTCCTGGGGGAACAGATGCTTCTTCCTTGCCCTGGGGGAACAGATGATTTTCCCTGTCCTGGGGGAACAGATGATTTTCCCTGTCCTGGGGGAACAGATGATTTTCCCTGTCCTGGGGGAACAGATGATTTCCCTGTCCTGGGGGAACAGATGCTTTTCCCTGTCCTGGGGGAACAGATGATTTCCCTGTCCTGGGGGAACAGATGATTTTCCCTGTCCTGCGGGAACAGATGCTTTTCCCTGTCCTGGGGGAACAGATGCTTTTCCCTGTCCTGGGGGAACAGATGCTTTTTCCTTGCCCTGGGGGAACAGATGCTTTTCCCTGTCCTGGGGGAACAGATGATTTTCCCTGTCCTGGGGGAACAGATGATTTTCCTTGCCCTGGGGGAACAGATGATTTCCCTGTCCTGGGGGAACAGATGATTTTCCCTGTCCTGGGGGAACAGATGATTTTCCCTGTCCTGTGGGAACAGATGCTTTTCCCTGTCCTGGGGGAACAGATGCTTTTCCCTGTCCTGGGGGAACAGATGCTTTTTCCTTGCCCTGGGGGAACAGATGATTTTCCCTGTCCTGGGGGAACAGATGCTTTTCCCTGTCCTGGGGGAACAGATGCTTTTTCCTTGCCCTGGGGGAACATATTCTTTTCCCTGTCCTGGGGGAACAGATGCTTTTCCCTGTCCTGGGGGAACAGATGCTTTTTCCTTGCCCTGGGGGAACAGATGCTTTTCCCTGTCCTGGGGGAACAGATGATTTCCCTGTCCTGGGGGAACAGATGATTTTCCCTGTCCTGGGGGAACAGATGCTTTTCCCTGTCCTGGGGGAACAGATGCTTTTTCCTTGCCCTGGGGGAACAGATGCTTTTCCCTATCCTGGGGGAACAGATGCTTTTCCCTGTCCTGGGGGAACAGATGATTTTCCCTGTCCTGGGGGAACAGATGCTTTTCCCTGTCCTGGGGGAGCAGATGATTTTCCCTGTCCTGGGGGAACAGATGCTTTTCCCTGTCCTGGGTGAACAGATGCTTTTCCCTGTCCTGGGGGAACAGATGATTTTCCCTGTCCTGGGGGAACAGATGCATTTCCCTGTCCTGGGGGAACAGATGCTTTTCCCTGTCCTGGGGGAACAGATGATTTTCCCTGTCCTGTGGGAACAGATGCTTTTCCCTGTCCTGGGGGAACAGATGCTTTTCCCTGTCCTGGGGGAACAGATGCTTTTTCCTTGCCCTGGGGGAACAGATGATTTTCCCTGTCCTGGGGGAACAGATGCTTTTCCCTGTCCTGGGGGAACAGATGCTTTTCCCTGTCCTGGGGGAACAGATGCTTTTTCCTTGCCCTGGGGGAACATATTCTTTTCCCTGTCCTGGGGGAACAGATGCTTTTCCCTGTCCTGGGGGAACAGATGATTTTCCCTGTCCTGGGGGAACAGATGCTTTTACCTGTCCTGGGGGAACAGATGATTTTCCCTGTCCTGGCGGAACAGGTGCTTTTCCCTGTCCTGGGGAGGAATATGCTGCAGACAGCAGAACATAAAGGGGGACAATCACGGCTATTGACTCTCACTGAGCATCTCTTTCATCGGCTCCAGCAGGCCCGGCGGGTCCTTACTGAAGTAGCCCGTCTCCTTGTTCACCTCCCATTGAACATCAACCAGCAGAGAGGCTGATAATGCCTCCGCTCTCCAGCAGGATTCAGTGGCTGGGTGCAGGAACCCTGGCTGATTTTCCTACCGCACGCACCCCCCGCCCAACCACATCCTCAGGTCAAGGGCACTAAAGCAAGCTGAGCAGCTATTGCCAGCCCAGCAAAGAGCAGTTAAACTCAGCAGTGTCAGCTATGGCTCAGTGTGTAGCACTCTCATCTGCGATTCAGAAGATCACGGGTTTAAATCCCCAGAGATTTCAGCACATAATCCAGGCTGATGCTCTTATACAGTAGAGAGACAGTGCTGCACTGTCGGATGTGCCATCGTTTGGATGAGAGAGTAAAGTGAGGCCCCATCTGCTCTCTCAGTTGGATGTAAAAGATCCCACGGCGCTATTTCGAAGAGGAGGGGACCTCTCTCTTGTGTCCCGGCCAATATTTATTCTTCAACCAACATCACTAAAACAGATTAGCTGGTCATTATCAGACTGCTGTTTGTGGGATCTTGCTGTGCGCAAATTGGCTGCTGTGTGCCTGCATTACACCAGTGACTGCCCTGCAAAAGTACTTAATTGGCTGTGAAGCGTTTTGCGGCATCCTGAGGTTGTAAAAGGTGCGATAGAAATGGAAGTCTTTCTTTTATTTTCTCAGCACAAAGCAGGAATCAGTCCTGAGGCCTTCTGTGGTGTTAACGCTACACTGAGCCATTGCCGTTACCCACTTGGGCTATTGAGCAGCTATTTTCTTTTGGCACACTTATTTTGCTCAGTGAACACAATGATTCCACCTGGTTGGGACTGATGCATGTCATTAGCTCCCTCTTCCAGACAGTGACCCGTGCAATGAAAGTTCCTGGTCATATCCCCGTAGGGGACGTGGCCGTCCTGTGTTAATGTGCTCATTGGGGAGACGGGCATGTAAGTTCTTCATGAGAATAAAAATCAGCCTCACAAAAGCACAGCATCGACCCTGGCCCACTTAACACGCAACCCCCACTCAAAATGCACGGGAGCCACACCCCCTCCCTCCTGGCCTGGAGCCTCCCAGAAGATCAGTCACATGTCAGTGCACAAACACAAACCCTATTGTGACTGAGTAAGACTCACTAATCACGCAGGAAGCAGTCGAACAGCAGGCACCAAGTGCGCATCTTTCTCTTTAAGCAAAATGTTTCCGCCCATGGGGGAGACCAAAACTAGGGACCATAAATGTAAGATAGTCACTAATAAATCCAACCAGGGATTCAGGAGAAACTTCTTTACCCAGAGAGTGGTGAGAATGTGGAACTGTGGAGCAGTTGAGGCGAATAGTATAGATGCCTTTAAGGGGAAGCTGGTTAAACACATGAGGGAAAAAAGAATAGAAGGTTATGCTGATAAGGTGAGATGAAGAGGGGTGGGAGGAGGCTCATGTGGAGCATAAACACCGCATGGACCTGTTGGGCTGAATGGCCTGTTTCTGTGTGAGGGGTCATTGCCAGTTAAAGCTCCCATTATGCTCTGAGCAACTCTTAAAATTAGACACATCATTTGTCATCAGACATTTCCTTTCACAGATCGAGCTCCTTTCTTCCCCCACCTGTTACGATGCGGCTTCTGGGAGCAGCAGCAACTCTTGGGTACCGCGCCCAAGCAGCCGGTCATCGTGTGTGAGCCTGGACAGCAAGAGTCGCTGTGCTGTTCGACCATGGGAGGTGGGGGGGCCATCAGATACTGACCTCACCCGAGAGCTGCACTCTCCAAGAAGGGGTGGATCACTAGATAGAGACCTCAACCACACCTTCTCCTATCCCACCCTAGAAGCTGAGGCCAACTGTCGTGTCCTCCCTCTCCCCCTCATTGTCAGGGCTGAGATCAGTTAACGTGGCACAGCCCAGGAATTGAACCTATAGCCTTCCTGGTCCATGGGGCTTTGGTCCACGGTGGTGCATGTATTGATTGAGACACCAGAGGAACCTCCACCCTAGTCTCTGACACCATTCACGGTGCTCATTAGCATCACAGCCACAGTGATTACCAAGTCGCTCTTTCAGAGTTCATACCGCTGTTAGTTAAGTAATATCAAAGCCCCTGATACTAAAGAAAGACTTGCATTTATATAGCGCCTTTCACAACCTCAGGATGTCCCAAAGCACTTTGCAGCCAATGAAGTACTTTTGAAGTGTAGTCACTGTTGTAGTGTAGGAACGCAGCAGCCAAATTGTGCACAGCAAGCTCACACAAACAGCAATGTGATGATGACCAGATAATCTGTTTTGGTGTTGTTGGTTGAGGGTTAAATATTGGCCAGGACACTGGGGAGAACTCCCCTGCTCTTCTTCGAATAATGCCATGGGATCTTTTACGTCTACCTGAGAGGGCAGACAGGCGGTTTAACGTCTCATCCGAAAGTTGGCTCCTCTAACAGCGCAGCACTCCCTCAGTACAGGAAACTTTGGTTTATCCAGAGGTTGTATGTCCGGAAACCTCGATCCACTGGCAGAAATCAGGAGCCGTTTTGTTAGGTTTTTTTCTTCTCGTGGCTTTGTTTTCAACAGTCGGGCTCTGGAAAGTCTCTCTGAAGCTGTTGCTAAGCACGGTGGCATAGTGGTTAGCACTGTTGCCTCACAGCGCCAGGGACCCGGGTTCGAATCCGGCCTCGGGTGACTGTCTGTGTGGAGTTTGCACATTCTCCCCGTGTTTGCGTGGGTTTCCTCCGGGTGCTCCGGTTTCCTCCCACAGTCCAAAGATGTGCGGGTTAGGTTGATTGGCTATGATAAATTGACCCTTAGTGTTTGGGGGATTAAATACGTGGGGTTACGGGGATAGGGTGGGATATGTGTTGGTGTAGGGGTTACGGGGATCGGGTGGGATATGTGTCGGTGCAGGCTCGATGGGCCGAAATGGCCTCTATCTGCACTGTGGGGTTTCTGTGATTTCTGTGATAAGCTACAGAGACGCTTCCAAGGTACAGGCTGATTGTTTACAAGCTGTTGCTAAGCAACAGTGTTTGTTGTCAGATACAGAGATGAAAACTTCTGTATGCTTCAACATTAACTTTGTATGTCCGGCAGTTTTGATAGATCGGCAACAGCTCGGTCCTGTCGGTGCCGGATATAACAAAGTTTCCTGTACTGCACTGGGAGTGTCAGCCTAGATTATGTGCTCAAGTCTCTGCAGTAGGGCTTGAACCCACAATATTCTGACTCACAGGCAAGAGTGCTACCACTGAACATAAGAAATAGGAGCAGGAGTAGACCATTCGGTCCTTCGAGCCTGCTCCACCATTCAATATGATCATGGCTGATCCTCTATCTCATCTCCACTTTCCTGCACTATCCCCATATCCCTTGATTCCCTTAATATTCAAAAATCTATCGATCTCTGTCTTGAATATACTCAACGTCTGAGCCTCCACAGCCCTCTGGGGTAGAGAATTCCAAAAGATTCACCACCCTCTGAGTGAAGAAATTTCTCCTCATCTCAGTCCTAAATGGCTGACCCCTTGTTCTGAGACTGTGACCCCTGGTTCTAGACTCCCCAGCCAGGGGAAACATCCTCCCTGCATCTACCCTATCAAGCCCTGTAAGAATTTTGTATGTTTCAATGAGATCACCTCTCATTCTCTAGAGAATATAGGCCTAGTCTACTCAGCCACAGCTGACACTTACAATTGTCACTCTCTCTCCTCACTTTGCTCTGCATCCCATGCATGTGACCTCTCACGTTCTCTCTTCTCTCTCTCCCTGTTTCTATTACTTATTCTGTATCTTCACCCCCTCTGCCTGTGTCAGACCGCCTCCTGCTTTGTCCTCTTTATCTCCTTTGTTCTTGCTCAGTCTTTTTTAAATTATTTTTGTCCTTCTTTCCTTTCTCTCTCATTCTTCCTCAGACTTTCCATCCCACTCTGTCCTATTGCTTCTTCGCTCGCTCTCTTTACATCCCTCCATTTTTCATAGAATTACATAGAATGTACAGCACAGAAACAGGCCTTCGGCCCATCAGTTCCATGCGGTGTTTATGCTCTACACGAGCCTCCTCCCACCCCTCTTCATCTCACCTTATCGACATATCCTTCTATTCCTTTCTCCCTCACGCAGCTATCTAGTTTCCCCTTAAATGTATCTATACTATTCGCCTCAATTACTCCCTGTGGTAGCGAATTCCACGTTCTCACCACTCTCCGAGTAAAGAAGTTTCTCCTGAATTCCTTATTTTCAGACTCCTGAGCTTTGTTTCTCTGCACCGTAATCTCTATCCCCTTTGGCGTATCTGGCCCAAACTGAATGGTCTGAGAGCACTGTGATTCTGTCATTCAGCCTTTAACGCAAACAGATGTGGGTCTGAGCCATGAAGCTCAGAGCAGGGCCATGACTGGCTGCTGTGATGTATGTACTAATTTGTAGCTGGAACCCTGCTCAGTAGTCTCAGCATCATTGTGCCGGGGACATGAACTCCTGTTGTTACGGAAGGTGTCAGTGGGGGTGAGGAGACTATGAGCGCAGACACCCGAGCACCAGGGACTGAAAGCTTCCAGCACTGTTTGGATGGGTGATTCTTTCAAATGGTTTATTATTTCTCTCACAGCATTGAGTGTTTCACAGTACTTTGGTGCGCTGGGACCAGACTCATTAAGCAGGCACAGCCTTCAGTAAAATGTATTGGACAAACTTCTCACGTGGACGTAAAATTTCCAGTGGCACTATTTCAAAGAAGGGCAGGGATTGCACCCAGTGTCCTGGTCAATATTTATCCCTCATAAGAACATAAGAAATAGGAGCAGGAGTCGGCCATTTGGCCCCTCGAGCCTGCTCCGCCATTCAATAAGATCATGGCTGATCTTCGACCTCAACTCCACTTTCCTGCACTATCCCCATATCCCTTGATTCCCTTAATATCCAAAAATCTATCGATCTCTGTCTTGAATATACTCAATGACTGAGCCTCCACAGCCCTCTGGGGTAGAGAATTCCAACGATTCACCACCCTCTGAGTGAAAAAATTTCTCCTCATCTCAGTCCTAAATGGCCGACCCCTTATTCTGAGACTGTGATTCCTGGTTCTAGACTCCCCAGCCAGGGGAAACATCCTCCCTGCATCTACCCTGTCAAGCCCTGTAAGAATTTTGTATGTTTCAATGAGATCGCCTCTCATTCTTCTAAACTCTACAGAATATAGGCCTAGTCTACTCAATCTCTGCTCATAGGACAATCCCCCCATCCCAGGAACCAGTCTGGTGAACCTTTGTTGGACTCCCTCTATGGCAAGTGGATTCTTCCTTAGGTAAGGAGACCAAAACTGTACACAATACTTCAGGTGTGGTCTCACCAGGGCCCTATATAATTGCAGTAAGATGTCTTTACTCTTATACTCAAATCCTCTTGTAATAAAGGCCAACATACCATTTGCTTTCCTAATTGCTTGCTGTACCTGCATGTTAACTTTCAGTGATTTGTGTACAAGGACACCCAGGTCCCTCTGAACACCAACATTTCCCAATCTCTCACCATTTAAAAAATACTCTGCTTTTCTATTTTTCCTACCAAAGTGGATAACTTCACATTTCTCCACATTATATTCCATTTGCCATGTTCTTGCCAACTCACTTAACTTGTCTATATCCCCTTGAAGCCTCTTTGCATCCTCCTCACAATTTACATTTCCACCCAGCTTTGTATCATCATCCAAATCATTGATATAGATTGTGAATAGCTGAGGCCCAAGCACTGATCCTTGCGATACCCCACTAGCTACAGCCTGCCAACCCAAAAATGACTCGTTTATTCCTACTCTCTGTCCATTAACCAATCCTCAGTCCATGCTAGTATATTACCCCCAATCCCATGAGCCCCAATTTTGTTTAATAACCTCTTGTGTGGCACCTTATCGAATGCCTTCTGAAAATCCAAATACACTACATCCACTGGTTCCCCCTTATCTATCCTGCCAGTTACAACCTCAAAAAACTCTTAACAGATTCGTCAAACACGATTTCCTTTTCATAAATTCATGTTGACTCTGCCCAATCCTATTATTATTTTCTAAGTGCCCTGTTACCACGTCCTCAACCGACATCACTAAAACCGATTATTTGGTCATTATCACATTGCTGTTTGTGGGAGCTTGCTGTGCGCAGATTGGCTGCTGTGTTTCCTGTATTACAACAGTGACTACACTTCAAAAGTACTTAATTGGCTGTAAAGCGCTTTGGGACATCCTGAGGCTGTAAAAGGCGCTATATGAATGCAAGTTATATATATATATATATAAGTGAAAGCCTTTCTTTCCTTCTTTCCTTCTTTCTTTCTTTCCTTCTTTCCTTCCTTCCTTCCCTGGAGTTGCCATGACTCATCTGGAGAATGATGACATCTTATAATTTCACCCATGGGCCTTTTGACAGGAAGTGATGGTAAATTCCAGAAGGTGTTAACTCATTTTTTTTAAGAGGGCCTCTTGCTGCACTTTGCTCCATGTGCCTGGACCATTAACCAATCCTCAATCCACGCTTTGAGGGTCACCAGCAGGGATCGCTGCCTTTCCCACTCAGGTTTTCCTTTGTTTGAAAGGGGAGGGAAAGTCTGTTCTTTCAATTCCATAAAAAATGCAGACAAAGCACTGGGGTTCATTTCTGGATGAATCGAATTGAAAAGCTGGGAAATTATGTTCATCTTTGGTTAGACAACACTTGGGGTACTGTGCACAGTTCTGGTCTTGATATTACAAAAAGGATATAGAAGCACTGGAGAAGGAACAAATAAAATTTACAAGGATGATACCAGAACTGAGAGGTTATACCGATCAGGAAAGACTGAAGAGGCTGGGGCTCTTTTCTCTAGAAAAGAGAAGGCTGAGGGGTGACCTGATAGAGGTCTTCAAGATGATGAAAAGGTTTGACAGGGTAGATGTAGAGAAGATGTTTCCACTTGTGGGGGAGACCAAAGCTAGGGGTCATAAATATAAGATAGTCACTAATAAATCCAATAGGGAATTCAGGAGAAACATCTTTACCCAGAGAGTGGTGAGAATGTGGAACTCGCTACCACAGGGAGTGGTTGAGGTGAATAGCAGTGATATATTTATCAGTAAGCTAGATATCCACATGAGAGAGGAAGGAATAGAAGGAGATGCTGATAGGGTGAAATGAAGTAAGGTGGGAGGAGGCTCGTGTAAACATAAACACCGGCATAAACCTGTTGGGCCGAATGGCCTGTTTCAGTGCTGTAATTCTCTGTAACTCAGTCATTGAGTATTTTCTAAATGGTAAGAAAAACTAGGGACTGTGGAGGAGAAAAGAGATGTGGATGTCCATGTGCATAAATCTCTAAAAGCTGGTGGACAGGTACAAAATATACTCAAAAAGGCAGTTCGCCTTTGTCTCAAGGGGGCTGGAATGGCATTGGGACGTGACATTGTTGTTTATCAATGGGACAGGTGGCGTTCCCATGTCTGATTTTAGGCTAGTTAAAATGTTGAGGGGTGGGGGCTGGTGGGATCTCGTCAGGAAGCCCCCCTCCCCATGCACCATTCCCGGGTGGGCTGAGTTCAAATTACCACAAAAAATTTGCCAATGAGTTTGACAGGATTAAGGGTTGTAATCAAATACCCTTGGACCTGATCAGCCTTGTACATAAAGGTTTCACTCCGGCTGCCTGCTGATGATCCCAACACAATCAGAGTGTCTCACATCTCATGGTAGGGTGGGGGAGAGCGAACAAACAGAAATGGTCCTCTCACACTGCCAGATGTGCTTCCTGTTATGTCCGTGTATCTTAATGTTGTGTCCTTCAACAATCAGACAAAAGACTGCAGGGAACGATTCAACAGGTGTTTACTGAATGAGGGTTACTCTAGAACTAAATGTACAGATCACTACTCAGGGTTTATATACAGGTGTGGTCACTGCCGGTACTACAGTATACAGGAGCTGTAAAAAGTAGCTCTCCCCCTTAAAGGTACATACATTACAATTCCTCCCCTTTTAGATTAACAGTACCATAACACTCATTTAACAATTAAATATCAAACTAATTACAATTAACACTTTTAACATGCAACATTAGCTGAAAATAGTCTATTTATAAATTCAGTCTTTGGGGAGGCTTCCTGATTCTTTCTGGATAACGCCTTTCCCGAGTGTCTCGCTCTTGGTGCGGAGGCGATTCTAACACCCTGTCGTCAGTTGATTCATCAGCTTCCAATGCTATTGTTTCTGAGGTAGATGCGACCTGTACGTCGGGTTCCTCACCAGGTACGTATGGCCGAGACATGGGGTTGACTCATTCCTGTGACTCTAGGATCTGGTCAGCATGGCGTCTCACAATGTTCTCCCCAACATCCACTGTGTACATTAGTGGCCCCTGCCGTGTGCATATCGTTCCTGGTTGCCATTTCTCTGTTCGGTAGTCGCGGGCCAAGACTGGTTGCCCTACATTGAAGCTCCTTGTCGGCTTCTCATTGATGTGCTGGAATTGCTTACTCTCAACATCTCTTCATACATTTGGTCTGAGCAAATCCAGACGAGATCTCAACCTTCGGTTAAAGAACACCATGGCCGGGGCCTGGTTGGTGACTGCATGTGTCGCATTTCTGTAGGCTAACAGGAAATTGTCCACCTTATGCTGCAATGGAATGTCGTCATCGCACATGGCCTTTACTGCTTTTTTAAAGGTTTGTACGAACCTCTCAGCCAATCCATTTGTGGCTGGATGATACGGGGCAGATGTGTAATGCCTTACCCCATTCCTTTTCATAAATCTTCGAAACTCTTCGGACACAAACTGTGGTCCGTTATCAGAGCAAATCTGCACTGGCAAGCCGTTCCTGGCAAAAATGGTCTGTAGGACTGCAATAGTTTTCTCCGTGGTGGTGGAGGACATTTTGATCACCTCAGGCCATTTCAAGTGCGTATCCACGGCTATTAAAAACATTGAGTCCATGAATGGACCAGCAAAATCAATATGCACCCGTTGCCATGGAGATGAGGGCCACTCCCATGGGTGTAGAGGGGCATGTGGTGGTGCATTTTGGACCTTCTGGCATCCTGAGCAGCTCTTTGTCAGGTCCTCGATTTGCTGATCGATCCCCGGCCACCACACATAAGCCCTAGCAAGGCTTTTCATTTTCACCCCTCCCAGATGACCTTCGTGGAGCTCATTGAGCACTCTCTCCCTTAACTTGGGTGGAATTACCACTCGGGATCCACACATCAAGGTCCCCTGGCATACTGACAGCTGTTCTCTTCTGGATGAGAATGCTGGCAACAGTGAGTCGCCATGTGCTGGCCATCCCTTCACCGTCAAATCATATACCCGAGACAGTGTCGGGTCATTTCGGGTCTCCTTCTCTATACCAGCGTTAGTTACTGGCAAGCATTCAATTATAGTCGAATGAAATATTTCGACAGGATCCACTGCTGGTGCTTCCTCCGCAGTAGGCAGTGGCAGGCGTGATAGCCCATCAGCGTTTCCATGCTGTTTCGTGCCCTTATACTCGATTTCATATTGGTGTTTCCTTGCCATTATATATAACGTTCACCCTTATTTTTCCTTTGGGGTAGACTTTTTGCCCCGCGTACGTCTTCAAGACAATCTTTGTATCTCTCAAGGGTATATGTGAGAATAGCCGCTTGTAGTCCCTTCAGTTTATGACTGTTAGGGCTGATCCTGTGTCCAATTCCATTTTCACTTGGACTCCTGCTATCTTGAGCGTGACCCAGATAGTTTGGTGAGCCTCCGTTTTGATCACATTATGTAGTTTCAGACAACCCAGCTCCTTGCTTCCGGAGTCTGTATCACTCTTCTGTTTGTCTCAACTACTCTCCGTCATCTTATGTACCTTCTTGTACTTCTCCTGTGGAGATTTCTTGCTGCTGGTTTTCTTTCCCGACCTGCAGACTCTTGCTATGTGTCCTACTCTTCCACACTGTCTGCACACTTTGTCCTTGAACCAACAATCATTATGGTCGTGTGTTGTTCTGCCGCAGCGATAGCACTTCACTGTTCCGTATGACATTTCATTTGTGCCATATTCTTGCGGTCTCCGTTGTATCTCTGCAGCGCCCCGTGCTGCTGCTTCATGTGATACTGCAATGCTGAAAGCCTTTTCCAGCATAAGATCCTTTTCTGATAGAAGCCGTTTCTGGGTTCCTTCACTTTGAAGCCCACACACAAACTTGTCCCTTAAAGTATCTGCTAGTCCCATTCCAAACTGGCAGTGTTTCGTTATATACTCAGCATTACTTTCATCTTTATGCTGGTTCCTTTTGTGAAACTTAAATCTTTCTGCTATCAGCAGCGGTGTGGGGTTTAAGTAGTCCTGTAGGATTGACACTATGTTTTCAAAATCCTTTTCTACTAGCTTCTCTGAGGTTACTAGGTTTCGTAGTAAGCCATACGTTTTTGCACCCATTGAATTCAACAATACCAGCGCTTTCTTGTCATCTGGCACTTCATTCGCCTTGCAGTATACTTCTATGCGTTCGACATATGTCGTCCAATCTTCGACTTCATTGTCGAACGCTGTGATACTGCCACTCTTCGGCATTTTTGGGTGTGGTTAGACTGGCTTAAAATGGCGTCTCCCGCACTTTCCTTTCTTCCCCGCTGTGGCTTACAATGGCGTCTCCCGTGCTTTCCTTTCTTCCCCGCTGCGGCTTAAAATGGCGTCTCCCGCGCTGCTGCCAACGCCGCTCTCGGCGGTCCTCGTGGCAAATGGCAACGCCCTGTGGGTTTTGTGCACTGCTCCTGCGCTGCTGCCAATGCCGCTCTCTGCGGTCCTCATGGCAATGGCAGCGCCTCGCGTTTTCCTGCGCTCCTCTCTCCCCCGTTGACGCTGCTCGGCCCTTGACCACCGGCTGCGCTCTGCTCTCTCTCGTCTCTCTCCCCCGTTGACGCTGCTCGGTCCTGAACACCAGCTGTGCCCTGTGCACTCTGCCCTCTCTCTCTCCACCGTCGACGCTGCTCGGCCTTTTTCTGTGCCGCTCGGTCTGGCTCTAGCCCGTCGCTGTCCGGGAAGGGTCTGCGCAGTACCTGTTGCCAGCCCGTTTCGCTGGACCACCGTGACTGGAAAGCCAAGCCTGGCTCTCGACAGCCTCCCCTGCAATGCTCAAATCTCCGCTGGATGACTGGGCGGTTGCCCGTGGTCAACGCCCGTGCTTCTGGACTCGACCTCCTTCCACTGTTCTCCAGGAGCAAATCCCTGGGAGGTGATGCAGAGTTGCAGGTAGGTTTGAATCTGCATCGTCGCCAATGTTATGTCCATGTAACTTAATGTTGTGTCCTTCAATAATCAGACAAAAGACTGCAGGGAACGATTCAACAACAGGTGTTTACTGAATGAGGGTTACTCTAGAACTAACTGTACAGATCACTACTCAGGGTTTATATACAGGTGTGGTCACTGCCGGTACTACAGTATACAGGAGCTGTAAAAAGTAGTTCTCCCCCTTAAAGGTACATACATTACACTTCCCAGCAGCCACGCCATTGTTTATAGTCAAGGAGAGGCCCACTTTCTGGTGGAGGCTGAAGAAGGTTGCACAGATAGGCATCACAATCTTTTTTTTAAATTCATTCCTGGGATATTGGCATCGCTGAGAAGGTGGTTGTTGGCCTTCTTCTTGAATCGCTGCAGTCCGTGTGGTGAAGGTGCTCCCACAGTGCTGTTAGGTAGTGAGTTCCAGAATTTTGACCCAGCAATGATGAAGGAACAGCGAAAAATGTCCAAGTCGGGATGGTGTGTGACTTGGAGGGGAGTTTGGAGGTGGTGGCGTTCCCAAGCACCTGCTACCCTTGTCCTCCTAGGTGGTGGAGGTTGCAGGTTTGGGAGATGCTGCTAAAGAAGCCTTGGTCACTTGCTGCAGTGCAACCTGTAGATAGTACACACTGAAGCCACAGTACACCTATGATGGAGGGACTGGATGTTTAAGAAGGGTGAATGAGATGTTAATCAAGTGGACTACTTTGTCCTGAATGGTGTTGAACTCTTGAGAATTATTGCAGCTGCACACATCCGATAAGTGGAGAGTATTCCATCAAACTCCTGATTTGTGCCTTGTAGATGGTGGCGAGGCTTTGGGGAGTTAGGAAATGACTCACTTGCTGCAGAACACCCAGCCCCTGACCTGCTCTAGTAGCCATGGCATTTATGTGGCTGGTCCAGCTGAGTTGCTGGTCAATGGTGACCCTGCCCCATCCCCCTCAGAATGTTGATGATGGGGGATTCAATGATGGGGAGGTAGTTAGACTCTCTCTTGTTGAAGATGGTCATGGCGCAAATGTTACTCAACCATTCAACCACTTATCAGCCCAAGCCTGATCTGAACCAAACCACCTACATAACATCAACAGACCACACTCAGCACGGGGCTAAATCTAAAAGTAGTTCAAAATGATGAAGGGTTTTGATAGAGCAGGAGGGAGAATCAGTGAACACAGATTTAAGATCATTGGCAAAAGAACCAAAGGGAAGATGAGGAGATATTATTTTTACACAACAAGTTGTTGTGATCTGGAATGCACTGCCTGAAAGGGTGGTGGAAGCAAATTCAGTTGTATATTTCAAAAGGGAAATGAATTTAGACTTGTAAAGGGAAAATTTGCAGGGCTATGGGGAAAGAGCAGGACTAATTGGATAGCTCTTTCAAAGAGCAAGCACAGGCACGATGGGCCAAATGGCCTCCTCTGTGCTGCATGATTCTCTGGTGCCACTACAGTGAGACATAGTGAAAGGACAAAGGGCGCATTACCAGTAGCGTCAAGTGGTATTACATTCCCATCCCAGAAAACACTGTAGAAATATCACTGTAAAGAAGCACCTGTCATTTTCTTGATGTCCCTCAGTACAGGAGCTGTACTGTCAGGCAGCGTAGACAGGAGAATGAAAACACGGCTGACCAAATACTAAAGAGGAAGAACTTTTCCTCAGTATGAATACTGAGTCCAACTCTCTGTTGCGTCTGTATCTCTGAGTGAATGACCTTGAAGAGGATTCAGTTACCTTCAGATGCTCAGTAGCTTCTTGTCGAGGTGGCTCTTTCCTGCTTCACAAAAAAAGCCACAACCTCAGCATTTTCGGAGAACTGGTCCAATCCAATTGCGTACTTAACTCGTATAATCATGTGACCTCTTCAACTCCAGCAGTTCCACAGAACTTAATGATCCCAGGTGTTTGTTCACTTTAATCTGTATTTATTGCCTCTCCTTTCTTTTCAAAGGAGAAATCCCTTCAAAACTAGTTGACATTCTGTCTTATGCCATGGCTCAGTGAGTAGCACTCTCATTGCTGAGTCAAAAGGTCGTGGGTTCGAGTCTCACTTCAAGAGAGTTGAGCACATAATCCAGGCTGACATTCCAGAGCAGTACTGAGGGAGTGCTGCCCTGTCGGAGGTGCTGTCTTTCGGATGAGGTGTTAAACCGAGGGCCTGTCTGCCCTCAAGAGGTGGATGAAAAAGATCCCATGGCACTTATTGAAGAAGAGACAGGGAATTCTACCCGGTGTCCTGGCCAATATTTAACCCACAACCAACATCACTAAAACAGAATGGGTGAGAAATCGGGCTCTGTAGCTACGAGGCTTTCTAAAGTCTGAAAAAGGAGTCCGCGGTGCGTGCGCGCACTTCCGACGGGAAGTGTGCCGGACACCATAGGTGTAAAGGGTTTTGCGCCTAATGACCATGCAGAGCAGGCAGATCATGACGTCAATCAGTGTGCAATGCTGATTTGAACGCCAGTGCTGCCATTTTCAAGCTCCACGCTGCAGCCGACATCCTCTTTTAACCTCACACAGCTGAACACGACGTTAAACGGCATGAAGGACCCCCCACCAGCGCTACATGAACTACTTACAGATTAGTTGCTGGATTATTTGTTCTGGCTGTTGGTGCAATTCTATGCATTTTGGGAGCTTTTCCATACTTATCTCAAGTTTCATTGGTCTACAGGGAGTGGTCTGGCTAGTGTTGAAGGACTATTTTGGTGATTTAAAGCCTTATGCAGAAACCAGTTGCTTGCAGACATGGGTGGCTTAGTAGGCCTTCCTCTTAGAATTGAATATGACTGGGAGAATGAGCAGAGGCCATGCAGAGCAGGACAAGCTGCTAAAGGAGGGAGGAGGAGGAGGGAGAGACGGTCTCTCAGCAGAAGGCTATATTCCCCCAGGGTGTTTAGGGAGCAATTCTCTGACTTGAACTTCAGCGACAGCCAATGCTTTAGATGTCTTTGCTTCACTAAAGAAGTTATCCAACCTCAGAGCAGGGCAAGGACCGCATTGGATGTGGCTGCCATGGTTGAATAGCTGTCAGTGTGTGCGAGCTGTGAAATGTGGGTATGAAGCTTGCAACAGTGCTAAGTGTGTGAGGGTCAGGTAAAGCATATGAAAGATGGGGTTGAGTCCTGATTGATAGTGATTGTTGGTAGATTGGTGATGGAGGAGTATTAAATTGAGCAGTGGATGAGGCTCGTGGTGCAGTTGGTAGGATATGGCATTTGAAGAGAAATTTACTGACCTTGACAACTCATGTGCGATCATTAAACTTCACCCTGCACTGCTTCCAGGTTCTTGCAGCTATACTCCTGGCATGGATCTCTGATGCCATCTCTTCCCACTGCCTCCTGAGCATGTATCTGGAGGGCCTCCGGACCCTCTGAGGATACAGGACATCTTTTCTCCATCCCACCTTTTCCACCAAGACCTCCAGTGTTGCGTCCAAAAGCCTTGGTGCACGCTCCCTACCATGTTCAGCCATTGTTGAATCTTCCACAGCACACTTTTGAAAATACTCTCACTGCCTCCAGCAGCCACAATGCACCTCCCCTTTAAGAGGTGAAGGCTGGCTTTAAGTAGTTCTAGGCACTCGCGATATCAGGCCCCTTGCTGATGTGTGCAGCCAATGAACAGCGCGGGGAGCATTGTCTGCTCGCAGTTATCATGGAAATGAGCAGGTAGCACAAATTTGACATCCTGCCTGAGTGGGCACGGGTTAATTATGCATTGCGATCCCTGCGCCCGTTTTCAAGCCTTATCCTATTTATCCCCCATTATATGGGACTTATCTCATTGCTGTTTGTGGGACCTTGCTGTGCACAAATTGGATGCTGCACTTCCCTACATTACAACAGCGACTTCACTTTAAAATGTACTTCATTGGCTGTAAAGTACTTTGGGACGTCCTGAGGTCGTGAAAGGCACTACAGAAATGCAAGTTCTTTGTCTTTAAATTTATTAAATATTTGACCTGTAAACCTTTGTTCAAGAAGTCCTGCTAGGCTCATTGGGAACGATCACACATCGTTGTATAAATTGAGTGGGATTGGGAGTTACAAGGCCAAGTGCAGACCGGGATGGTCAGACACTGGGGCCGATAGTTAAGAACTTTGGCACCTGTGGCACTGTTGTACACTGGGCGCCGGTGCCCTGTGTTATGGGGCGTTGAAGCCTCAGACCTTCTCCATGCGCATTGTACACCACCATTCCCAATGGGTGTTGTGTGGGCGCGATGCTGCTCATAGGCTACGCATCACCATGTGGAGGTACTCATTTGAGCAGATCTCGGGGGCCTGACGAGGCTTGTGCACGGGCTCCCGTTCTCCTTAGTACCTGTCGTCTATATTGGGCTGCACCGAGCGCCCAGCAGGCCCTAGGCCTCCTTGCCTGTTTTTTGCGGGGAGCGGGCACCCGGTGCGCTTTAACATTATCCGTTCCTCGGAGTCAAGGGTCACAACTTAAGTGGTGGCATTTTATTTTGGGACAGGGCAGGGAAGCGGCTGCAACTTTTATGCCAGGCTAGGGTTGCCAACACTGGTTGAATGTATTCCTGGAGGTGTCATCACTTGACCTCTTGCATCCAACCACCCTGCCTCCAAGCTCTTGTCATTGGTCACCCGACACGTCCATCCTCGCCACATTCCTCCTTCCCACGGCCAATTGGAAAGCAAACAAACTCTGTTATCCGATTGATGATTTTTACCCATCGCAGATATTTTTTATTACTAATAACCAAAGTGTTCAAAGAAAATGTTTTCAAAAACACAATTTTTTTAATGCCCCTGTGATTTTTCTCCTGGGTTTGCCCGCAGCAGTGCCCTGGAGGTTAGTCTTTAATTCCTGGAGACTCCAGGGCAATCCTGGAGGGTTGGCATCCCTACTCCAGGTCTGAAGTAGGTCTGAAGGAGATCAGGACGTAAAGGTGCCTTTAAAGGTCGGGGGTACCACTCTGCAATATATGGGCTGGCAGAGGGGAGCCCCAGCAATTTTAGGGCCTTCATGCCTTATTCCTCAAGTTCTGTGACTTTAGGTAGTTGAAAAAGTTATCGGTAAAACACAATGGGGGGAAAATTGGGTTGGTTCGCACCTCCCATTAGTGCCTCCAGGGGGCGCTAATGGGGCACTAGCAACTTGGCGCCCAAGCACAGCGATTTTAGCGCCGCTCACAAAATTGACCTGGCGTTTTGCGATGGCACTAAACACAACCGCCACGATCTCCTGCGCCCGCAGATCGTGATGTCAGTCGCGCGTGCAATGCCCCAGACCAGAAATTGATTCTCGCACCCTTCCTTAGCGCCTGCCGCTTGGAACGACAGGTAGAGGGGGACGATTTGCAGTCGGCAAGGAGCTGGGGGAGCGCCACTTAAAGACGTGTGCTTCCTGCTTTTTCTATTTGGCAAAATTTTTGGCATACATAGGTTGAGAGGGAGAGAGACGTCTGGAGAGATTTAACGCTGTTCTAAGGAGTTTTAGTCCTGAGCAACACATTTCAGGTTCCTATTTCTCTGAGCTTCATATTTACTACATTTAGAAGATTAAATGGGGGCTGTACTCACTCGGGGTGTCATCCTCCAGCTTCACCTTCGGAGGCAGCAGAGGTGCAGAGAGAGAGTGGCAAACGTGTCCAGAGGGAGGAGGGCCAACAGGCCTCTGCACAGGAGACTTTAGTCTCCCAGGGTATTCTGGGAGCAATGCTCCTACATTCATTTGTCCGAGGAGCAGTGTTTTAGAAGGCTGCGCTTCAGCAAGGAGGTGGTCACTGAGCTCTGCTACCTCCTGCAACCAGAACTGCAGCCTCATCTCAGGACGTCTCTGTTGGTGGCAGTGAAGGTGACGGTGGCTCTGAATTTCTATGCCAGTGACTCCTTCCAGGCTTCAACAAACGAATATCTCCCAGTTCGCTGTCCATTGCTGTATCCGGGAGGTCACAAATGCACTGTACAAAAGGAGAAGGGAGGACATCTCTTTCCCCATGACCCGGGACAAACAGTGTAAACACGCATGTGGCTTCGCTAGGATAGCGGGCTTCCCCATGGTTCAGGGCGCCATTGACTGCCGCATGTGGCACTGTGGGCACCTCATGAAAATGCAGAGGTGTTCTGAAACCGCAAGGGCTTCCACTCTCTGAATGTCCAGTTGGTGTGTGACCACAGAGCGCATCCTCGCCAGCAATGCCCGCTATCCTGGCAGTGGCTACAATGCTGTCATCCTGCACCAGACTGGTGTTCCAGACCTCTTTCAACCACCGCGTCAACCTCGTGGCTGGCTCCTCGGGGACAAGTGTTATCCACTCTGCACCTGGCTGATGACACCACTCCGTAACCCCAACACTCCTGCTGAGCTCGCATACAATGAGAGCCATAGCACCACCAGGAACCTCATTGAGCAGACAATCGGCGTGCTGAAGCAATGGTTCCGGTGTCTTGACCAGTCAGGAGGAGCCTTGCAGTACTCTCCCGAGCGAGTCTCGCTTTTCATTGTTGTGTCCTGCATGCTTCACAACATTGCGATTCTGAGGACCCAGCCATTGCCACCAGGGATTGGTGCACCACCTGAGGAGGAGGAAGTGGGAGCGGAGGAGGATGAAGAGGAGGAGGAGCAGCACCAACGTGGGAGGGAGGCGCTCAATGTTGCCTCTGCAAGGACCGTCCGTGAATGCCTGATAAGATGCTGCTTCTAACGAATGACAGAGAAGATGGCATCTGGGATGAAGAAGCATATCATCGCAAGCATCCCACAGCCCCTATTGCCGGGCAAAGCTTCAATGAGTAAAATGAGCAAAGTTGTAAAGTTCCAATAAAAAATGTTACTTATATGACAACCTGTGTTTTATTTATTCAGGGCAAACAATTACAAACAAACACAATAATTCCTAGCCCAATGGCATTGCTGCAGCCTGCTGGGTCCAGGAGCTTCGCCCTCATCAGACCCTAACACCCTGCTCCCCTCCAGGGAGTGTCGGAAGTGTCACCCTCGGGAGACGCAGGCAGTGAGGCTCCGGCTTCCTCTTCCTCCTCCTCTGGTGCGTCGCTGCCACTGGCAGGTTGAGGGACAGGCTGGTCAGCTGGTGGTTCACTATCTGAAAGCAGGAAGGTAAAAGAGTGGCTTTAGTGTGAGGACAGGAGGGCAGGAAGGGAGCAAGTGTAATGATATCAGCAAATAGTGATGATATTTGTCTGTGTTTGATTACTTATGCCTTACAGCATATTTGTCTGTGTTTTTGATTGCTTGTGCCTGAGCAGCAGAGGTCATGTGACACAGACAAGCAGGCTGACAAGCTTTTACTTTCAGTTTGATTCTAGATGCACCACAGCATAGTGTGTTCTGTAAAGGCTGTTAAAAAGAGTTGAATAGACTTTAGATTAAAACAACTTTCTCTTTCATAAATGAGTCGTTATTGAACCCACAAAGAAATCAATACATGATGTCAGAAGTGGCTGAAAGAGAAAACATCTGAAGTTAGCAACTCGATGGGACAGTGAAAGGAGTTGTGGCAAGTAAGCGAAATCAGCTCTCCACAGATTAGCAAGCCAGAAGAGAACATCATTGCTTACCATTAGAGAATAGCTAACGAAGTGAAAAATGGAAGGTTTACTCCCACCGGCGACGCTTCAATTGACAGGTAATGTGGCAGAAAATTAGAGGAGATTCAAACAACGTGTAGGGTTGTATTTATCAGCAATCGGAGCTGACGATAAAAGTAATAAACAGAAATCGTCACGGTTCTTACATGTCGTGGGTGATGAAGCGCTGGAGGTATATAATAATTTCATATTTGCTGTTGATGGAGACAAAATGAAGCTAGATAAAATAATGGAACAGTTTGAGGCCTACTGCATACCTAAACGCAACGTGACCTTTGAGAGGCACAAATTTTTCACATGTGTACAGAAAATCGGCGAGACTATTGATCAGTATGTGACTGAACTGAGAAACTGGAGCAAATCGTGTGAATTTGGGGGACTCACAGACTCGCTGATAAAAGACAGACTGGTGCGTGGTATTCCAGATAATGGTCTAAGGGAAAGACTGCTAAGAGAGCAAGATCTAGACCTGGGAAAAGCCATAGCACTGTGTAGGGTTACAGAGACTGTGAAGTTGCAGGCAAAGGAGCTGTTCAGTGACAGCTGCAACGTGGATGCAGTGAGAAAGAACGGATACAAACCGTTTAACAAAGAGAGCGCCAATGTGAAAAAAGAGACGTGGCCAGCAAACGAAAATGAAAGGGACAATCGGAAGTCATGTACTCGATGCGGTACACAGCATCCACCAAGAAAGTGTCCAGCATATGGTAAAACATGCAATAGATGCAACAAAAACAACCATTATGCCCGTTGCTGTAAGAACCAAGCGCAACAAAGCAAGGTCCATACAGTAGATGAAAGCGAGATAGAGGAATTCAATGTAGATGTTGTGTCTGAAAACAAAAAAGAAGAAAGAGACTGGATGTTGACACTAAAAGTGAATGACATACACATTCCATTTAAATTGGATACTGGAGCACAAGTTAATGTGATATCAGAGGTGGATTTTAAGAGAATTAGACCCAGACCAAAGTTATATGGAATACAAGTGAAAGTGACTGGATACTCAGGTACTGATATACCAGTGAAAGGAAAATGCATTGTCAAAGTAACACACACGGACAGAGAGCACACGCTAGCATTAATCGTGGTGCCAAAGGATGTGCAAGCCATACTAGGTTTAAAAGCCTGTGAGAGACTGAACCTGGTAAAGAGAGTCCTCGTTGTGGAAAGTGAAAGAGAGACAGTCTATGATGAACTGAATGTTGCGTACACACCGGGTAAGCTGATGTATACAGCAGACACGTTGTCCAGAGCTGTTGACCCAGGAGAGCCCGCAAACACAGTGAAAAGACTGAAGTACAAGGCAAAAGACAGTGGAACTGACTTCTACCAAAGCATGCTTGTATACCGCACAACGCCGCTCGAGTGTGGTATGTCACCAGCCCAACTCCTGATGGGACGTCGGCTAAGGTCAAACCTACCCATCCCGGAGAACCTCCTGAAAACAAAAGAGGGGGAGAAAGTGAGGAAGTTCAAAGAACAACAGAAAGAAAAGCAAAAGTACTATTATGACAGAGGAACACAAAACCTACCTGAACTCCACACTGGTGACCAAGTAAGGTTCAAAGACAAAACAAACACATGGACTCAGAAGGGAACTGTCCTGAGTGAAGTTCAACCAAGATCATACACCATTCAGACAGATGAGGGTGCTGTTCTGAGAAGAAATCGTCGCGATCTTCTCATGGGACCAGCCACAGCAGGTCAAGAGACTGATACTGTTGAACAACCTGATCACACAGCTGAGAACCAATCATCTGAGGCAACAACTCAGATTCAAGGACAATCAAATCAGAAAATCCTCAAGACACATGAAGCCTCCTGAGAGACTCATTGAGCAAATTTAAGGACTATTGTTATAGAAGGAAGTAATGTTATCTTATTCTTTCTTCAAGTTCTAGTGTATTGACATATTTCATGTGAACACACAAAGCAAGGGTAAAAAACCTTGATCATGATAATGATAATGTAAGTTCATTAAATGTTGTTGGTTAAAAGTAAAATACTTTTGTTTTAAGAAAGGGAGATGTAATGATATCAGCAAATAGTGATGATATTTGTCTGTGTTTGATTACTTATGCCTTACAGCATATTTGTCTGTGTTTTTGATTGCTTGTGCCTGAGCAGCAGAGGTCATGTGACACAGATAAGCAGGCTGACAAGCTTTTACTTTCAGTTTGATTCTAGATGCATCACAGCATAGTGTGTTCTGTAAAGGCTGTTAAAAAGAGTTGAATAGACTTTAGATTAAAACAACTTTCTCTTTCATAAATGAGTCGTTATTGAACCCACAAAGAAATCAAGGACTGGAGATTGTTAGTTGGATTGAAAGTGTAAAAGGCTGGTGTTGTGAGGGGGAAGTGGTATGAGAGAGGAGAGAAAGCTGATTAACATACCATTGCTGTCCCCAAGGGGGGTCGACCTCTCCAACGGCCACAGCGCCGACTACATGGCTGGCAATGAGTCTGTGAACTCGCTCCTCCAATTCTGTGAGGGTGTGCTGCTCCGCCTGTCCTCCTCCCGTCTGCTGAGTCTCTTGGCGGTTATGTGAAAGTTTGGCCTGCAAAAAAAGGACAGTGTGTGAGTGAGTGTGCAGCCATGTGTTTGGCAGATGAGCCTACCATAGCTGAATAGCTGTTAATGTGTGCAAGGTGTGGGATGTGCATGTGAGATTTATGAGATGGGCATAGTTGCTGGATGAGTGTTGGGCATTTGGGTATTTAAACCGTCTGTGCATAGGGTGAGGTTGAGATGGTGGGATGTAGAGGTATTAAAAAGCAGGTACTCACCCTGACCACCTGACTGAGGTCGTTGAAGTTTTTACGACACTGTGTATGTGACCTTTGCACTAGGCTCCGCGATGACATGTGCTGGGCCACCTCCCTCCAGACTCTTCTAAACACGCGGGGCAATGGACTCCTGCCACTCTCTGGAAAGAGCTCTGCCCGTCGCCGTTCAACAGCGCCAACCAGAGCCACCAATGCCTGGTCGCTAAAGTGCTGAGCTCTCTCCCTGGGCCTCTGAATATCCATCGCAAATGTTGGAGCAATATCTGTCGGTGTTTGCAGGCCGAGGTCAAACGCTGCAATGAGCAGGGTGTGGCTGGCCAGCAAGATGGACCCTCCCCATTAAGAACTGGCCAGCGCCAGTCTGCCTGAGTTCCATCGTAACTGACATCACCTGAGCTTGAGTAGCATTCTGAGGAAGTGCCTCGCTCCCCGACGTTAGTGTCCTAAGAGAGGTGAGTAGCGCCTGATTTAGCGCTCAAATCACCTCCAGGGGCGATAGAGGCGAATTTCACGGTCGGCGGCGATAATTAGCGCTGAACGCTAAACTTTGCACCCGGCCGATATTAGCGCTCCAAAATGGACGATACCCAATTTTCCCCCAATAGCAATTAAAAAGCTCCCCAACTCTTTGATTTGGTTTAACTTCAACCGAGAGGGGATAAAAGTTACCCCTGCCTATTGGTTGTAAGCTGCTATTTGAAATCAGTTCAACAACAACTTACATTTATATAATGCCTTTAACATAGTAAAATGTCCCAAGACACTTCACAGGAGTGTAGTCAGACAAAAACTGACGCTGAGCCAAAGAAGGAGATATTAGGACAGGTGACCAAAAGTCTTGGTCAAAGAGGTAGGTTTTAAGGAGCATCTTAAAGGAGGAGAGGTAGAGAGGTGGCGAGGTTTAGGGAGGGAATTCTAGAGCTTAAGGCCTAGACAGCTGAAGGCACAGCTGCCAAAGCTGGGGCAAAGGAAATGGGAGATGGAAGAGAGACCAGAATTGGAGGAGTGCAGAGATCTCGGGGGGTTGTGGGGCTGGAGGAGGTTAGAGAGATAGGGAGGGGCGAGGCCGTGGGGGGATTTGAACACAAGGATGAGAACTTTTAAATCGAGCTTTGGTGGACCAGGAGCCAATAGTAGGTCAGTGAACACGGGGTGATGGGTGAACAGGACTCGTTGTGAGTTAGAATACAGGCAACAGAGTTTTGGATGAGCTAAAATTTATGGAGGGTGAAAGATGAGAGGCCGGCTTGGAGAGCATTGAAATAGTCGAGTCTGGAGGTAACAAAAGCATGGATGAGACTCTCGTCTCAGTTACTGGATAAGTAGGGGTCAGAGAGAGGGTAACTGGGCTCCACAGAGATATGCCTCGCCAGCAACTGCTGTTTGGCTAAGTTGTTTATAATTATAGAGTGACAGGCAGACATGGATGGGGAAGAGGAGAGTAAATTGGACCTGCGGAAACAGGCCGCATTGGCACCACTCCAGCTTGGTATAGAGGCATAGAAACGGCCAGATATAGGCTTACCACAGACTGGCACCACTCCAGCTTGTTCATCGAAGAGAGAAAAAGACTGAGGAAAAATAAATGAGACGTTCAGAGACGGGCTTCACTGGCTCCAGTCCAGTTTCTTTCTTGGAGAGGGAGAGAGAGAGAGAAAGTGAGGCCTGCAATGACAGGCCTCACTATGGGGGTAGCTGGCCTTTCTTCGATAGATTTAAGGCATGCTTTGCATAAGAATAAATGGGAACGGTGGGTTTAATGAGTGATTCAGCGCAGATGGACTCAAACCGTTGGAGAAGGCCTTTCAAAAGCACTGCAAGCCTAACTCAAGTGAGTCAAAAGGTTAAATTGCGATCCATGTTGACACACAGGTTGCCGTGAGGAGTCAAATTCTCCAACAAAGTGCACTGACATGCTTTGAGTAGTGTGCTGATTTCTTTTAAGGCCCAAAACGAGTTGCAAGTTATTACGGTTGTTGCGTTTGTGTCCCATCTGTTTTTCTGCATTCCAAACCTGTGTTTGGAGATTTCAGCAGGGGACGTGACGCTGCCCACAATAAGGCGCTTTTTGAAAGTCTTTCGGTTTCGCTTTCTGCCTTCAAACAACTCTTCAGTGAAGTAAACGGCAGCCCAGAGAAGCGTCCGATGTTTTGACCATTCAAAATGGCAGACTGGTATTGCCAGCGCAATCATTGCAAGGCGGAAAGCGAGGACTCCTTCTGGGCTTCCAGGACTGCCTTTGCTAGTCAGAGACTGGCAGAAAATCACAGCTAAAGGAACAGGGCATTCGGTCCATCAAGTCTGCTTTCTCCACTTGAAACATTTCGTCTCAGCCTGCTCACTGTCACCCTTTAATATTCCCTGTTTGAAGCAATTGTTAATTCCCTTTAAAAGGATTGTGGACTCTGCTTCAATAACGGTTTGTAACAGCGATTTGCCCATTCTAACCGCCCTCTGTGAAAAGGAAGTTTTACCAACCTCCCCTTTAATTCTTTTTATTTGCAATTATCTTAAATTAAGAAAGAAAGAAAGAAAGAAAGAATAAAGATACATTTCTATAGCACCTTTCAAGACCTCAGGACGTCCAAAGTGCTTTACAGCCAATGAGGTACTTCTGAAGTGTAGCCCCTACCTCAGCTCATCCGCTGCTGAAACCCTCATCCACGCCTTTGTTACCTCTAGACCTGACTATTCCAACGCACTCCTGGCTGGCCTCCCATTTCCTATTCTCCGTAAACATGAGGTCATCCAAAACTCGGATGCCCATACCCTAACTCGCACCAAGTCCCGTTCACCCATCACCCCCGTGCTCGCTGACCTACATTGGCTCGATTTTAAAATTCTCATCCTTGTTTTCAAAAGCCACCATGGCCTCATCCCTGTGTAATCTCCTCCAGCCCTACAACCCCCCAAGATATCTGCACTTCTCCAACTCTTGCCTCTTGAGCATCCCTGATTTTAATCGCTCCACCATTGGCGGCCGTGCCTTCGGCTCCCTTAGCCCTAAGCTCTGGAATTCCCTCCTGTTGTATCTATGCTTTAATGCGTTCAATCAAGCATGTAGATACGTCAAATTAAATCAGAGTCAGGCAGACAGGCTTCTAACTGTGATCTTTACTTTATTGGTAAAATGGCTGACTGCAGCTTTCCCGGGTAATTCCCATAATGCAATGCCCATTACATTACCGTATTTACTGGTGTTAAACTCGCACATTACATTACCATATTGACTGGTGTCAAACTCGCAATCAATACACGACATCCCCCTTTTCCTTGGAAACAAACTTGCAGTTTACAAACAGTTGCTTACTGTAATGTATATACCTTTAAGGGGGGAACTATGTTTTACAGCTCATGTATACTGCAGTACCGGCAGTGACCACACCTGTATATAGCACTGAGTAGTAATCTGTACCGATCAGTTGCAGTGTGGAGCCACGTTGAGTAAACACCTGTTGTACCGTTCTCCGCAGTCTGTGTCTTATTATACACGGACGTAACATTGGCTACAAGGCAGGTTCGAACCTACCTGCAACTCTGCATCACCTCCCGGGGATTCGTTCCTGGAGATCAGTGGATTGGAGGTCAAGGCCAGAGACTCGGGCGTCGACCACGGGCAACCGCCCAGTCATCCAGCAGAGACTCGAGAATTGCGGGGGAGGCTGTCGAGAGCCAGGCTTGGCTTTCCAGTCGAGGTGGTCCAGCGAAACGGGCTGGCAACAGGTAGTGCGCAGACCCTTCCCGGACAGCGGCGGGCTAGAGCCCGACCGAGCGGCACAGCAAAGGGCCGAGCAGCGTCGACAGGGGAGAGAGAGAGAGGGCAGAGCGCACAGGGCGCAGCCGGTGTTCAGGGGCCGAGCAGCGTCGGAGAGAGGGAGAGAGAGACGCGCAGAAACCCGCAAGGCGCCGCCATTGCCATGAGGACCGCCGAGAGCGGCATTGGCAGCAGCGCAGGAGAAGCGAGCGAAACCTATAGGGCGCCGCCATTGCCACGAGGACCGCTGAGAGCGGCGTTGGCAGCAGCGGGGGAGGAAGGAAAGTGTGGGAGATGCCATTTTAAGCCATTGGGAGACGCCATTTTAAACCACACCCAAAATGCCGAAGAGTGGCAGTATCACCGCATTTGACAATGAAGTCGAAGATTGGACTACATATGTCGAACGAATAGAGGTGTACTGCAAGGCAAATGAGGTGTCAGATGACAAGAAAGCGTCGGTATTGTTAAATTTAATGGGTGCAAAGACGTATGGTTTATTACGAAATCTAGTAACCGCAACGAAGCCAATGGAAAAGAGCTTTGAAGACATAGTAACGATACTAAAGGAACATTTAAACCCCACACCGCTGCTGATAGCAGAAAGATTCAAGTTTCACAAACGGAACCAGCATAAGGATGAAAGCAATGCTGATTATTTAACAGAACTGCGCAAACTATCGAAACACTGCCAGTTTGGAGCGGGACTGGCAGATACCTTAAGGGACAAGTTTGTGTGTGGGCTTCAAAGTGAAGGAACCCAGAAACGGCTTTTATCTGAAAAGGACCTTACGCTGGAAAAGGCTTTCAGCATTGCGGTATCATATGAAGCAGTAGCACGGGGCGCTGCAGAGATCCACCAGAGACCGCAAGAATATGGCACAAACGAAATGTCATATGGAACAGAGAAGTGCTATCGCTGCGGCAGAACAACGCACGACCAGAATGATTGCTGGTTCAAAGACAAAGTGTGCAGACAGTGTGGAAAAGTAGGACACATAGCACGAGTCTGCAGGTCAGGAAAGAAAACCAGCAATAAGAAACCTACCAAAGGAAAGTACAAGAAGGTACATAAGATGACGGAGAATAGTTCAGATGAACAAAAGAGTGATAACGACTCCGAAAGCAGGGAACTGAGTTGTCTGAAACTACATAATGTGATCACAACGGAGGATCACTGAACCATTTGGGTCACTCTCAAGTTAGCAGGAGTCCAGGTAAAGATGGAATTGGACACAGGATCAGCCCTAACAGTCATAAATCGACGGGACTACGAGCAGCTATTCTCACACATACCCTTGAGAGACACAAAAATTATTTTGAAGACGTACACGGGGCAAAAAGTCTACCCCAAAGGAAAAATAAGGGTGACCGTTATATATAACGGTAAGGAAACACCAAAACTAGACCTGTATGTATTGCAAGATGGAGGACCACCATTACTGGGACTTGAATGGATCCGGAAAATACAACTGGATTGGCATTCCATACAGGCACTGACTGTGGCTGACAAAAAGGATGATGATGTCACACCTGGGCGACTGTCAAAGATCCTAACTGACGTGAAAGAAGTGTTCCAGCAAGGACTCGGAACACTAAAAGGCATGACAGCGATGATTAAAATTGAAGAAAACGCAAGCCCAAAATTTTTTAAGGCCAGGCCGGTACCTTATGCGATCCGCCCAGCTGTCGAAGCAGAGCTGGAGAGTCTGGAACGTTCAGGTGTACTGTCCAAGGTAGACTGGCGCGAGTGGGCGACACCCATCGTCCCGTGATTAAAAAGTCGTTGAGCAGCACGCCTGGGGAACCAAGGAAGGTTCGCATCTGTGGAGACTTTAAGGTAACAGTGAACCCAGTCCTTCACACCGTACAATATCCACTTCCGCGGATTGAAGATATTTTCGCCTCGCTATCTGGAGGGAAACGCTTCACTAAGATTGATCTGGCCCAGGCGTATCTGCAAATGGAGGTAGAAGAAGCATCAAAAAAATACCTCACAATCAACACCCATAAAGGTCTCCACCAATACAACCGGCTGGAATTCGGGGTAGCATCAGCTCCGGCTATTTGGCAGAGGGCAATGGAACAAGTCCTGCAAGGGATCCCAGGGATTCAGTGTTATTTGGACGACATCCTGGTCACGGGCGAAAATGACAGTGATCACCTTGCCAACCTGGAGCAGGTGCTCACTAGATTGCAGGAATATGGGCTCTGAGCTAACCGCCCCAAATGCAAGTTTTTTAGAAAACAGATCTCGTATTGTGGCCACGTTATCGATAAAGAGGGGTAACATAAGTCCCCAGAGAAGATTGAGGCAGTAGTCAAGGCTCCAGCACCGGAAAATGTGTCACAACTGAGGTCGTTCCTCGGGCTGGTAAACTACTACCATAAGTTCTTGCCAAATTTGTTTACAATACTACACCCACTGAACACACTACTGCAAACTGGGGTGCAATGGAAGTGGAGTGACAAATGTAGACGAGCTTTCCAGAAGAGCAAAACACTAATCACATCGAAAGAGGTATTGGCCCATTACAACCCGGTATTACCAATTCGGTTGGCATGTGATGCGTCACCCTACGGCATTGGAGCGGTGCTGTCGCACAAATTCTCGGACGGCTCAGAGAGGCCAATAGCCTTTGCGTCACGATCACTAACCTCAGCCGAGCGTAACTACGCCCAGATTGACAGGGAGGCCCTCAGCCTAGTGTGGGGAGTGAAAAAGTTCAATCACTATCTGCACGGGCAGAAATTCACCTTGCTGACTGATCACCAGCCTCTTGTCTCCATTTTTAATCCGAAGAAGGGCGTTCCGGTGATGACTGCGCAACGACTACAAGGATGGTCACTTTTTCTAGGGGCGCACCACTATGAGATTGAATATAAGGGCACGAAACAGCATGGAAATGCTGATGGGCTATCACGCCTGCCACTGCCTACTGCGGAGGAAGCACCAGCAGTGGATCCTGTCGAAATATTCCATTCGACTATAGTTGAATACCTACCGGTAACTAATGCTTGTATCGAAAAGGAAACCCGAAATGACCCGACACTGTCTCGGATATATGATTTGACGGTAAAGGGATGGCCAGCACATGGCGACTCACTGTTGCCAGCATTCTCGACAAGGAGAGAACAGCTGTCAGTGTGCTGGGGGACCTTGATGTGTGGATCCCGAGTGGTAATTCCACCCAAGTTAAGGGATAGAGTGCTCAATGAGCTTCATGAGGGACATCTGGGAGGGGTAAAAATGAAAAGCCTAGCCAGGGCTTATGTGTGGTGGCTGGGAATCGATAAACAAATCGAGGACCTGACCAAGGGCTGCTCAGGATGCCAGAAAGTCCAAAATGCACCACCACAGGCCCCTCTACACCCATGGGAGTGGCCCTCATCTCCATGGCAACGGGTGCATATTGATTTTGCTGGTCCATTCATGGACTCAATGTTTTTAATAGCCGTGGATGCGCACTCGAAATGGCCTGAGGTCATCAAAATGTCCTCCACCACCACGGAGAAAACTATTGCAGTCCTACGGACCATTTTTGCCAGGAATGGCTTGCCAGAACAGATTTGCTCTGACAACGGACCACAGTTTGTGTCCGAAGAGTTCCGGAGGTTCTTGAAAAAGAATGGGGTACGGCATTACACATCCGCCCCGTATCATCCAGCCACAAATGGATTGGCTGAGAGGTTCGTACAAACCTTTAATAAGGCAATAAAGGCTATGTACAATGACAACATTCCGCTGCAGCACAAGGTGGACAATTTCCTGTTCGCCTACCGGAATGCGACACATGCAGTCACCAACCAGGCCCCAGCCATGATGTTCTTTAACCGAAGGTTAAGATCTCACCTGGATTTGCTCAGACCAAACGTACGAAGAGATGTTGAGAGTAAGCAATTCCAGCACATCCATGAGAAGCCAACAAGGAGCTTCAATGTAGGGCAACCAGTCTTGGCCCACGACTACCGAACAGAAAAATGGCAGCCAGGAACGATATGCACATGGCAGGGCCCACTAATGTACACAGTGGATGTTGGGGAGAGCATCGTGAGACACCATGCTGACCAGATCCTAGAGTCACAGGAACGAGTCAACCCCATGCCTCGCCCATACGTACCTGGTGATGAACCCGATGTCCAGGTCGCATCTACCCCAGAAACAGTAGCATCGGAAGCTGATGAACCAACCGACGACAGGGGGCCAGAGTCGCCTCCGCAACAAGAGCAAGACACTCGGGAAAGGCGCTATCCAGAAAGGATCAGGAAGCCTGCCCAAAGACTGAATATATAAATAGACTATTTTTAGCTGATGTTGCATGTTAAAAGTGTTAATTGTAATTAGTTTGATATTTAATTGTTAAATGAGTGTTATGGTACTGTTAATCTAAAAGGGGAGGAATTGTAATGTATATACCTTTAAGGGGGGAACTATGTTTTACAGCTCATGTATACTGCAGTACCGGCAGTGACCACACCTATATATAGCACTGAGTAGTAATCTGTACAGATCAGTTGCAGTGTGAGCCACGTTGAGTAAACACCTGTTGTACCATTCTCCGCAGTCTGTGTCTTATTATACACGGACGCAACACTTACAATAACACTGCATAACTTATTTGATTTATAAACTTTTTATAAACTTGTGTCTTACCACACAACTAAATAATTCCCAGGTTTAAACATTTAACATCACCCATGCAGTTCTCGCAGTTTATGTTGTGACATAATCAGACAGTCTTTGGGGTTTTCTTTTAACCCTTTGAGGTCTGGCTGTACTGGGTATGTCTGACATGTTGGTGTCAGTGGGTATTGCCTGTGTCACAGTGGTATGTGTGTCAGGGTCTACTGTACTGTCCTCAGTCCCTTGTGTTTCCTCCTGCTCATGGAGTGTCTCCTTTGGTCCATTGGTTCCGTATTTCTTCACAAGCGTAGTGTTTCTCGAGTAGCGTGCTCCTTCTGGAGATTCCACTTCTACTTGGCTCCCTGTTTTACTCAAAACTTTGTGCGGTGTGGCATTAAAAGGAGTGGTGAACTTGTCCACTTTGTCCTGCCGTACCAGCACCGTGTCGCCAACTTCCACCTCTGAGTATTGTGTTCTCCGCTGTTCATCTGCGTACAGTTTGGACTTGCCTTTTTGTTCTGCGTCCCGGTCATGTACTTCCATGTCTGCGCGTGACTCTGTGATATCTGGCAGCTTTCCTCTCATTTTCCGTTTAAAGAGCAGCTCTGCTGGGCTCTTTCCTGTTGTGGCATATTCAATGCTCCTGTACACAGTCACATATTTTCTAAGTTCACGTTTCCAATCTAGTCCTTCTGACTGAGCAATTCTGATTCTCTTCATCAGCGATGCATTCTGGCGCTCGACTTCTCCATTAGCCTGAGCCCATTTTGCTGTCATTTTCAGGTGTTTGATCCCGTTGTTTTCACAGTATTCTTTGAATAATTCAGATCTGAATTGGGAACCATTATCAGATTTGCAGGTGATTGGCAAACCATGACGGCTGAAGATTGACTCTAAACTATCAATAACCTTCTCTGTTGTTGTGGAGGTCATGATGTCGTATTCATAGTAGTGACTATAATAATCAACTACCACAAGAATGGAGTGGTTGGATGGCAAGGGTCCCAGTAAGTCTATAGCTACATCCTGCCAGGGGCCCTCCGGTAATGGTGTTGGTCTCAACGGTTCAGGTGGGTCGGGTCTGGCTACTATCTGACAGCCGTGGCACGCTTTACAGTGTTTTTCAGCTGCCTTGTCCATGCCAGGCCACCAAACCTTGGTTCTGAGATGTTGCTTTGTTCCAACTATTCCCAAGTGTCCTTCATGTGCTAACACCAGGGCTCGTGCGTGTAACACTGTGGGTAGCACGATGCGTGTTCCCCAAAGAACTAGGTACCCCACTACGCACAGCTCATTTGCAATTGCTGCATAAGCTTTACAGTTCTCAAAATGTCCATTTGTGATTGCCTTCCGTACCTCAATCAGCTCTGGGCCGGTAGCAGAGGCTTCCTCCACCTCTCTAGTAGTGAGTGCTTTTGGTGTCGCACTCACAGCTACAAATCTCACATATTCATCTGAGCCATGAGAATGTTTCTCCTGTTTTGCTGTCTCCCCCAGCAATCGTGACAGTGGGTCTGCAATGTTTTGCTTGCCTGGAATGTGTATCACTTTAAAATCGTACGGCTGTAATCTAAGTACCCATCTCTCTATACGGGCACAGGGTTTAGAGTGTGGGCCGTATATCACCTGTAATGGCTTATGGTCAGTTATCAAGTTAAATTTTCGGCCATACACATATGGATGCAGCCTCTCACAAGCCCATACAAGAGCTAAGGCCTCTCTCTCTGTTTGAGAGTATTTCCTCTCTCAGTCTGTTAAACTACGACTTACATAGCATATTGGCACCTCTTGTCCCTGTTGGTCCTGAACTAGTACTGCGCCTAAACCTACAGGACTGGCATCTGCTATCACCTTGGTTGGTGCGTCCTTATCAAAATATGCTAAAGTGCCGGCTCTGGCCAACTCTTCCTTGAGTGCACTGAATGACTGTCTCTGTTGTGATCCAAATTTAAATGGTGTGTCTTTTCTCGTCAGGCGTCGCAGTGGCTCTGATAGCGTTGCAAACTGCGGGATGAATCTGCTACTGTACCCAACGAGTCCCAAGAAACTCTTCACCTCTGTAGCATTCTCTGGTTCCCGAGCTTCTGCCACCGCTCGCACTCTCTCTGCTGTTGGTCCGATGCCCTTTTCAGACAACAGGATTCCCATGAAAATCAATTGGTCCATGTTGAATTGGCACTTCTCTGAGTTTAGTGTCAGTCCACTTTCCATTAGTCTGGTCATGACAGCGTGCAGGCATCTGTCGTGCGTTTCCTGGTCGTGTGCATGCACAATAATGTCGTCTGAGATGTTTTCAACACCCTCTATTCCAGCTAAGGCATTAGCTAGCTCGTGCTGATATTGCTCACTAGCTGAAGATACACCGAATATCAGCCTCTTGTACCTGTATACTCCATTATGTACTGCAAACGTTGTGATTTCTCGTGACTCAGGGGTCAGTTCTAGCTGGTGATAACCCCATTTCAGGTCTAGCTTACTAAACACCGTCGAGCCGTTCATACCTTGGAGTATTTCATCAACGGTGGGGATTGGATATCGTTCCCTCACTATTGCCTGGTTTGCTCGTCTGATGTCTAGGCATAACCTTATATCCTTATCCGCTTTTGGTACAATAACCACAGGATTTACCCATGGGGTGGGACCAGTTACAGGTTCGATAATGTCCATGTCCCTCAATTGTTTTATTTTGGCCTCTACTGCCCCCCTTAAGTTGAATGGTATACGCCTGAGTGGCTGGGCCACAGGCTTCACTTGTGGGTCGATATACAAGCTGATCTGTTTTGTGTTCAGCCTTCCTACTCCCTGGAACACCTTTGGATACCGCTGTTCTAGTAGCTGTCTTACATCTACCACAGCTGAGACATCTGCGCCTATTTTTAAAACTCCCAATTTCATGGCTGTCTCCCTTCCTAGCAACGGCTCTCCATGGCCTTTAACCACAATGAACTCCACCTGCTCAATTCTCTTACCTATTGTAATCCCACATGTGAATACACCTTTAACTGACAGTGGTCGGCTAGAAACATAAGAGAATAACTTTCTCTCTGTCTTAGGGACATGTGACTGACACTTAATGTGTTCTGACTTTAATCCTTCCCATGTATTCTCATCTATCACATTACTAGTTGCACCCGAGTCAATTAACATTCTCAGGTTTACTCCCCCCACACAAAAGGTAAGGCTCTCTGTCACGTTATTTCTAGTAACAGCAAATGCACAGTTATTTTGTTCCTCTACATTGTTCACACTGTGTTTCTTTGTACCCTTTGTGTGGCATACTTTGGAGAAATTATCCTTTCCCTTGCACTTATGGCACATTTGCCCGCGTGCTGGGCATTTCGGATCTCTGCCCATGTGGTCTGTGTGTCCACATCTGTAACATTTCCTTTAGTTCCTATCGCCATTTCCCTTTGGTTTCTCTGTCGAGCTTTTCGCATAATACCCTCTTTTCTGTGTAACACGACGAACAGTATCTGTCTCCGCCTTCTCTGTACATGACATGGCTGACATCTGCTCCTCGACGTTTTCACATTGTGAGGCCAATTGTAATGTGCGGGCGAGCGTTAGACCATGCCCTTCCTCTAGCAATTTCCTCCGCACATAGGCTGACGTGCACCTACTCAGGATAGCGTCTCTTATTTGATTATCCGCAACCCCCCCAAAAGCACAGTCTTTAGCAGCCTGCCGCAAGCGAGTAGCAAATTGTTGCACAGTCTCACCTGCCTTCTGGGACAACTTATGAAAAGTCTGTCTAGCAAATGCTGCGTTGACCTGGGGCACGAAGTAGTGATCCAAAGCACTAACCGCCGCCATGTAGTCTGCTGGCTCTCCTGTGTCCGGTAGAGTCGAAAAGATATCCTGGACATCTGGTCCTGCTAGGTGTAGAAGTAGAGCTCTTCTCCTCTGCTTCATGGCAGCTGTAGAGGTATCGTCGATAATGAGTCCTTTGCTGTCAGCATAAAGCTTAAAAGACGTTAACCACCTCGTCCATCTTGGACCCAACGTGGCTGGCTCGGCGAAGCATGCAAAATTTTGAATGCCGGTCTTCTCCATCCTAGCTAACTAAAATTTGGGCAACTACCTATTTAAAATGATTCGTTCGTTATCCTCATCGCCAATGTTGTATCTATGCTTTAATGCGTTCAATCAAGCATGTAGATACGTCGAATTAAATCAGAGTCAGGCAGGCTTCTAACTGTGATCTTTACTTTATTGGTAAAATGGCTGACTGCAGCTATCCCGGGTAATTCCCATAATGCAATGCCCATCACATTACCGTATTCACTGGTGTCAAACTCGCAATCAATACACGACACTTCCCTCCCGCCTCTCTATCTCTCTTTCCTCCTTTACAATACTGCCCCCCTGCATTATCCGGCCCCTGGATGCCCTGCCGCTGCATAGCCACACTGCACGCCCTGCCCAGCCACAGAAAGGCCGCCCCCTACATGCCCCGCCCCTGCACACACCCCTTACATGCCCCGCCCCTGCACACACCCCCTACATACCCCACCCCTGCACACCCCACCCCTACATACCCCAACCCTGCACACACCCCCTACATACCCCACCCCTGCACACACACCCTACATGCCCCGCCCCTGCACACACCCACTACATGCCCCACCCCTGCACACACCCACTACATGCCCCGCCCCTGCACACCCCACCCCTACATACCCTAACCCTGCACACACCCCCTACATACCCCACACCTGCACACACCCCCTACATACCCTGCCCATGCACACCCCACCCCTACATACCCCACCCCTGCACACACCCCCTACATGCCCCGCCCCTACACACACCCCCTACATACACCCCCCCACACCCCCCTACACCCCCCCCGCTCACCGCCCCTGCCCACCCCCCCGCTCACCGCCCCCGCTCACCACCCCCGCTCACCACCCCCGCTCACCGCCCCGCTCACACCCCTGCTCACCCACCCTGCTCACCCCCCCTGCTCACCCCCCCTGCTCACCCCACCTCCTGCTCACCCCTCTGCTCACCCCTCTGCTCACCCCCCCTGCACACCACCCCTACTCACCCCCCTGCTCACCCCCCCCTGCTCACCCCCCCTGCTCAACCCACCTCCTGCTCACCCCCCTGCTCACTCCCCCTGCACCCCTCCCCTGCTCACCCCACCTCCTGCACACCCCCCCTGCCCACCCCACCTCCTGCACACCCCCCCTGCCCACCCCACCCCTGCTCACCCCCCTTGCTCACCTCCCTGCTCACCCCCGCTCCACACCCACCCTGCTCACCCCCCCTGCTCACCCCCCCTGCTCACCCCACCTGCTCACCCCCTCCACACCCGCCCTGCTCACCCCCCCTGCTCACCCACCTCCTGCACACCCCGCCCCCTTTTAGCATGAGACATGATAGTGTCATTACACTGCCAGTTACATTACTGCACACCATTTGAAGAAAAATGAATGGTTACTCAAAGCAGGGTAACATCATTATTACTTTATTGAAGGATCTGCAGCAAGGTGGGTGGGAGATGACCCCATTACCTTCTAGGACCTAACGGGAGCTCTGGCCTCTCTCCTTCTCCAAGTTAACTTTGAAAATCAATACTGAAATAAATTGACTTATGGAAAATGAAATTGGAGAAGTTGTGACTTGTAGCTGTGGACCGTTGGGAAATCAGGGACTGAGGTGTCCGTGCACTCTCACCTTTCACCTCATGTATCTGGGAACACATTCCCACTTGCTGTCTGTCTCTCTCACACATTTTCTTTCTCTCTTTCCTGGGACGATGGGTTGTGTCGTCAGAGTTAGAGCTCTGACCTTTCACCTAGAGTGCCCAGGTTCCAAGCCAGGCCAGGTAGATGGGGAAGAATGAGGTAAGATTATCACAGCTCCCATTGTATCATCCTTTGCTTGGGGAACCAGGCCAGTGTCCAGTGTAGATAGTCTACCCAACCCATCTAAGTGCTGCTCAATGGATAACCAAAGACCAAAACTCACTTCAAATTCACTTAAATAAATAGACATATATCTGGATTCTAATTGGCAGCGGTAGCTTTGTGCTAGTGGATACCCTTCCACCAACTAGTGGCAATGAAGGAGTAAAAGAAAGAACTTGCATTTCTATAGCACCTTTCACAACCTCAGGACATTCCAAAGCACTTTACAGCCAATGAAGTACTTTTGTGGTCACTGTGGTAATGAACCATTTAAACCGTGCAGCATTCCTGCACCCATCTGAAGGGTTTTGATAGATTAAATAAGGAGAAACTGCTTCCAGTGGCAGGAGGGTCAGTCACCAGAGGACACAGATTGAAGGTAATCGGCAAAAGAACCAAGGGAGAGACGAGGAGAATTGTTTTACGTAACGAGTTGTTATAATCTGGAACTCACTGCCTGAAAGGGTGGGGATGCAGATTCAGTAGTAACATTCCAAAGGGAATTGAGTTTATACTTGAAAAGGCAAGATTTACAGGGCTATGGGGAAGGAGCAGGGGAGTGGGACTAATTGGATTGCTCTTTCAAAGAGATGGCACAGGCATGATGGTCTCCATCTGTGCTGTAGGATTTCATGACCTTTATAACATTTCATCTGGTTATTTTAAAGTACTCCCTTTTCCTACACATTTATTGTATTCTATTTTATTCTATTATTAAAATGGTGTACATAAGGGAGCGTTTTGGAAGCTGAAAAGTTCTCCGGTACTCCAGGGGTTAACTGCTTTCTTGTTCAGTGCTGGTCATGGTTCCATTGGAATATTCCCACTTCCCTCTTCCATATTTTGGGGGAATTCCACAGTTTTAGAGTGAGGACAACCTAATGTCCACTTTCTTGCTTTGGGCTGTAAAATTACGGAGATGAATTTGAGGGGTAGTCCGAGATTAATGGGAGTTTTGTACAGAGGGCTCTCCCTGAGCTGAGGGATTTAGAGGATTGTTTGTGTGTACATCCTTATTTCTGAACCAATGCCTTGGGTCGCTACTTAGCTCTGTTTAAATAATATTTTATCTTCTTTTAACATCCTTTCTTAGAGCTGACCGGTCACATTTTAAGAGTTGCCATTTTTCGAAGGTCAAGTGCCATAGAGCAGAGGCGAAAGGTCACAGTGACACGTATGTTGTTTACTCTGGAGAAATAAAGTGCCTTCGATAGCTCTTGCGTGAATTGACATCGAATTGTTTCTGCAGTCAAAGCTGGATTTGGGGCCATTGTTTGAGGTGACTGACGGGAGCTCATACACCCACTCTGTTGTTTTTACATTCGTAAAGGTGAACGTGGCAGGACAAGTTGATAAAGCTGCTAAAAAAAGTGTGGGATTCTTGGCTTTATAAGTAGAGGCATACGCTCCGATATTAACCCGGAGGCACGTTGGGAGCAGTGGCAGGGGGTGGGGGGGCTCCAAAATCCCATGGGAAACCCAGAAGTAAGTTAAGTGCGTCTGTCAGTGGCATTTCAACGCAGCCAACTCATTATCATTTTACTTCCAGGTTTGGTGTTGATTGCGCGGCAGCAGCCGCGATGAGGGCCTGCATGACGCGATCTCAACTCTAGTGTTTAACGGCCCAATCCAAAGGTGGAATTTAGAGGAGTCTGGGGTTGGCAGCAAGAGAAGTTGAGGTGTAACAATGGATTCAGGATGCTCAAAGGCTGGGGCCGCTACAATGATGCCTCCTTTGATGTACTGCTGGGGGGAGGGGGTGGTGGGGGGCGTTGGGGCGGGGGGCGTTGGGGCTGTAAAGAGCCACAGCGAGAGAGATACTCTTCCCCAGCAACAAAGAAGCTGCCACAAAGAAGCCATCGCTGGAGATGGCCCAGAAGGTCAGCAGCGAGTGAAATATGATCATCTTCACAATGATAAGTTGCAACATTCTTTACCTTGCCAGGACTAATTCATATATTTTCTCTCCGCCAGGGCCTTCAGGTGTGCAGCGGCAGCGGTTGGACCTCGAGGACGATGACTCCTCGGAGGATGGTCGCTCCCGCTGAGGGTGCACCGTCACAGGACTCATGCTTACCAGGCACCAGCTCAGACAGTCGCGCTTTGAGTGGGACCAGTTAGTTTTCACCTGGTGACTCACATTTCACAAGTGAGCAAGAGCAGATGGTGGCAGGGACAGCTGCGGGGAGTCGGCGTCGAGGGCACAGCCCTCTCTAAGCTCTGCTCAGCTGGACACAGATGCTCTACCCCAGGGGCTGTCGATGAAAAGGGCAATCATTGAGGAGCAGCAGAGAACATGCGATGTACTGACAGGCCTTCCAAGCATACTGATCACGAGAGATTGGAGGAGGCCACCTCAACCATGAGTGGGCTGATATCAGAGGGCGTTGCGATGATGTCTTCTTGTGTGGATAGAGGGGCCAGCTCCGTGGAACATCAAATGCACCAATCAAATGTGTTCGTGCACGCCTTGAACATGGTCGTCCACACCCTGGATGCCAACATGTCTGCCGCCTTAAATAGGATGACAGATACCTTAGCCTTGGCTTTACTGTTGTGTATGTACCTTTAAGGGAAAAACTGGTCTTAGACTGCAGTACTGGCAGTGACCACCCCTGTATAAAAGGCCCTAGCAGGCTTCTGTAGTTTCAGTTTCAAGCTGCCTCTTGTTCAGTAAAGTATCTGATAAACTGTTCTCCCGAAGTCCGTGTATTATTGAGGCGCGGACTTTACAGTGGCGACGAGTAAGTTCGAATTCACCTGCAGTGTGGCATCATCTCACGGGGATCTCGCCTGAAAGGAAGGTCCTGGAAGGTTGTAGTCTGAGCAACGGGCATCGACCGAGGGCAACCGCCCAAAGAATCCATCGGTGTTTGGAGAATTGCGGGAGAGACTGTGGTTCCAGCGAATCGTGCTGGTAGCAGGTAGCGCGTTGACCCTTCCGGACTGCGGCGGGCTCAAGCTCGATCGAGCGGCTCTACAAATCGGGCCGCGCAGCGTCGCCGGGAAAAGAAAACAAGAGAGAGAGGGTGGAGCGCACAGGGCGCGGTCGGTGCTCGAGAACAGGACAGCGGAGAGAAACTAAATGGGGGGGAAGGAAAGCGAGACGCGCCGAAGCTGCGGTTCGCCGCCATTACCCCGTAGAACGCTAGGAGCAGCGTGGCAGTAAGGGGAAGAAGCAAAAGCGCGGGAGGTGCCATTTTATTCCGTTGGGGAAGAAGCAAAAGCGCAGGAGGCACCATTTTATTCCATTGGGGAAGAAGCAAAAGCGCGGGAGGCGCCATTTTAAATCGCCCAAGATGCCGAAAAGTGGCAGTATCACTGCTTTCGACAACGAGGTAGAAGACTGGACCACGTATGTAGAAAGAATCGAAGTGTACTGCAAGGCAAATGAGGTGGCCGATGGAAAGAGGGCGTCGGTATTATTAAATCTGATGGGTGCGAATACGTACGGCCTATTGCGGAATTTAATTACCCCAGCTAAACCAATGGAGAAAAGTTTTGAGGAGATTGTTCATATCTTACAGGAACACCTAAGCCCTACACCACTGCTGATAGCAGAAAGATTCAAGTTCCATAAAAGAAACCAGCACAAAGATGAGAGCAATGCTGACTATCTTACGGAACTACGCAAGTTATCGAAGCACTGCCAGTTCGGAGCAGGACTGGCAGACACCTTACGGGATAAGTTTGTCTGCGGGCTCCAGAGTGACGGAACCCAGAAACGACTACTTTCAAAAAAGGACCTGACGCTAGAACAGGCTTTCAGCGTGGCAGTATCCTACGAAGCAGCAGCACGGGGAGCTGCGGAAATACAACAGAAACCACAAGAATACAGCGCTAACGAAATGGCGTAATGAGCCGAAAAGTGCTATCGCTGCGGCAGAACAACCCATGAGCAGAAGGACTGCTGGTTTAAAGACAAAATATGCAGGCAATGCGGGAAGATGGGACATATAGCAAGAGTCTGCAGGTCGGGAAAGAAGACCAACATGACAAGAACTACTAAGGAACAGTACAGGAAAGTAAAGAAACTGACAGTAGTTCAGAAGATCAGGAGAGTGATAAGGACTCCGGGAGCAGGCGACTAAGTTGTTTAAAGCTACACAAAGTGATCGCAAAAGAAGATCACCGAACCATTTGGGTCACCCTCATGATAGCAGGATCCCCAGTAAAGATGGAATTGGACACAGGATCAGCCCTAACTGTCATGAATCGACGAGACGATGAGCGGCTATTCTCACACATACCCTTGAAGGACACGTCCATTGTATTGAAGACATACACGGGGCAAAAGGCCTACCCCAGAGGAAAAATAAGGGTGCCAGTTGAATATAACGGGAAGGAAACACAGAAACTATACATGTATATACTACGAGATGGAGGACCACCATTATTGGGACGTGAATGGATCTGAAGACTACAATTGGATTGGCATTCCATTCTGGCACTAACTGTGACTGACAAAAAAGATGATGACGTCGCACCTGGACGTCTGTCACAAATTCTATCTGACGCGGAAGAGGTGTTCCAACAAGAACAACGAGGAACAGCACCTCATCTTCCGATTAGGCACTCTGCAGCCTTCCGGTCTCAATATTGAGTTCAACAATTTCAGATCATAACCTTGGCCCCTATTTCATTTTCACTTATATTTTTCCACTCCTTTCCTTCCCCCCCTCCTTTCCTTTTGTTTCTCTCTCACACCTGGCAGCTATCTTTTACCCTGCCAGTACACTTTACACCCAATCACAGCCTATTACCATCTCGTCTAGCTTCTAATCTCTTTTACTTCTTTTGGTTCTTTTATTCTTTTGTCCGATCGCAGCCCTGCCTTCGATCCAGTTCCTTTTCTCTCCAGTTTTGAAGAAGGGTCAAACCCGAAACGTCAACTCAAATTTCTCTCCACGGATGTTGCCTGACTTGCTGAGTTTTTCCAGCATTTTCTGTTGTTATTTCGGATTTCCAACATCTGCAGTATTTTGCTATTGTTCCAACAAGAACTTGGGACTCTAAAAGGAGTAAAGGCAACCATAAAGATTGAGGATAACGCAACCCCAAAATTTTTCAAGGCCAGACCGGTGCCATACGCGATACGCCCAGCTGTGGAAGCTGAATTGGAGAGTCTGGAGCGTTTGGGGGTGCTGTCTAAGGTGGACTGGAGTGAGTGGGCCACACCCATCGTTCCTGTAATGAAGAAAGCATTGAGCAGCACGCCTGGGGAGCCAAGGAAGGTTCGCATCTGTGGGGACTTCAAGGTGACTGTGAACTCAGTCCTGCACACAGTACAGTATCCGCTTCCGCGGATAGAAGATATTTTCACCTCATTATCTGGAGGGAAACGTTTTACAAAAATTGACCTGGCTCAAGCGTATCTACAAATGGAGGTGGAAGAAGCATCTAGGAAATACCTCACGATAAACACTCACAAAGGCCTTTACCAGTACAATCGACTGGTATTTGGGGTAGCATCGGCCCCGGCTATGTGGCAGAGGGCAATGGAACAGGTCCTGCAAGGGATCCCGGGGACCCAGTGTTATTTGGACGACATCCTGGTTACGGGCGAAAATGACAATGAACACCTTGCCAACCTGGAACAGGTGCTCACGAGATTGCAGGAATATGGGCTACGAGCCAACCGTCCCAAATGCGAGTTCTTCAGGAGACAAATCTCGTATTGTGGCCACATGATTGATGAGGAAGGGTTGCATAAGTCGCCGGACAAGATTGAGGCTGTAGTCAAGGCTCCAGCACCAGAAAATGTGTCGCAACTGAGGTCGTTCCTCAGGTTGGTGAACTACTACCATAAGTTCTTGCCGAATTTATCTACAATTCTGCACCCACTGAATGCCCTCCTTCAAACTGGTGTAACATGGAAATGGAGTGATGAGTGTAAGCGTGCCTTTCAGGAATGTAAATGCCAAATCACTTCAAAAGAAGTATTGGCCCACTACAACCCAACACTACCGATTCGGTTGGCATGTGATGCGTCATCTTACGGCATTGGAGCGGTGCTGTCACACAAATTCTGTGATGGTTCAGAGAGGCCAATAGCCTTTGCATCATGCTCGCTAACCTCAACCGAGCGTAACTACGCCCAGGTTGACAGGGAGGCCCTCAGCCTGGTGTGGGGGGTGAAGAAGTTCAATCACTATCTGCACGGGCAGAAATTCACCCTACTGACTGATCATCAACCCCTGGTCTCAATTTTTAACCCAAAGAAGGGCGTTCCGGTGATGGCGGCGCAACGGCTGCAAAGATGGTCACTTTTTCTAGGGGCACATCAGTATGACATAGAGTACAAAGGTACGAAACAACATGGAAACGCTGATGGGCTGTCACGCCTACCGTTGCCTATGGCGGAAGAAGCACCTGCAGTGGACCCTGTGGAGATATTCCATGCGACCAAAGTCGAATGTTTGCCTGTTACAAACGCAAGTATTGAGAAGGAAACCCGAAATGACCCGACACTCTCTCGGGTCTATGATTTGACGGTGAAGGGATAGCCAGCATATGGCGACTCACTGTTGCCAGCATTCTCGCCAAGGAGGGAACGGCTGTCAGTGTGCCGGGGAACCTTGATGTGTGGATCCCGAGTGGTAATTCCACCCAAGTTGAGAGATAGAGTACTCAATGAGCTTCACGAGGGTCATCTGGGAGGGGTAAAAATGAAGAGCCTAGCCAGGGCGTTTGTGTGGTGGTCAGGAATCGATAAAGAAATCGAGGATATGACCAAGAGATGCACAGGATGCCAGAAGGTCCAAAACGCTCCAACACAGGCCCCGCTACATCCATGGGAGTGGCCCTCATCTCCGTGGCAACGGGTACACATTGATTTCGCTGGTCCATTTATGGACTCAATGTTTCTAATCGCTGTGGACGCCCATTCGAAATGGCCAGAGGTCATTAAAATGTCCTCCACCACCACGGAGAAAACTATTGCAGTCCTAAGGACCATCTTCGCCAGGAATGGGTTGCCAGAACAGATCTGTTCCGACAATGGCCCACAGTTTGTGTCTGAGGATTTCCGGAGGTTCCTGAAGAATAATGGGGTGAAACATTACACATCTGCCCCATATCATCCAGCCACAAATGGATTGGCTGAGAGGTTTGTTCAGACCATTAAAAAGGCCATAAAGGCAATGTATAATGACGACATACCACTGCAACACAAGGTGGATAACTTCCTGTTTGCTTACCGGAATGCGACACATGCAGTAACCAACCAAACTCCAGCCGTACTGTTTTTCAACCGGAGACTAAGATGTCGCTTGGATTTGCTCAAACCAAATATAAGACGAGATGTGGAGGATAAGCAGTTCCAGCACATAAATGAGAAGCCAACCAGGAGCTTCAAGATAGGGCAACCAGTCTTGGCCCGCGACTACCGAACAGAAAAATGGTAGCCAGGCACGATATGCACACAGCAGGGACCACTAATGTACACAGTGGACTTTGGAGAGAGCATCGTGAGACGCCATGCTGACCAGATTCTAGAGTCACAGGAACAAGCCAAACCTGTACCACAAGCATGTGCACCTGGTAATGAGCCCGAAGTACAGATTGCGTTTACCTCAGAAGCAGGGGTATTGGAAGCTGACGAACCAACCAATGACAATGAGCCAGAATTGACTCCACCGCCAAAACAGGATACTCGAGAAAGGCGCTATCCAGTCCGGATCAGGAAGCCTCCTCAAAGACTGAACTTATAAATGACTATTTCAGTTGATGTATATATTACTGAGAAAATTATAAATGTAATTAGTTATTATTTAGTTGTTAAATGAATGTTATGTACTGTTTATCTAAAAGGGGAGGAATTGTTGTGTATGTACCTTTAAGGGAATAACTGGTCTTAGACTGCAGTACCGGCAGTGACCACCCCTGTATAAAAGGCCCTAGCAGGCTTCTGTAGTTTCAGTTTCAAGATGCCTCTTGTTCAGTAAAGTACCTGTTAAACTGTTCTCCCGAAGTCCGTGTATTATTGAGGTGCGGACTTTACAGTTACAGTGCCAATGTGCTCTCCAGCAGAGTGGTAGCAGTGAAGTGCAGCTGGCCCATGAGAGGGAGATGGCAAAAGGGGACATAGAAGTGGACACTCCACTCAAAGCGCTTCCACTTCTCAGGCGTTGCCCCCCCTCAGTCAGTACCCCACATTCTGCCTCGTGTCCTGGTGGCCGAGTCTGCCCCTGCACAGGTGCTGGTGGAGCAGTCTTTGGCAGGGCCCTCATAGGCTCCAAAACCCAGAGGTCATCGGCCAAGAGCATCTCAGCAGTCAAAGTAGGGATCTGAGCAGCCGGCATCGACCTCTGCTGAAGCCACATGGGCTGCACCACGTAGGAATGGCAGGAAAAGGAAGAGTAAAACTTTGTAGTTGCACTAGGGTATGCACATGGGTATATGAGAAAATGTTATGTTGTGAAGTTTTTGTTCTTTAGTAGAATCACATAAATTAGTTTACACCACTTTACTGTCTTGTCCATTTTTGGTTGCTGGGTGGCAAGTCGCCTTTTAACTTGCTTGATGAAGAATGGGAAGACATGAATTGACGAGGACCAATGGGGGATGTGCAAGGGGTGGTTGGTTGTTTGTAGGACTGCTTTCTGTTAGTGGCATTGGAGACGGGAGGAATGTGTGGCCGTTGCATGTGCTTCTGACATCGTTCCATTGGTGCACCCTAAGTGTACCTTGCATTAATAAGGGCATCCCTAGCATCCCAGGCAGCAATGTGAGCAGCTGGTGCTGCATTTCCCCTATTACCTTCCACCTCCTCATCTTCCTGCTCCTCCTCGGAATCGTCCTCAGATGTTCTGTGCTCTGCGCCTTGTTCCTCCTGCAGGTCCAAACTTCGCTGCTGTGCAATGTTATGCAGAGCGCAACACACCATGACCGTTCTGGACACCCTGGCTGGTGCATACTGAAGGACATCTCTAGATCTGCCTAGGCACCTGAAGTGCATCTTCAGCATGCCGAAGGCATGTTCAATCACACATCTTGCATTCATTGTAGCGCTGTTGGACTTCATTGGTTGGGGTTTTGGCGGGTGTCGTCATCCAGGTTTGAAGTGGGTATCCTTTGTCTCTTAGCAGCCACCTTTTAAGTCTGCTTGCAGGTCCAAAGACATCAGGGAGCTTGGACTGCCACAGGAAGAAAGCATCATGGCAGCTCCCTGGGAATTTTGCACAAGCCTGCTGAAATATATTTTTGTGGTTGCACACCAGCTGCACATTGATGGAGTGGAAGCCCTTGTGGTTCACAGATACTCCTGGTGATCTGGGGGGTGCATGTATTGTCACATGTGTGCAGTCGATGATGCACCTGTGGGAAGCCAGCCAGAGACGCAAACCCGAGTGCCCACTCATTCTGACTGGCAACATTGCAGGCGAAGTTCACATTATTGCCGGCCCTGGCAAACAACCCATCAGTCACCTGCCTTATGCATTTGTTGGTTGCCGACTGGGAGATCCTGGACATGTCTCCAGCAGAGCACTGGTAGGATCCAGAGGCAAACAGTTGAGGGCGGCGGTCACTTTGCTAGCCATTGGTAATGCGTGGCCACCAGGTCCAGCAGGGAGCAGATCTTCTTCTCGAGGGCTGAAACACGGCAGTTCCAACATGTCAAGTAAACACCTGTGTCGCAGGTAGTGCCTCCTGCGAGCTGCTCCCCTCTCAGCTGTCCAGCTGCAGGTCTCTCAACAACCGATTGCTGGTGCTGGTCATATTGCTCCTAGTCTGAGCTCCAATCTAAGGCAGCCAAGGCCAGGATGATTCAGAAAACCGCCAAAGTGTAGAAAGTAAACTCTCAGCAAAAGTACTGTGAACAAACCCTTTTCCACATGCAGGTAAGAATACTGAGTATATATTGCAGTATTTTCACAAGTTTTAATCAGCCCCCTCAATTGCCATTGTGTTCTCGCCTTGCTTTCAATGGCAAGTTCCAAGAAGCCCGGGAAACCCGTGGATGCGACGTTAAACTTAAAGCTGTTGAAATTGTGCTCCAATTGAGCGATTACCATATGTTAATAGACAACCACCTTTCCCGAGGGGATTGCGCACAACCAGCCTAACACGCTCAAATTAAATGCGGAAGTCGGTGAGTTGGAGCGGGCTTCCCGACGTGCTCGTATTTATGCCGCATTTAACCCCCACACCCGCACCCAAACTCACGCGCTCCTCCAAGTTAAAATTTCCCCTCATAGAGTACAAATGCAAAAAAGTTACGCTAAACCTTTATAAATCATTGGTTAACCCTCAATTGGCCTCAAGTGTCACACTTTACGAAAGATAGACTTGCATTTATATAGCGTCTTTCACGATCACTGGACGTCCCAAAGCACTTTACAGCCAATGAAGCATTTTTGGAGTGTAGTTACTGTTGTAATGTGGGAAACGCGGCAGCCAATTTGCACACAGCAAGCTCCCACAAACAGCAATGTGATAATGACCAGATAATCTGTTTTGTTATGTTGATTGAAGGATAAGTATTGGCCTAGGGCACCGAGGATAACTCCCCGGCTCGTCTTTGAAATAGTGCCATGGGATCTTTTACGTCCACCTGAGAGAGTAGGCGGGGCCTCGGTTTAACATCTCATCCAAAAGATGGCACCTCCGACAGTGCAGCACTCCCTCAGCACTGCACTGGAGTGTCAGCCTAGCTTTATGTGCTCAAGTCCCTGGAATGGGACTTGAACCCACAACCTTCTGACTCAGAGGCGAGTGTGCTACCCACTGAGCCACAGCTGACACATTTTAGGAAGGGTGTCAAGGCCTTGGAGAGGGTATAGAGATTTACCAGAATAATACCATGGATGAGGGACTTCAGTTATGTGGAGAGACTAGAGAAGCTGGAATTGTTCTCCTTAGAGCAGAGAAGGCTAAGGGGAGATTTAATAAAGGTATTTAAAATGATGAGGGGTTTTGATAGAGTAGAAACTGTTTCCACTGGCAGGACGGTCTTCGAGGACATCAGAGATGAAGATACCAAGAAGAGAAGCCATTGCTGGAGATATGCTGGCAAGATGAAATGGAAGCATGGGAGGGTAGTCCCACAGAGCCACCTTGAGAGGTACACTGGGTGGATTCACATATTTTGACAAAAATGGAGGTCAAGAGATGAGAGGTGAGTAGAAGTTTTATCTTCACTAAGTTAAGGTCAGTAGGAATGTGCTCCTCACGGACTCGCAGTGAGAAAGATTCTGTTCTTCATTGAGTGACGGTGAGTCAGAGAGTGTTCCTATGAGGTGAGGTAAGTAGGACAGTGTTCCTCATTGAGTGAAGGCGAGTCGGACTGTGTTCCTGTGAGGTGAGGTAAGTAGGACTGTGTTCCTCATTGAGTGAAGGTGAGTCGAACTGTGTTCCTCATTGAGTGAAGGTGAGTCAGACTGTGTTCCTCATTGAGTGAAGGTGAGTCAGACTGTGTTCCTCACTGAGTGAAGGTGAGTCAAACTGTGTTCCTCACTGAGTGAAGGTGAGTCAGACTGTGTTCGTCATTGAGTGAAGGTGAGTCAGACTGTGTTCGTCATTGAGAGAAGGTGAGTCAGACTGTGTTCCTCATTGAGTGAAGGTGAGTCAAACTGTGTTCCTCATTGAGTGAAGGTGAGTCAGACTGTGTTCCTCATTGAGTGAAGGTGAGTCAGACTGTGTTCCTCATTGAGTGAAGGTGAGTCAAACTGTGTTCCTCACTGAGTGAAGGTGAGTCAGACTGTGTTCCTCATTGAGAGAAGGTGAGTCAGACTGTGTTCCTCATTGAGTGAAGGTGAGTTGGACTGTGTTCCTCATTGAGTGAAGGTGAGTTGGACTGTGTTCCTCATTGAGTGAAGGTGAGTTGGACTGTGTTCTTCACTGAGTGAACATAAGGAATAATAACAGGAGTAGGCCATATGACCCATCAAGCCTGCTCCACCATTCAATAAGATCATGGCTCGTCTTCGACCTCAACTCCACTTTCCCGATCCTCATATCCCTTGATTCCCTTCGTGCCCAAAAATCTATCGATCGCAGCCTTAGAGAATTTGAAAGATTCACAACTCTCTGAGTGAAGACATTTCTCCTCATCTCAGTCTTAAATGGCCGACCCCTTATCCTGAGACTATGCCCCCTAGTTCTAGGCTCTACTGCCAGGGGAAACAGCCTCCAGCATCTACCCTTTTTTTAATATTCATTCCTGGGGTGTGGGTGTTGCTGGCAAGGCCAGCATTTATTGCCCATCCCTAATTGCCCTAAAGAAGGTGGTGGTGAGTCACCTTCTTGAACCGCTGCAGTCCTTGCGGTGAAGGTACTCCCACAGTGCTGTTAGGGAAGGAGTTCCAGGATTTTGACCCAGCGTTGATGATTGAACAGCAATATATTTCCAAGTCACGATGGTGTGTGACTTGGAGGGGCACTTGGAGGTGATGGTGTTCCCATGCGCCTGCTACCCTTGTCCTTCTAAGTGGAAGAGGTCGCGGATTTGGGAGGTGCTGTCAAAGAAGCCTTGGCAAGTTGCTGCAATGCATCTTGTAGATGGTACACACTGCAGCCATGGTGCATCAGTGTTGGAGGGAGTGAATGTTTAAGGTGGTGGATGGGGTGCCAATGCTTTGTCCTGGATGGTGTCAAGCTTCTTCCATGTTGTTGGAGCTGCACTCATTCAGGCAAGTGGAGAGTATTCCAACACACTCCTGACTTGTGCCATGTAGATGGTGGAAAGGCTTTGGGGAATCAGGAGGCGAGACACTCGCCACAGATTACCTAGCCCCTAACCCACTCTTGTTGCCACAGTATTTATGTGGCTAATCCAGTTAAGTTTCTGGCCAATGGTGACCCCCCAGAATGTTGATGTTGAAGGATCCGGTGATGGTAATGCCGTTGAATGTCAAAGGGCAGTGGTTAGACTCTCGCTTGCTGGAGATAGTCATTGAATGGCACTTGTTGGCGCGTATGTTACTTGCCACTTATCAGCCCAAGCCTGAATGTCATCCAGGTCTTGCTGCATGCAGGCATGGACTGCTTCATTACCTGAGGAGTTGCGAATGGAACTGAACACTGTGCAATCATCAACGAACATCCCCACTTCTGACCTTATGATAGAGGGAAGGTCATTGATGAAGCAGTTGAAGATGGTTGGGCCTAGGACACTTTCTTGTCAAGCCCTTTCAGTATATTATATGTTTCAATGAGATCACTCTCATTCTTCTACTTAATCTCTCCTCATAGGACAACCTTCTCATCCCAGGAATCAATCTAATTAATCTTCGTTGCACTGCCTCTAAGGCAAGTATATCCTTCCTTCCTTAGGTACGGAGACCAAAACTGTACACAGTACTCCAGGTATGGTCTCACCAAAGCCCTGCACAACTGCAGCAAGATTGACTTGGTCTTATACTCCAACCCCCTTGCAATAAAGGCCAACATATCATTTGCCTTCCTAATTGCTTGCTGTACCTGCATGTTAGCTTTCTGCTTTTCGTATACAAGGACACCCAAATCCTGTTTTTCTATTCTTCCTACCAAAGTGAATAACCTCACATTTCCCCACATCATACACCATCTGCCAACTTCTTGCCCACTCACTTAACCTGTCTATACCCCTTTGCAGACTCTTTGGCCGGGATCTTACCCGAGGAGGCACGTTGGGGGCGGGACTGCTGGTTTCTGGGTTCTAGTCCCGCCCCCAGCGAAGTCTGACGACCTGACGCTATTTTCCCTTGATTGGCCTTGTTAAGCCCGCCCTGTGGGCTTGCCGGCCAATTAAGGGAAAGCGGTGTCAGATGACGTCAGTGCATGATGCTTCATCTGCCGGTTTTGTTAAAGTGACAGGCACCATAATTTTTTGACAGATGAATTGTCAGTGTTTGACAGCATTGAGGTGCTGTCAAACACTGACAATCACTGTCCAAAGGTGAGCCCTTGCACCGAGCCTCACCAATGACTCTCTCCTTAGGAGAAAACAGATGGCAGCTGCATGTGAGATTGCAGAAGCCATCTGTCAATTCTCCCGATCAGATGAGGCTTAACAGAAACATCAAATCTTGTCACCTGCAGATATATATAAACAGAATAAAAATATTTCTCACTACATTCTCTCACCTGTCATACTTACCTGTGCACCATTGCACCCATCACACTACCTCTGCAGCTGTCATTTGTACACTTACACTGCAGCAGGCCCACAGCTCGCCTCGCTAACCCTGGCAGGGTTTCCCGACGTCGGGAAGGCTGCATTAGCAGGCGTAAAATGGTGAAAAGCCTCTTAACTGCCTGTTAATTGGCTCTAATCCCCTTCCTGCCGCTAGGAGACGGGTCCCTGCGCAAGATGGGGACCCGCCTCCCGGGAAGATGGTGAATTGGGAGTGGGTTGGGACCCGCTCCCAATTTTTCCCATTTTCCCAGCACTCCCGCCTCCAAACCCGCCTCCTCAGGGCTGGTAAAATCCAGCCCTTTGTGTCCTCCTCACAGCTGACTTTCCCACCTAGCTTAGCATTGTCAGCAAACTTGGATATATTACTCTCGGTCCCCTCATCTATGTCATTTATATAGATTGTAAATAGCTGTGACCCCAGCACTGATCCTTGCGGCACCCCGCTAGTAACAGGCTGTTTATCCCTACTCTCTGTTTTCTGTCCTTTAACCAATCCTCTATCCATGCTAATACATTACCCCCAACCCCATGAGCCCTTGTCATGTGGAACAACCTTTTGTGTGGCATCTTATTGAATGCCTTTTGAAAATCCAAATCTATCAACCCTGCTAGTTACATCCACAAAAAGCTCTAATAGATTTGTCAAACATGATTTCCCTTCCATAAAACCATGTTGACTCTGCCTAATCATATTATGATTTTCTAAGTGCCCTTTTACCACTTCCTTAATAATGGATTCTAGCATTTTCCCAATGACTGATGTCAGGCTGATTGGCCTTTAGTTTCATTTTCTCTCTCCCTCCTTTCTTGAATAGTGGGGTTACATTTGCTACCTTCCAATCCACTGGGATCGTTCCAGAATCTCGGGAATTTTAGAAGATCACAACCAAAGCACCCACTGTCTCTGCAGCCACCTCTTTTAGAACCCTAGGATGTCGGCCATTGGGTCCAGGGGATTTGTTGGCTTTTAGCCCCAGTAATTTCTCAAAGTACTTTTTCTTTACTAATATTAATTACTTTAAGTTTCTCATTCTCATAAGACCCTTGCTTCCTCACTATTTCTGGTATGTTTTTAGTGTCTTCTATTGTGAAGACAGATACAAAATATTGGTTTAATGTCTCTGGTATTTCCTTATTCCCCATTATAATTTCTCCTGTCTCAGCCTCTAAGGGACCCACATTTACTTTCACTACTCTCTTCCTTTTTACATACTTGTAGAAGCTCTTACAATCTGTTTTTATATTTCTTACTAGTTTACTCTCATATTCTATTTTGTTCCTCTTTTATCAATTTTTTGGTCATCCTTTGCTGGCTTCTAAAACTCTCCCAATCCTCAGGCTTACTATTCTTCTTGGCAACATTATAAGCCTCTTCTTTTAATCTAATACTATTGTTAACTTCTTTAGTTAGCCACGAATGGATCACTTTTCCTGTGGAGTTTTTATTTTTCAATGGAATGTATATTCGTTGAGAATTATGAAATATTTCTTTAAATGTTTGAGTGAAGGTGATTAGAACTGCGCTTCTCTGAGTTGAGGTGAGTATGATTGCATTCCTCACTGTATTCAGGTAAGTAGTACTGTGTTCCTCACAGAGTGAAGGTAAGTAGGACTGTGTTCCTCACAGAGTGAAGGTAAGTAGGACTGTATTCTTCTGAGTGAAGGTAAGTAGGACTGTGTTCCTCATTGAATGGAGGCGAGTAGGTCAGTGTTTCTCACTGAGTTTAGTTCAGTAGGTCAGTGTTTCTCACTGAGTTTAGTTCAGTAGGTCAGTGTTTCTCACTGAGTTTAGTTCAGTAGGTCAGTGTTTCTCACTGAGTTTAGTTCAGTAGGTCAGTGTTTCTCACTGAGTTTAGTTCAGTAGGTTAGTGTTTCTCACTGAGTTTAGTTCAGTAGGTCTGTGTTTCTCACTGAGTTTAGTTCAGTAGGTCAGTGTTTCTCACTGAGTTTAGTTCAGTAGGTCAGTGTTTCTCACTGAGTTTACTTCAGCAGGTCAGTGTTTCTCACTGAGTTTGGTTCAGCAGGTCAGTGTTTCTCACTGAGTTTAGTTCAGTAGGTCTGTGTTTCTCACTGAGTTTGGTTCAGCAGGTCAGTGTTTCTCACTGAGTTTAGTTCAGTAGGTCTGTGTTTCTCACTGAGTTTGGTTCAGCAGGTCAGTGTTTCTCACTGAGTTTAGTTCAGTAGGTCTGTGTTTCTCACTGAGTTTAGTTCAGTAGGTCTGTGTTTCTCACTGAGTTTGGTTCAGCAGGTCAGTGTTTCTCACTGAGTTTAGTTCAGTAGGTCTGTGTTTCTCACTGAGTTTGGTTCAGCAGGTCAGTGTTTCTCACTGAGTTTAGTTCAGTAGGTCTGTGTTTCTCACTGAGTTTGGTTCAGCAGGTCAGTGTTTCTCACTGAGTTTAGTTCAGTAGGTCTGTGTTTCTCACTGAGTTTAGTTCAGTAGGTCTGTGTTTCTCACTCAGTTTAGTTCAGTAGGTCAGTGTTTCTCACTGAGTTTAGTTCAGCAGGTCAGTGTTTCTCACTGAGTTTAGTTCAGTTGGTCAGTGTTTCTCACTGAGTTTAGTTCAGTAGGTCAGTGTTTCTCACTGAGTTTGGTTCAGTAGGTCAGTGTTTCTCACTGAGTTTAGTTCAGTAGGTCAGTGTTTCTCACTGAGTTTGGTTCAGTAGGTCAGTGTTTCTCACTGAGTTTAGTTCAGCAGGTCAGTGTTTCTCACTGAGTTTAGTTCAGTAGGTCTGTGTTTCTCACTGAGATGACTTTGCCTTTGTGTGTGTCATTTTTCTTATCCTCTGTGAGATGTACCAATCATTCACCTTTAACCCTTTCATATTCTGCATCAGCAACCTGAATCCATGTAGATACACGTGATGAATTCATAGTCTCCAGAAGAATTAGTGTGCAGTTCCTAGGGTTTATCAAAAGAGTAATGGAAGTGATTACAGTTCTTAACATGTTTTGTTAATGATGGGGCTTGAGGCAATGACTTAACAGTTGAGATCGAAATGCAATGTATTATGTCCTGACTTACCAAACATCCCAATCACACTCTTTCCTCTGCTGTGTTGCAGCTTAATGAGCACTATCTTAGCTGTAATCATAATTGGAAGCTTAGAGGCTGTGTAATTTAGCCTGTTCTTGTCCATAAAGTGAAGTGATTGGCATTCTGACTATAACTGTTCTGAACAGTTTCATTAGGAGGGCCTCTCTCTTCTCCCAGCTTATTACATTGTTCTGCAATGTACCAATTTACCTATTGCACCCAAAAAGAGATGAAGTCAAGTGTTTCTCAAGGAGATCAGCTATAAAAATTGCCAATAGTCCTACTGTGCACATCAGAGGAGGCCCGAATAACTCCAATCAGTGGATGCAGTGTGATCAGAAAGAAGAATGGGGAAACCGGGAACCGTTTTGGGTATAAACATGATGTATGTTCACCTTCCTTTATTATCTCCCAGTATAAAAAATAAAGTTTATATCTTCTCGCTTCCTGCTTTTCCACAGAATAGCTTCAAGAATGAACGTATATGAAGTTAATTGTGGACACTCTGCTAATTATGTGCTTGATTTTGAAGTGATGCGATGCTTGAAAATGTTCTTGAAATGGTACGATGGCACTAGATAAGAATCACTTACCTTTTCCCTTACCTTGGCACCACTGAAACCCTCATCCAGACTTGGCTTCTCCAAAACCTTCCTTGCCCTCCTCCTAAACTCCAACTAGTCCTAAACTTTGCCGCCTGCAACCTATCCTGTGAAAAATCCCACTGCCTATCGCCCCTCGTCCTCACATGGCTTCCCATCCCCAACGCAGTGCATTCAAGGTCCTAGTCCTCATTTACAATTGCTTCCACAGCCTTGCTCCTCTGGAACTCTGTCCGATCCTATCTGCCAACCCAGCACCATCACCACACCTTCTCCTACTACCAGCTCTGGATCCGCTCTCACCTTCATCTGTCTGAAGCTCCTTGGGGTTGCTGTTGTTGGGTTCTGATAGAGTAGATAGAAAGAAACTGTTTACACTGACAGGAGGGTTGGTAATCAGAAAAAACAGATTTAATAGAAGCATAGAGTACAAAAACAAGGAAGTTATGCTAAATCTTTATGAAACACTGGTTAGGCCTCAGTGTCCAATTCTGGGCACCACACTTCACGAGCAATGTCAAGGCCTTGGAGAGGGTACAAAGGAGATTTACGAGAGTGGTACCAGGGATGAGGGACTTCAGTCTCTTATGTGAAGAGACTAGAGAACAGAGAAGGTTAAGGGGAGATTTAATAGAGATGTTCAAAATTATGAGTGGCTTTGATAGAGTAGATAGGGAGAAACTGTTTCCACTGGTAGAAGGGTTGCTAACCAGATTTAAAATAATTGGCAAAAGAACCAGGGGATAGATGAGGAGAAATATCTTTTACGCAGCAAATTGTTATGATCTGGAATGCACTGTCTGAAAGGGTGGTGGAAGCAGATTCAGTAGTAACTTTCAAAATGGAATTGTATACCTATTCGAAAAATAAATATTTGTAGGGCTATGAAAGAAAGACTTGCATTTATATAGCGCCTTTCACGACCATCGGATGTCCCAAAGTGCTTTACAGCCAATTAAGTAATTTTGGAGTGTAGTCACTGTTGTAATGTAGGAAACGCGGCAGTCAATTTGCGCTCTGCAAGCTCCCACAAACAGCAATGTGATAATGACCAGATAATGTGTTTTTTTTTATGTTGATTGAGGAATAAATATTGGCTTGGACACTGGGGATAACTCCCCTGCTCTTCTTCAAAATAGTGCCATTGGGATCTTTTACGTCCACCTGAGAGAAAGCAGATGGGGCCTCAGCTTAACACCTCATCTGAAAGACGGCACCTCCGACAGTGCAGCACTCCCTCAGTACTGCACTGGAGTGTAAGCTCCGATTTTTGTGCTCAAGTCTCTGGCGTGGGGCTTGAACCCACAACCTTCTGACTCAGAGGCGAGAGTGCTACCAACTGAGCCACTGGCTATGGGGAAACAATGGTGGAGTGGGACTAAGTGGATAGCTCTTTCAAAGAGCCGGCACAGGCACGATGGGCCAAATGGCCTCCTTCTGTGCTGTAAGATTCTATGAAACTGCATAACATGGGGAGACCCAAGAAAGAGAAGGCAAAGTATCTCAAAAAGAGAGACCCTCACTCTCAGGAATTAAAAAAAAAAAGATAGTGTTAGAAGTTGTTAGAGGGGTTAAATGCCATTTCCTCATCTTTGGCTGATCTTATGATGTTACGATATTGATTAACACGCATTAGGTAGCTGGTTAATTGCTGTTTTTTGCTTGATTACCATACAGAACTGGCAACGTTTTGCAGAAATTAATTAAGCTGGGAAGAGGCCTCAGTAGAGTAACTTGTACATGTCTGTGGAAGAGACCATATTCCCTGTCTCCTTGAGGGCTTCCAGTGAGAATGTGGATAAGAGCAAACAATTCTCTAGATCATCCTGTCTTTGAAATTTCCAAGGGGGCCAATAAAGCTTCAACTTTTGCCACATGCTGCTCATTCCTTTGGTCTTAGTCAGTGGAACCTCAGGGGTTTCAAGCTCCAAACTTGTGTGGCATGTAACTGTGGCCAAATGCTGTGCCAGACTTGAGAAGAGTACTGCTGGCCTCGCCCAAAGTTTGTGCACTTCCAGCAGCAATCAATATTTCAGCGACCGGGAGTGGAAACCCAAGTTGATTTTTTCCCCAGCCTGCCTTGAGCAAATTGAGTCCAATTTGTAGCACCCTCACAGGCAAGCTCTCTGAGGTCAGTAACTCAGCAGAGACCTGGGTTCAAGCCCAGGACATTCTTGGACTGTGTGCTTCACCATCCCACCATAGTTCATTAAAGAACAAAGAAAAAAGACTTGTTAACACAGCACCTTTCACAACCTCAGGACATCCCAAAGCGCTTTACAGCAAATGAAGTGCTTTTGAAGTGTAGTCACTGTTGTAGTTTAGGAAATGCAGCAGCCAATTTGCGCACAGCAAGCTCCCACAATCTGACAATGACAAAATAATCTATATAAATGATGTTGGTTGAGGGATAAATATTGATTAAGGCACCGGGGAGAACTCCCCTGCTCTTCATCGTAATAGTGTCATGGGATCTTTTACATCTACCTGAGATGTGTTAGAGTGTCTCACCATCAGTGTTTTAGAGAGAGTCTCACCATCAGCATGTTAGAGAGTCTCACCATCAGTGTGTTAGAGTGTCTCACCATCAGTGTTTTAGAGAGAGTCTCGCCATCAGCGTGTTAGAGAGTCTCACCATCAGTGCGTTAGATGGTCTCACCATCAGTATGTTAGAGAGTCTCACCATCAGTGTGTTAGAGAGTCTCACCATCAGTGTGTTAGAGAGTCTCACCATCAGTGTGTTAGAATGTCTCACCATCACTGTGTTAGAGTGTCTCACCATCAGTGTGTTAGAGAGTCTCACCGTCAGTGTGTTAGAGTGTCTCACCATCAGTGTGTTAGAGTGTCTCACCATCAATGTGTTAGAGTGTCTCACCATCAGTGTGTTAGAGAGTCTCACCATCAGTGTGTTAAGATTGTCTCACCATCAGTGTGTTAGAGTGTCTCACCATCAGTGTGTTAGAGTGTCTCACCATCAGTGTGTGAGAGTGTCTCACCAACAAGTGTGTTAGAGAGATTCTCACCATCACTGTGTTAGAGTGTCTCGCCATCAGCGTGTTAGAGAGTCTCACCATCAGTGTGTTAGATGGTCTCACCATCAGTGTGTTAGATGGTCTCACCATCAGTATGTTAGAGTGTCTCACCATCAGTGTGTTAGAGAGTCTCACCATCAGTGTGTTAGAGTGTCTCACCATCACTGTGTTAGAGTGTCTCACCATCAGTGTGTTAGAGTGTCTCACCATCAGTGTTTTAGAGAGAGTCTCACCATCAGCATGTTAGAGAGTCTCACCATCAGTGTGTTAGAGTGTCTCACCATCAGTGTTTTAGAGAGAGTCTCGCCATCAGTGTGTTAGATGGTCTCACCATCAGTATGTTAGAGTGTCTCACCATCAGCGTGTTAGAGAGTCTCACCATCAGTGTGTTAGAGAGTCTCACCATCAGTGTGTTAGAGAGTCTCACCATCAGTGTGTTAGAATGTCTCACCATCACTGTATTAGAGTGTCTCACCATCAGTGTGTTAGAGTGTCTCACCATCAATGTGTTAGAGTGTCTCACCATCAGTGTGTTAGAGAGTCTCACCATCAGTGTGTTAGAGAGTCTCACCATCAGTGTGTTAGAGAGTCTCACCATCAGTGTGTTAGAGAGTCTCACCATCAGTGTGTTAGAGAGTCTCACCATCAGTGTGTTAGAATGTCTCACCATCACTGTATTAGAGTGTCTCACCATCAGTGTGTTAGAGTGTCTCACCATCAATGTGTTAGAGTGTCTCACCATCAGTGTGTTAGAGAGTCTCACCATCAGTGTGTTAAGATTGTCTCACCATCAGTGTGTTAGAGTGTCTCACCATCAGTGTGTTAGAGTGTCTCACCATCAGTGTGTTAGAGAGTCTCACCATCAGTGTGTTAGAGAGTCTCACCATCAGTGTGTTAGAGAGTCTCACCATCAGTGTGTTAGAGAGTCTCACCATCAGTGTGTGAGAGTGTCTCACCAACAAGTGTGTTAGAGAGATTCTCACCATCACTGTGTTAGAGTGTCTCACCATCAGTGTGTTAGAGAGTCTCACCATCAGTATGTTAGAGTGTCTCGCCATCAGCGTGTTAGAGAGTCTCACCATCAGTGTGTTAGATGGTCTCACCATCAGTGTGTTAGATGGTCTCACCATCAGTATGTTAGAGTGTCTCACCATCAGTGTGTTAGAGTGTCTCACCATCAGTGTGTTAGAGAGTCTCACCATCAGTGTGTTAGAGTGTCTCACCATCACTGTGTTAGAGTGTCTCACCATCAGTGTGTTAGAGTGTCTCACCATCAGTGTGTTAGAGAGTCTCACCATCAGTGTGTGAGTGTCTCACCAACAAGTGTGTTAGAGAGATTCTCACCATCAGTGTGTTAGAGTGTCTCATCATCAGTGTGTTAGAGTCTCACCATCAGTGTGTTAGAGAGTCTCACCATCAGTGTGTTAAGATTGTCTCACTATCAGTGTGTTAGATGGTCTCACCATCGGTGTGTTAGATGGTCTCACCATCAGTATGTTAGAGTGTCTCACCATCAGTGTGTTAGAGAGTCTCACCATCAGTGTGTTAGAGTGTCTCACCATCACTGTGTTAGAGAGTCTCACCATCAGAGTGTTAAGAGAGTTTCACCATCAGAGTGTTAGAGAGCCTCACCATCAGTGTGTTAGAGAGTCTCACCATCAGTGTGTTAGAGTGTCTCACCATCAGTGTGTTAGAGAGTCTCACCATCAGTGTGTGAGAGTGTCTCACCAACAAGTGTGTTAGAGAGATTCTCACCATCAGTGTGTTAGAGTGTCTCATCATCAGTGTGTTAGAGTCTCACCATCAGTGTGTTAGAGAGTCTCACCATCAGTGTGTTAAGATTGTCTCACTATCAGTGTGTTAGAGTGTCTCACCATCAGTGTGTTAGAGTGTCTCACCATCAGCGTGATGGAGCAAGTCTTACCATCAGTGTGTTAGAGTGTCTCACCATCAGTGTGTTAGAGAGTCTCACCATCAGTGTGTTAGAGAGTCTCACTATCAGTGTGTTAGAGTGTCTCACCATTAGTGTGTTAAAGAGTCTCACCATCAAGTGTGTTAGAGTGTCTCACCATCAGTGTGTTAGAGTGTCTCACCATCAAGTGTGTTAGAGAGAGTCTCACCATCAGTGTGTTAGAGTCTCACCATCAGTGCGTTAGAGTGTCTCACCATCAAGTGTGTTCGAGTGTCTCACCATCAGTGTGCTAGAGAGTCTCACCATCAGTGTGTTGGAGTGTCTCACCAACAGGGCAGACAGGACATCAGTTTAAAGTCTCATCAGAAAGATGCCACCACTGACATTGCAACGCTCCCCCAGTTGATATTCAGCACTTTCTAATTAGTTGCATTGGAAATCTATTTTAACCCACGAACATCAGTACGATTGATATCAACCAAGCTGTGTTTTAGCCTGAAGTTAAGGGGGTTTAAAAACCATCACATTCAGTGTTATATTCAGCCCATTGTGTCTGTTGACAGAGAAGCCAATTTGTCTTGCTGGCTTTCACTCTGCATCATTAGATCCACAAAACACAAGTAGCACAGATTCTAGTCATACTCCACGCCTCAGGAATCCAGCAATCCCGACTCTAACATTTTTGTAATTTATTGTTTTTGACGTGTGTCAGGAACTTGTTGTCGTAACTATTAATTGTGCAACAGATTACGAACTGATCATTTTCAACTCAGAGAAAATGAGAGATTAATGAGGGGGCATTACATTAAATAAGTCCCAGAAGTTTAGTACTTAGTTCCCACTAAAGAGGTGCGTTTGTCTCAACATTCCCTCTCAGTTTTACACATCTTGTCCAGCTATACATTGGATTTTCTTGAACAGATTCTCTCTTTAAATATCTCTGTGTCTCTCTCTCTCGAGCTTTTAATCCAGCTTTCTGTTTCCATCTCTGTGTCCAAGCTCTCTCTGTCTTTGCCTCTTTCTTTGTATCTCTGCCTTTCTCTTTATCCATCTTTGTCTGCATACCTTTCTCTTCATCCAACTTCTTTCTTTCTTTCTTTCTTTCTTTCTTTGTATTTCTGGCTCCCTTTATCCCAGCCATCATTCTGTTCCTATTTGTCTATCTCAGGTTCTTATTTTTTTAAATAATCACAGGCCCCGATATTAACAGGGAGGCAGGGAGGGAGCGAAAGGACAGTTTAATGGCCGGGAAACCCGGAAGAATGGGTTTCCTTCCGGTCCTGATGAATTTAACGGCAGGACCTGATTACCACTTTTGGAATCCATTACCCGGCCGTAGCCAGCCAGATTGAGAGGCTGGCAGACTGTCAGGCAGGTAGGCCTGCAGCAACAGGCCACAGCCAGGAAGCGTAAAGGAGGGAGGGAGAAATTGGAGGTCAGGGGAGTCATCGATGGGGGGGCTGGGAGAGATTGGGGAGGAGGGGATACGATCGTAAGATTTTGCGGGGCGGGGCGGCGGGGGGCGGAGCGATTGGTGAGGGAGGAGCAGATCGCAAAGAGCCTGTGGAGGATATCACAGGGGGGCCGTGGAGGAGATCGCAGGGGGGGCTGTGGAGGACGGGGGGGGGGGGGTGGATCGTGGGTCATGGAGGACATCGGGAGGGCATCGGATTGCAGTAGGGGGAATGGTCCGATTACTGGGGAGGTTAACAAGATAGCTTGGTGGGCTGGAGGGTAGCATTCCTGCTCCTCCTGGCCCACAAGCAGTGCTGGAAAGTCACTTACCTGTTCCATCCAGCAGTCCTCGTCTCCCTTCAGCTGCCGCATTTCCCGAGGCCCGGGAAACCCGGTCGGCCACTGTTAAAGCTGGAACAGACAAAAAAATCTTAGGCACACAACCTCAGTAAAATATTTAAATGAGAGGCCCGCCTCCTGAGAGCGAGTTGGTCACCCACATTCCTGTACCACCGCCGTTAAAACCGGAAGTGGGTGGGTTCGATTTGGGTTTGAAATTTTTTTAATTTTAACTTCTCACCTGACCCAAACTCACCCTTTTTTGGGGGTTAAAATCACTTCCACACACTCCTTCCTTAATTTCCTCAAAACTCAACAACTCTTTAAAATAAAAAATCTCTATCCGTGATGCATGGATGATCTGCAGAAGTGTCTGTGTGATTGCAGTGCCCTCCCCATTACTATAAGTATTTTGTTAGTTAGGAACCAGGTTATGTTGAGTTAGGTGTACAAATTAAATTAAAGAGGCTGAAAATACTCTGTGAAAAATAAAGTGCAAGCCAATTCAGTCAGAAATCGATTCTGCCCATGCACGGCCAATAACAACAACAACAAATTACATTTATATAGCGCATGTAACATAGTAAAACATCTCAAGGTTTAACAAGAGCGCTATCAATAAAAAAAAATTTGACACCGAACTACAGAAAGAGATTATCAGGATAAGTGACCAAAAGCTTGATCAAAGAGGTAGGTTTTAAGAGGAGAGAGAGGTAGCTAGGCGGAGAGGTTTATATATACACCATGAGTCATATATATTCACAAGCACGCCAGCCGCCCCCACATATACAGCCAGGGGAGGACAGTGCATCTACAGTCATGTGACATGTACTTTCCAAAACTCTGTTGTCCACTGAGGGAGACTGGCATGGAGTGTTGGGCTTTGAAGCTCAGTAGATGCAGCCCCCAATTTTTGGTGGAATCTTGTGGCATCCCATTTTTTGTTAAAAAAAACCATGTTGTTTGCTGAAATAATTCAATTGCAAAAGACATTGCGACGTGTACCATGAGGAACGTGACTAGCTGGAGGGAGTCAGTATCTGGTCAATGCAAAGCTGTTAGTAATTAAGTGAAGGTATCTTAAGGGTATTTATTTATAAATTGAAAAAGGCTACTTTGACCCTCTAAATCTTAATGATTAGACTACAATCAGAATGTCATCCTACCTTCAAAAAGACCTTGATTCAGCAGAGATGGTTCAGAGAAGATAGCAAGGCTGATTCTGGGATTTAAGATGAGACTCATTGAGAGGGACATCTCTTCAGTGGAGAAATGAAGAATGAGGAAAGATATGATCGAGGTTTATAAAATGGTGAGATGTGTGGATAATGTGGGTGTAATTTGAACTGTGAGTTCAGGAATAAAGGGCACAACTGAAACATCAGTAAGTCCCAAGCAATACTGGAGGTTAGAGGTTTTTCCCCACAGTGAGTATGTGGAATAAACCTTCCAATGTATAACCCCTATAAAAAGAGCTTTATAAATAACTGGTTAAGAATGGGATTAAAGGTTAAAAGGACAAAGATACATATACTCTTTGGAATGTGATGATTCTTGTACTTCATGAATGGAGGGTATCATTTTTAAAAGAACTTGCATTTATATTGTGCCTTTCATGGCCTCAAGATATCCCAAAGTGGATTACAACCAATAAAGTACTTTTGAAATGTAGTCACTGTTGGTCTGTAGGAAATGCAGCAGCCAATTTGCGCACAAGCTCCCACAAACAGCAATGAGATAAATGACCAGATAATCTGTTTTAATGATGTTGGTTGAGGGGTCAATATTGGGCAGAACTCCCTTGCTCTTCATCGTAATAGTGTTGTGGGATTTTTTACATCCACCTGTCTCATCCGAAAGGCAGCACCTACGACAGTGCAACACTCCCTCAGTACTGCATCGGAGTGTCAGCCGAGATTATACGCTCAAGTCTCTGGAGTGGAAGGAGATATTAGTACAGGTGACCAAGAGCTTAGTCAAAGAGGTAGGTTTTAAGGAAGGTCTTAACAGAGGAGAGGCGGAGAAGTTTAAGGAGCGAATTCCAGAGATTAGGGCCCAGACGACTGATAGAACGGCCTCCAGTAGTGGAGTGAAGAAAGTGGGTGATGGACAAGGGGCCAAAGTTGGAGAAATGCAGTTCTGGAGGGTTGTAGGGCTGGAGGAGGTTACAGAGATACAGAAGGGCGAGGTCACGGAGGGAGATGAACACGGAGGTGGAGGTAGGAAGTCTTGGTGATAAAGAGGATAAGAGATCAGACGCTCAGCTCAGCGACAAATAGAACGTCAAGACTGCGAAGCCTGGTTCAGCCTAAGACAGTGGCCGGGGTGGGGGTTGGAATCGGTGACTAAGGAATGGAGTGGGGGGGGGAAGCCCATCGTCTGGAGAATCAATGGAGATGGGCAGCAGTTTATTGCATTGTCTTAAAGGGGCACCGTTTTCTTATATAAACACGTATGTAGCAAGACTTGTTTTGGCTTATTTTTGGGGAGAATCATGTGTCGCTTTTAACACGCTGATGTCATGTACAAGTGACCTGCATATGTGTTACGACACGTGGGGTGTTGTTCCAAACAAGATGAAAGATTTGCCAAACGTTCAAAAGGCAGTGTCTTCAACTCCCCACCCACCCAAACTGACGTTTGCAAACTTTATCACTAATAATGAGCAAAAACGTTGACCGAAGCAGCAGACGACACCCACTGGCTAGAACAGGTGGGGAGCGGTTTTCCGTGTTGACTGCGTGTTCGGGGCGGGACAGGCGGCGCTGGGCGATGTCCGGAGGCGGCGCAGCGAGGCGAGTACACGCCGCGGGCTGGGGGTGACTTGGAGTTGTCGAGATGCTCTGCCAAGACTTTTTCTAAGGTAGCGAAAACGTATTATTGTGCAAGTAATGTGCGCGGGTTCCCGATGCCTTCTTATTCGCAAATATAACTTTTGGATGCACTTTAAAAAAAAAAATCTGCAGGTCCTTCGCCGCTCCGATAAGGAACGTGTGTGCGTGATTTGCAGAATGTTGCATTCCAGCTCCCAGCGAAGTCATGTTCCCGGAAGCGGAGCATGACATGTTTTTTTCGTCGATTGCGATTAAACTCGTCCAGACTCTGGAGCTCACGTCGCTTGTAGGAAGGAGGCGGAGGAGAGGAGAGAGAGGGGGGTGGCGGGAGAGAAAGAATGTTCTCCAGATTGAACTGCGTGTTACGCCGTGTCTCAGCTGCTTGTAAACTTCGACACAAGGTACAGCTTCCACTTTAAGTGATGTACTTTCAGCTGATGGGTTCCCCTTTCCTCCCCGCCATAGCAAAATGCCAAACAGTCTTATCGGCCTGTCTTAAACCAACTCTCGCACTGCTAGCTTAAGTGGAGAGAGCAACTTTATATTTATATTATTTATATTAATGTTGTTAATGCACAACGTGTGGTGTTTTCAATATTCCTTCCCCCACCGACCAGAACGGTGCAGAGAGGAAGAAAGAAAAAAAACTGTGGTCGTTTCCTCCTTTTAGGAAGCACGTTGAAAGCCGATACTTGCAATCGATCGATTATTGCAATCGGGAAGTGATGTGCAGTATGTTACTTGGTGTTTTGCATTTTATTCCAGCAGTGGAGTGTGTGTGGTTGGGGTGCTGTTCTGCCGAGGGAGGTGGGGAAGGTTATCTGGCTCTCTCGCCCTCGGCTGAATCCCCCCCTCCTCTCCTCTGATCGCGGTGGGTGGGGGTGCACTTTCTGCACACACACACCCTCCCTCCCCTCTCCGAGGTGTCCCCGCCTCCTTTATTATTTACCCATTACCGCGGCCCATATGGCAACCGTTACTTTTACTTTTGTTATGCAAATTTAATTTTCTTTTGCACACGTAATATTGCCCACCAGAGAGAAGAAAAAAAACCAACATGGCGCAGGGCAAGCCGAGGTTGGGCTGAAAAGTTGCTGCTTTTTAAAAAAAATCTTTTTTAAATATAAAAAAAAATCCCCCATCATCATCATCATCAGCTTTTATGCTGTTGGTTTTAATGTGTCGGCGGCGAGCGCCCCAGGTAAGTGTCAGCCTGTCAGTCAGCGGCTGCAGGACTGGCGGGTGCCCGGGGAGCGGGGCTCGGGCTGGACCGGCGGGGCGATCGGATTCACCGGCCGAAAAGGTTAAAAACAGAGAAAGAAGAGGAGAGAGAGAGGGGGGGAAGGAAATGTACCGTATCCGCCGCTACGCGGATGCAATGCAATGCAGCCAGCCGGATGGATCTGCGCTCTGAAGTTTTTTATTTTGAAATAAGGATGCAATTTTTTAAAAAATAAATGGGAGGGAGTGATTGACGGGCGGCGGCGCGGTGCCGTGCCAGCTGGTGGCGGCCCCGGGCTCGAGCCCGGCTGTCCCGGGAGGGCGCCCACTGTTTACCTCACTCACTCCAGCCGCCGGATCGGCTGTCGCAGGCCGGCCTCTCTCCCCGAACACCTGGTGCTGCCGGCCCGGAGCTGCAGGCCGTCACCCCGCAGCCCGGTGAGGGAGCCACCTCCCGGCCCGGCCGTCATAACACCAGGCCGGGCAGAGAAAGGGGCCAGAGACAGCGCGCGGAGGGACAGTGGGGGTGGGGGTGGAATCGCCCTGCTCCAGTCCGGCCGACCCCCGCCGCCATCTTCTACAGCCTAACCGGGGGAGAGGGAGGGAGAAACTCGGGGAAGAGTGTAGAAGAGAAGGAGGAAGTGCGAGAGAGAGGAGGGGAGGATGTGTGAGGGAGAAAAGGGGACGGGGAGGATGTGTGAGGGAGAAAGAAGGGGACGGGGAGGATGTGTGAGGGAGAAAGAAGGGGACGGGGAGGATGTGTGAGGGAGAAAGAAGGGGACGGGGAGGATGTGTGAGGGAGAAAGAAGGGGACGGGGAGGATGTGTGAGGGAGAAAGAAGGGGACGGGGAGGATGTGTGAGGGAGAAAGAAGGGGACGGGGAGGATGTGTGAGGGAGAAAGAAGGGGACGGGGAGGATGTGTGAGGGAGAAAGAAGGGGACGGGGAGGATGTGTGAGGGAGAAAGAAGGGGACGGGGAGGATGTGTGAGGGAGAAAGAAGGGGACGGGGAGGATGTGTGAGGGAGAAAGAAGGGGACGGGGAGGATGTGTGAGGGAGAAAGAAGGGGACGGGGAGGATGTGTGAGGGAGAAAGAAGGGGACGGGGAGGATGTGTGAGGGAGAAAGAAGGGGACGGGGAGGATGTGTGAGGGAGAAAGAAGGGGACGGGGAGGATGTGTGAGGGAGAAAGAAGGGGACGGGGAGGATGTGTGAGGGAGAAAGAAGGGGACGGGGAGGATGTGTGAGGGAGAAAGAAGGGGACGGGGAGGATGTGTGAGGGAGAAAGAACCTTGCAGAGGGGAACAAGGTGTGAGGGGGGGTCAAAAAACCCAGATGGAGAGGGGAAGCGACAACGTGAGGCATAGCAGGAGGGAAAAGGGAGATGGAGAAGTAGAGGGAGAAACCAGTGGAAAGGGACGAGGAAGAGAGTAGAGGAGACAAGGGTGAGGAGGGGGAAAATGAGAAGGAAGGATAGAAAGATGGGGCTGCAAAGGAAGAGTGAAGGGAAGCAAAGGTGAGAAAGTGACAGTGAGCTGCTGGGGATGAGAAAGGGAAGGGAAGTGAGAAAGATGGAACAGGAGGAAAGGAGGTGGCGGGTGGGTAAGGGGGAAGGAACATGGAAGGTGAGAGGAGGGAGGTGGAGCACAGATGATGGGAAGAGCAAGTAGAGCAAGGAAATGAGGAGAAAAAGATAGGTTATTAGGGGGATACTGGAGTAGAAGATGAAGGGAGAAAGTAGAGTGGACAGGGAAAGAAAAGAAGAGAAAGAAAAGGAGGTGAAGAGCTGCATGTAAAGATTGGGAGGGAACGTTGAGAGCAGTATCAGGAAGAGGAAGTCGGTGAGGGGAGAAAGGAAGAAGGGGAGGGAGTGTGACGTAAAGGAGGGACATTGGAAAAACAAAGGAGACGGGGAAAGAGGAAAGAGCTAAAAGTTGGGAACAGGCGAGACAGTGAAAGCAAGGTAAAAGAGAGAGAGAGAGAGAATGGGGAGCTTGAAAAGAGGCAGTGGAAAGAGGAAGATGAGTAAATCAGGTTTGAGAAAGAAGCATACCACAGAAAAAGAGATTGATCATCAAAGGAAACTAAGGATTTGGGAAGGAAAAAGAATGGAGTTGAAGAGTGAGGAAGAAAGATGGGCAGGTAGAGAGGGAAAACAATGGAGACGAGGTAGTTCAGACAAGAAAAGATGGAGGGAAGAAAGAAGGGAGAGGGATGGGGAGTGAAGAGGGAGGAAAATGGGGAGTGAGAAGAAAAAAGGGGAGAGAATGTCGTGAATTGAGGGAGTCTGAGAAAGATGAGTGAAAGAGTGGTGAGAAGAAAGAAAGAGGAAGCAAGGTTGCCAAGTACGAGGGGAGTGGGGGTGGCGGGTAGTCAAGATAGAGGGGATCGAAAGACTGCAAGCAGGAAGAGAGAATAAGGTAGAAAAAGGTGGGAGGAATGAGCAAGACAAAGTGTAGAAGGAGGGGGAATGAAAGGGAGAGCAGAAGGAAGGAGGAAAATGGATGGTTGGCAAAGGAAGTGCGGAGAAGGGTAGGGGAAAAGTGGAAGACTAAAATGAGAGAAAGAGATGAGAAAATGTGAATGGGGTGGGATAGAAAGGCAGTGGGATGTGATAAGTGAAAAGGAAGAGCAGGTGGACAGGGGAGCAAGGGGGAATGAAGGAAAGAAGGGAGCATAGGCAGAAAGGGAGGGAGAGAGGAATGGGTAAAAGAATGATGGAAGAGGCGAATGAGCAAGGGCAAAGGAGACCTAGAGGAGAAAGGTGGGGTGGCGGAGAGGGTACTAGAGAAAGAGGAAAATAATAGGAGATAATGGAAGGAGAGTGAGAGAAAGTAGGAGTAATGAGAGGAGGGAGCAGAAGTTAAAGGGGTTACAAGATGGAGAGGAGGAAATAAAGGATCAGCAGGAGACAGACAATGTGGAGGGAAGATATGGGAGAGGAAGGAGTTGGAGAAAAGAGGAAGATGGAGGAAAAAGTGAGTGAAGAAGGGCCGATGCAGGAAGCGAGAGGAGAAGGGGGGAATAGGAAACTAGAAGAAGAAAGATGAAGGATAGCAGGGAAGAAGAGAAAAAGATGAGGTAAATATGAAGAGGAAAGGGGAAGGTGAGAGCTAAAGAGGAGCGTGAATGAGGTAGAGTTAAGGGGAGAAAATGAAAGTGAGGGAGCAGAAGGGTGGAATTAGAGGGAGGAGAGGAATGCTAAAAAGGAAGAGATGTGAGAGAGAAAGGGGAGAGTGGGAGGAGAAAGGGACATGAGAGGAGAGAACGGAAAAAGAGAGGAGCAAAGATGAAGGGGAGAACAATGGAGTGAGACATTCAGGGGGAAGGACGCTGAAGGAAGTGCAGAGAAGAGCTGCAGGACTGACTTACCATGTCGAGGTCTGGGTTATGAGAAAAGACTGCACTACCTTGGGTTTTTCAGCCTGGAAAAGAGTCTGGGAGATGGTCTTACAATTCATTATCAAACACCTTTTGTATGGAGTAGGGAAATCTGGAGAATTGCTTTTAATTGTGGCTAGAAAGGGGAGAGGATAGAACAGGAAAAGGAAGGGTGCCGGGACAAGGGGCAGGGACACGAGGGGCAAGAGCAGCATTGTGAGAAGATATGGGAATGAATGAGCGAGAGATTGGGAAGGGAGGGAGTGTGGGACGGACATTTGGGGGGGAAAGTGATGGGAGAGGGGATGAAGGAGTGTGCTCGATAGGGAAAGGAGCAAGTCATGTTGATCAAGACAGTGTAGGAGGGCAGAGTAATGTGGGGAAGGGAGCATGCAACAGATTGAGGGTAGGGTGTATAATGTGGGAAGGAAGTGTGCAATGACCTTGGTGCACATTGTTTTAGTTTTGTAGACAATGAATCCACAATATGCTTTTACTTTGTATCATTAGGTGAGGATGGAAGGTTGGGTGGCGAACAGAGGGCAATGGATAAGAAACATTTGTGGTTTTTCTTCCTCCCAGCATGTTCCTGGAATACTAGGAATGTGCAGCAAAGAGAGAATATTGTGTGAGGTGGTGAAGACAGGCCTGGTGGTGGCCAAGCAAACTGATCACATGCTGGATGTGCTTAAGCCTGTGGTCCTTGTACCAGCAGCAATGTGTAGGTAGGCGACTGAGTGATCTGATGGGGGCGAGGGCATTGAAAGCAGAAGCTGGATAGTTGACTGAAGCGGCAGTGTTGTGGCTGATTTGCGGGCCAAAGCAAGAGTGAGCTAGAGAAGGTTCTGGTGGAGCATGAGTATGATGGGTTGGAAATAGGCAGAGACACCAATTGCTCAGAGGCAGCCTTTTGGATGATGGGGACCACAGAAGTGCTGTGGCCTTGTGTGATGGTGAGGTGAAAGACATGGCCATGTAGTGATTGGGAAGACACTGTGTGTTGAGTGGGGGTGAGAATTTAGAAGAGAGAGAGACTCTGTGGGAATGTTGGGTCAAATCAGTGAGGGTGAATCACAGCTTAGTGCAGAGGTTAAGTGAGGATAATATTTCAGCAAGAAAGTCACGAGTGTTTGGGAGGTTGCACCCAAGTGAGAACTTTGAAGATCTGGTAGGAGGGACCAGTGGAGTTTGAGGTCCTCCAATGAGAAGATGACGGAGCAGTAAGGGTGAAGCTAAGCTAGTACCTGAAGAGGAGAATCATGCCACGACCATGGTGATTTAAGTGGGGAATATGTAGGTGGGCTGGACAGCTTCGTGTTCAATGTCTTGAGTTGTTTACAAGAGCGAAAGGTTGGAGGATGGGGTCAAAAAAGCTCCAAAAGCATTGTTGATGAGTTTTAGGCAGGGATTTGAAGCGAGGGGGAGGTAGTAAGGTATAGTGTTTCTTAGAGGGTTTCAAAGATAAGCCTTCAGTCGAGGAGAGTAATGTGTAGTAAACTGGGGTGGCGGGGAGACGGGAGTGGAAGTTGAAAGGTGGGGAAAGATTGTTGAGATACGATGGAGAAATTTGACGCCCAGAACATTGAAAGCAATGTGTTGGAAGACAAACCACCAGTGGAGTTTAGCAAGGACATTGGAGAGGCTGTGGCTAGCAGAAAGAAAAGAAAATGTGATCGAAATGGGGTTGGAGACATAGGAAGGAACATGGGAACATAAAAACAGGAGAGTAGGCCGTTGAGCCTATTCCGCCATTCAATTAGATCATGGCTGATCTGTATCCTAACTCCATCTACCCGCCTTGGTTCGATAGCCCTTAATACCCTTGCCTAACTAAAATCTATCAAATCTCCGTGTTGAAATTTTCAATTGTCACAAGAGTTGGTGGAAGGGAGAGAAGTAAAAGACATGAGAGTGAAGGCATGAGGGATGGATTAGGGTTGCCTCCCATCTACTTTGGACCAGATGGTCCAGTTTTGGAGTTTGCTGTTTGCTAGTTTGTGAATTGTGAAGGGAACATTAAAGCAGGATGCCTTTTTCCTCCTCCCTGACTTTTATTTGATGTGACTCTTCATATGGAAGTGCTTTGTTATAATGATTTTGTGTGAAGTTTAATCTGTATTCTGCTTTTACCCTCTCTGCTGCTCCAGCTCTGATCCCTGTTCATTTATGGCTTAAGTAGAAGGTGGCATTTGGGGAGAGAATGAAAAGTGAAGGTTTGCTCAAGAATGGGGAAAAAGTGAGATGCAGTCTTTCCCACTTTCTCTCCTACCCGTATGAAGCTGGACAGAGCCAGTGATGGCAGAGGGTGAGATGAGAAAGTGACTGCATTGGAGAGGATATTCTATGTGTAACAGGAAAAGTAGAGAAGAGTAAGAGAGAGGGCGCAAGTCAGACAGAGAGGAAACAGGTGGACGGGCAGAATGTGAGAGGGTGGAAGCAGGAATGGTGTATAGAAGGGACTGTGACGTTTAAAGTAGTTCAAGGTGGACTGTATGATGCTGAAGGGAGAAACAGATTTAGATAGATTAGAGTCCTACGCCAGTTTTTCTGTGTAAGATGCTGGGCCTCATGGGATGAAAGTGAATTTGCCTTGGAGAGGAATGCAGCTGAAAGTTGTGTGTAAAGTAACTTAACAGATTAAAAGTTTGTAGAAGAAGGACTGCAGATTACTGGCTTCTTGTAAACTGCCGATTACTTTGGGAGTCAGTTGTCCACCTGGACCGCCTGGATCCAGCACTGGTATGTGCTTGCTATTTATGTTGTTGACATGTAATTCAGTTGTAACAAAACAGGATGTTGGTGGGAAAATGTGTTGTTTAGGAGCAGGGTTGACCTGTCCTCTGTACTTCCTGTTAGCACTCCTGAGTAAAAGCTGCTTTGTGTGCACTGGGTGGAGCTGGGACTGGTTACTCGAAATCCAGGCTAATTGGCACCGATAGTGTGTGGCGGGTAGGGGATGTGATTGGGCCAGCGACTTTAGGAAAGCCTGGTTGTGGGATGCACAAATGCTCTCAGACCAAAAGAGAAAAGAGCTGCAGAGAGGGTAAAAGCAGAATACAGATTAAACTTCACACAAAATCATAACCAAGCACTTCCATATGAAGAGTCCGTGCTTCTGGCAGGATGAGATGTGGTGCCGCTTTGGACAATCACACCTCGTAAGTGCAGGGGGATTTGTATATCAGATTCTGGGTGGGTTGTACTTTTGCCAGTGAGTGCTCTATTGATGGAATGCAGATTTGAAAAATTAGAGGTGGGCAGGGAAGCAAAGTTGTTTTCAAAAGACAGTGTGGTGCAGAGGTGACAACATTTTAGCCTCCCAAGAACAATGAAACCCAAAGTTCACAACTTTTTACAACAGGAGTTATTAGAGAGGACTGTTGTGGGAGAGAAAACGTCATAGAATCAGCTTGTGAGCTGCGTTTCTGTTTTAATTTTGTCAGCTATTCTTGTGACTTTTTCACCCCACGTTCGACTTTCTGCCTCTCTCTCGTCAGGTGTTAATCCCTCATTGGGGTTTCCCGGCATCAGTTGCCACCACTACTTTAGTCAGGTGTGGATCTTGGCAGTGAGTGCTGTCAGGCTGTTTGACCCTGGTAGGGGAGGGGCTGTCACAGCTCCGCCTGATCCTGCCTTCACCAGACAGACAGCCACATGCGTGTGCTTCTAAGAGGGGGGGGTGGCCCACTCGATTGCGATCAACAGCAGATTATTTTTCCTCTTCCCCAACCCTGTGGCACTGAGGCCAATTGTAGTCCTTCAAATTCCTCCCCTACCAGAATACAGATCTCTGCACAGACCACAGTGGGAGAGGAGAGGGAGAGTTGCATACTGCTGATAAAGATACTGCCTCCATCAGGATACAGCTCTTGCATAAGCTAATGACATTGTAAGAGTTAGTGATCAGGCCAAGATAAGATGGCCGGGGGGGGGGGGGGGGGGGGAGGCGTTTAAAGGTCAGTAATCACTGATCACAATTGAAGTCATGAGGCTGATAAGGGGGGGTGGGGGGTAGGGAATAAATTTAGAGACGACTGCTTCTTGGGCTTTGCTTATTCAGCTCCATACGGCACCCGCTTGATACTGTTTACACAGCACCCAAGTGTGGCAGACTCAAATTTAGCTGATTCTTTTTGGACCTTGTATAACTGGAAGTGTGGTACATCAACTTCATCTATCTAACTTGGTGATGTGGGGGACAGGAAATGATGCTATGTGTTCCTGTATATATCATAATATATACTTTGTGCACTTCTGAGTATAACAGTCCTGTGGATGTACAATGGGGATCGTAGTGGGCGTCTCGCTCCTGTATGTTCCATGCTCTTTCAGTGTCAATTTATGGAACCGGGTTGGACTTTGTGAATATATTGTATCTGTTGTCTGGCATTAATCTATGGATTGTGTGATGGGGTTGCTGCTTTGCAATATGCCCCTGTGGAGAACGCACAGGGGAAGTTTGCTGTATAGACTAGGTGGCTGATTTCCCTCAGCAAAAATTCTCCTTAATATTGGAGTCTGCATGATCAGTTAAAATCACTCTCGAGGGAGACCCGCAAATCCGAATGTTCCAACAACAATTTAGCAGGAGATTGCCTCGGGGCAAGTGCTTAACATTGCCTGTAATTAGCTCGGTGTTAATCAGTGCTGTTTTATAGTGAATGAATGTGTTTGTGCGTGCTGCAGGGGAAGAATGCGGGAGAGATGATCAAAAGTAGTACTTGGTTTTGAAGACATAGCCTGAGTCCTGAAGGTGTGACCTGATTAAACATGGGATTCATTAGGAATAGTGAACTGTATGTGTTGGGAAAGGTGTTTAAGGTATATCAAATAGCAATCTGTTGCTATAATCCCTTCTTGCATAGAAATTACAACATGGAACCAGTCTGTATTGGTGGGCATCCTCCACACAAACCGTGGTCCTAATCCTGTGTCCACCCTGTTCCTATATCTAGTTATCCCCTTTTCTCCAAACCACCTATTTAATTTTTAAGTGTTGGCATGGTTCAATCTGCTTCAGTCACGAATTCTGGTTGTGTACTTCAGTTTCCCAATCCTCTGGGTAAGAAGTTTCTCCTGCACTCTGTTCTAAATCCCTAGACAGTCTGGAGAAGCTGGGGTTCTTCTTGGAGCAGAGAAGGTTAAGGGGAGATTGATCAGCGGTGTTCAAAATTGAGGGGTTTTGATAAAGTAGATAGGGAGAAACTGTTTCCACTGACTGGAGCATCGGGTGTGGTTCCCTTTAAAAGTTATGCAGGCTAGAATTGAGATGCAAATTTCTCAACGTCCGTGCCTCATTTTTGATTTTTATTTCCTAGGTTCTGTCTTTCAGAAGTTAAACTTGTTCTGGTGGACATAAAAATGGCACTGTTTGAGGAAGAGCAGGGAGTACTCAGTGTCCTGACACACGTTCTTCCCTTGGCTAATGTCATTAAAAATAGATTCATTGGTCATCTCATTTGCTGTTTGTGGGATCTTACTGTGTGCACATTGGCTGCTTTGTGCCTGCATAAGTGGCTGCACTTCAAAAGTAATTAATTGGCTGTGAAACGCTTTGGGACATCCTGAGGATGTGATAAGGAGCTATGTAAATGCAAGTTTAAGTTTCTTCTTTTTGTTTAAGTTTGGGCAAATGCATCGCCTCTGATGCAGTACAGGTAGACTATCCTTTATCCGAAAACCTCGGGACCAGCCGTGTTTCGGTTTTCGGAGAATTTCGGATTTCGGAAGGTGGGGTCGGGGCCGGCGGGGGGGTCGGGGTCGGCGGGGGGGTCGGGGCTGGCGGGGTCGGCGGGGGGTCGTGCGCACGACTTACGCTGACGCTCAGCGTAAGTCGTGGGGGGGGCGGGGGTCGGCGGGGGGTCGTGCGCGCGACTTACGCTGACGCTCAGCGTAAGTCGTGGGGGGGGCGGGGGTCGGCGGGGGGTCGTGCGCGCGACTTACGCTGACGCTCAGCGTAAGTCGGTGGGAGTCGGGGTCGGGGGGGGGGGTCCGCGGGGGGTCGTGCGCACGACTTACCCTTTATCCGAACTTCCGAAACCGAAACCCTCTAAAAACCGAAGGTTTTTTCGTTCAGCGTAAGTCGTGCGCACGACTTACGCTGAACGAAAAAACCTTTGGTTTTTAGAGGGTTTCGGTTTTCGGAAGTTCGGATAAAGGGTAGTCTACCTGTACTACTTATGTCCGTGAATGATTGAGACACGGACAGCAGGAGTCGAACAAAACAAGTCTTTACTGAAAGGAGTCAATTGGGAAACTGAAACTACCGAGGCTTACTAGTGCCTTTTATACAGGGGTGGTCACTGCCGGTACTGCAGTCTGAGACCAGTTATTCTCTTGAAGGTACATACACAACAGTACTGAGCCAAATAGATGGAGCAGGTTCCAGGTTTTATCCTGCTCTGTGCTGAGTTAGCTGGTTTTCCACCGGCCTGACGGTACTATTGGCTCGCATGCCATTGAGATATGGATGGTGGGTGAACAAAATCAGCTGGGCTTTTGACTGCTGGTTGCTGTCCAGTGATCCTCTGCTGGAATGAGCTTGTTGAATGGCACAGGACAAGGATAGGTTTGGCCTCCAATGCGATGTACTCTGCAGTTGAATAGTCTACTGATAGTGTATTTTTTTATACAGCACAGGAGGCTGCCATTTGGCCCATCGAGTCTGTGCCGGCTCTTTCAAAGAGCAATCCAATTAGTCCCACTCCCCCGCTCTTTCCCCATATCCCTGCAATTTTTCTCTTTCCCTTTTGAAGGCTATTCTTGTCCAAAAAATTTGAAATATCCATTAATTTGAATAAAACCATGAGTTTTTTGCTGAATTTGAATTAAACAATTATGAATTGAGAAGAGTACTGTATTACCCAGACTCTCGAAGAAAAACTATTTGAGCAAAGATGTTGGCGAGCTGCTGGCACCTGTGGAGCTATACTCCAGTGTGGTTAACACCTTCAGGAGCGAAGAGAGAGCAAAACCTGTTAACCTGAATGCAGAGACTTCAGTGTATTCTCGGACCATAGCTGATGTGATATTTACAACTTTTTAAAAAATCGTTTAAAGATCTATGGTGTATTGGTATATTGTGTTTTTGCTTAGCATGCATGACACATCCTCTTATTTAATCGACAGTGACACGGCCGCTCCCTGTGGTTCCACCGAGCTTGCCTGACCTCTTGTTTTATAGGCAGACTGTGACATTCCTGTATTACCATACCGAGGAAGTGTTTGGTCCTCCCTTTATGGCAGCTTGAAGTGGTTTTAAAAAGGATGATTTCGGTGCCTGGTTAATGCTGTGTGGATTTGATTGTCAGGTGGGCTGAAGAGATTTGCAAACTTAGCGAGTTGAGTTCCTTCAGAAGTGGTTTTTGTCTCCAGTTTCACTGTTAGTGCAACACCACGCTACTGAGTCTGCAGAAATGCTGCATGGTTCATGAGAGCCTCTTGAGCTCAGTGCTGAAGGGATGGCGTGTGTGTGTGTATAGTAAAAATCTGTTTGGATCTTTGAGCTCTTCTGCCATGATGGCTCAGCGTCCACCTCTGGTTACAAAGGGTAATGCTGAGGCCTAGTTGAAGGTAAAAAGCCTTTGGTGGCACATGTGCTTTGAAATGCTTGGATTCACTCAGTCTTGTTGCAACTTTCCAGTGACTCTGCAGCGATTGTTAGCTTCTGACTTTGTAGTGGAAGCCCTGGAGACCTCCCCCTCATGCCACCTGGGGTTTATTTGGAGCGTGCTTACTGTACTGAAGCAAACTCACTGCAGATTATCTCATGGATTGAGTTGAATAAACACCTGATAGGTGTGTTGACTAACCTTCAAGAAAGCTGAGGCTTCCATCCTGATTGACCTTCTGCCGGCTAGTACAGAAAGAACATGCATTTATATAGCGCTTTTCACAACCTCAGGATGACCCAAAGTGCTTTACAGCCAATGAAATATTTTTGAAGTATAGTCACTGTTGTAATGTAGGAAACACGGCACCCCACTTGAACCCGCAACCATCTGACTCAGGTAAGAGTACTACCAACTGAGTCACAGCTACCTCTGGGCTTCATGAAGGTGCAGGTGTCAATCCCGAAGCAACCTGGAGGAAGCAGAAGTGAGTGAAATAACCCAGCCAGGAGATTCTACTCGTTTCCAGAAGTCAAGAGTCCTACTGATTTTGAGAGAGATTTTATTAAATCTGGCAATTTTTCTTTCAAAAATGTGTAGATAAATTTATGGAGTCATGACTTGCAAGCTGAGTTGTATTGGGACTCTGCTGGAATTTCTGTGTAACCACGGTTTGACAGAGCTGAACCACAAAGTTTGTGTAATGAGCCCTTTATCTCTGGCTGGCCTCTGTAAAATTCTCAAACCTGTAGCCTGGGTAGGTGTGTCAAAATTTGTGTGCATATTTTTATTTATTTATTCATGGGATGAGGGCGTCACTGGCAAGGCCAGCATTTATTGCCCATCACTAATTGCCCTTGAGAAGGTGGTGGTGATTTGCTGCCTTAAACCGTGTGGTGATGGTGCAGTACTGTTGGGGAGGGAGTTCCAGGATTTTGCCCCAGCAATGATGAAGGAACGGTGATATATTTCCAAGTCAGGGTGGTGTGTGACTTGGAAGGGAACTTGCAGGTGATGGTGTTCCCATGCGCCTACTGTCCTTGCCCTTTTTGGCGGTAGAAGTCGTGAGTTTGGGAGGTGCTGCTGAAGAAGCCTTGGCGAGTTGTTGCAGTGCATCTTGTAGATGGTACACACTGCAGCCACGGTACGCCAAGGCGGTGGATGGGGTGCCAATCAAGTGGGCAAAGGTAGCATAGATGAGGAGTTCATGGAATGTTTTCGGGATAGTTTCTTACAACCGCATGTTCTGGAGCCAACCAGAGAGCAAGCTATACTAGACCTGGTATTGTGCAACGAGATAGGATTAATTAATGACCTCCGTGAAGGCGCCCCTAGGTAGCATCGATCATAATATTGAATTTTACATTCAGTTTGAGAGAGAAGAGTGGGTCCAAGACTAGTATTTTAAACTTAAATAAGGGCAATTATGAGGGCATGAAAGCAGAGCTAGCTAAAGTGAACTGGCAAATTAGGTTAAGGGATAGGTCAATAGAGTTGCAGTGGCAGACATTTAAGGGGATATTTCAAAATACACAGAATATATACATTCCAATAAGAAAGAAACATTCCAAGGGGAGGACCCACCATCCATGGTTAACAAAAAAAGTTAAAGATAGTACTAAATTTAAAGAAAAAGCATATAATTGCGCAAAGATGGGCGGCAGGTCAGAAAATTGGACAGAATATAAAAAACAGCAAAGAATGACTAAAAGATTAATAAGGAGAGAAAAATTAGAGTGCGAGAGAAAGCTAGCTAGAAATATAAAAACATAGGAAGCGTTTCTAGAGATATTTAAAAAAGAAAAGATTTAACAAAGTGAGCGTTGGTCCTATTAAAAAGTGAGTCTGGGGAATTAATAATGGAAAATGAGGAGATGGCAGTTGAATTGAACAGGTATTTTGCATCGGTCTTCACTATAGAGGATACAAGTAACAGCCCAGAAATAGCTGTAAATCAGGAAATGGAAGGGAGGGAGGAACTCAAGAAAATTATAATCACCAGGGAAGTGGTACTGAGCAAATTGTTGGAGCTGCGGGCTGACAAGTCCCCGGGTCCTGATGGACTTCATCCTAGGGTCTTAAAAGAAGTGGCTAGTGAGATAGTTGATGCGTTTGTTTTAATTTGCCAAAATTCCCTAGATTCAGGAAGGTTCCATTAGATTGGAAAATAGTGAATGTAACTCCTTTATTCAAAAAGGGAGACAGAAAGCAGGAAACTACAGGCCAGTTAGCTTAACATCTGTCATAGGGAAGATGTTAGAAGCTATTATTAAAGATGTTATAGCAGGGCATTTAGAAAAGTTCAAAGTAATCAGGCAGAGTCAAGATGGTTTTGTGCAAGGGAAATCATGTTTAACCAATTTATTGGAGTTCTTGAAGTAACATGTCATGTGGATGAAGGGGAACCGGTGGATGTACTGTACTTAAATTTCCAGAAGGCATTTGATAAGGTGCCACATCAAAGGTTATTGTGGAAAATAAAAGCTCATGGTGTAGGGGTAACATATTGGCATGGATGGATAGAAGATTGGCTAGCTAACAAGAAACAGAGAGTAGGCATAAATGGGTCATTTCTGATTGGCAAGATGTAACGAGTGGTGTGCCACAGGGATCAGTGCTGGGACCTCAACTTTTTACAATTTATATAAATGACTTGGATGAAGGGACCGAAGGTATGGTTGCTAAATTTGCTGATGACACAAAGATAGGTAGGAAAGTAAATTGTGAAGAGGACATAAGGAGGCTACAGAAGGATATACTGTAGATAAGTTAAGTGAGTGGGCAAAGATCTGGGAAATGGAGTATAATGTGGGAAAATGTGAAGTTGTCCATTTTGGCAGGAAGAATAAAAAAGAAGCATATTATCTAAATGGTGAGAGATTGCAGAGCTCTGAGATACAGAGGGATCTGGGTGTCCTGGTGCATGAATCGCAAGTACAGCAAGTAATTAGGAAAGCTAATAGAATGTTATTGTTTATTGCGAGGGAAATTGAATACAAAAGTAGGGAGGTTATGCTTCAGTTATACAGGGCATTGGTGAGACCACATCTAGAGTACTGTGTGCAGTATTGGTCTCCTTATTTAAGGAAGGATGTAAATGCATTGGAAGCAGTTCAGAGAAGGTTTACTAGACTGATACCTGGAATGGGCGGGTTGTCTTATGAGGAAAGGTTGGACAGGCTAGGCTTGTATCCGCTGGAGTTTAGAAGAGTAAGGGGTGACTTGATTGAAACGTGAGGGGTCTGGACAGGGTGGATGTGGAGAGGATGCTTCCTCTTGAGAGAATCTAGAACTAGGGGTCGCCCATTTAAGACAGAGATGAGGAAAAAAATGTTCTTAGGGTCGTGAGTCTTTGGAACACTCTTCCTCAGAGGGCGGTGGAAGCAGAGTCTTTGAATATTTTTAAGGCAGAGGTAGATAGATTCTTGGTAAGCAAGGGGATGAAAAGTTATTGGGGGTAGGCGGGAATGTGGAGTAATCAGATCAGTCATGATCTTATTGAATGGCGGAGCAGGCTCGAAGGGCCGAGTGGCCTACTCCTGCTCCTAATTTGTATGCTTTGTCCTGGATGGTGTCGAGCTTCTTAAGTAGTGTTGGAGCTGCACTCATCCAGGCAGATGGAGAGTATTCCATCATACTCCTGACTTATGCCTTGTAGATGGTGGAAAGGCTTTGGGGAATCAGGAGCTGAGACACAGAATACCCAGCCTCTGACCTGCTCTTGTTGCCACAGTATTTGTGGCTGGTTAAGTTTCTGGCCAATGCTGACCACCCAGGATGTTGATGGCAGGGGATTGAATGAGCGGTGGTTAGACTCTCACTTGCTGGAAATAGTCATTGCTTGGCACTTGTGTGGCGTGAATGTTACTTGCCACTTATCAGCCCAATCCTGAATGTCATCCAGGCCTTGCTGCATGTGGGCATGGACTGCTTCATTATCTAATGTGTGTGGAGAGGGGTGGGATTAGTTTAGCACCAGGCACAACATTGCCATGGTATTGAGGCATGGCAAAGAACTCAACAATTTGAAGCAAGTTAGATTAAAGTGACTGGTTTCAATTTGCTGAGTTTTTAACAGGGACTTTGCAGTTGAACAAGCAACCCAGAGAAACTTTAATTTTTCAAGAATAAAGGTGATTTTCTTTAGCTTGTGCCGAATTTTTCTACCCCTCCCCTTCCCCCCCCCTTTGTGCCACCACCATCCCTAGCTGTCAAAAGGGTAAATGGGCAACCTGTTTCCAGGCCTGCATCAGTGTTGCATTGGGATTGGTCGCTAGGAGACGCACAAGAGGGAGCCAAGGTGACTCTTGCTCTGCTTGGTACTGTCTGCAACAGCCCTTTGAGATCAGGAACTCAGTGGTGAAGTCCTGTGGTCACGAGCCTATTGCTCTGGGGCATCACTGCACTGCCAGTCACTGACTGACTGTCTCTCTTTCCCGCTCTCTTTCTCACTCTTTCGTTCTCTTGCTCTTTTTTGCGCGCTCTCGCTCTCTTTCACGCGCTCTCTCTCGCGATTCGCATGTTAAAGATTCAGAGGTGCTAATTTTCTTGTGTTTTCTTGAGGTTTTTGTCACGCTGAGTGTGCTTGTGGTCTGTTGTAAAGGCAGTCACACAGGTAGAATTAGTGAGAACCTGTGGCACTGGGCACCACCAGACAAGTTCTGTTCCAGGCGTGAATTAATTTGAGAATTCTGAAACTTAATTCTTTGGAGAGATGAGCTCTGCGAATGTTAGTTTTTAAATCCTAATATGGGGAGATATCGGTCGCATGGATTCAGTGTGTGGTGTTGGTTTGTCATTCAGACACTGACATCTGGTGCAAAATTAGTAGACTGTATATAATCGATTTTCTAAAACCTGTTTGTTTTTAGTTGTGAAAATTGTCTGGATTCTGAATGGCCGGGTGTTTCCTAGTTTCTGTGTGGTCCTGATGTAAGGTGGTCTGTTCCTGGAGGATGTGGGCTAGGTAAGCTAAAGCCACATTAGATTGGAGACTCCCAAAGGATGAGATCATGTGATGTGAAGTGAGCTCATGTGAATGCAGATCAGCTCTGTGAATGGAGAGTTTGTGCGAGTTCCTGCCTTGTATGAGAAGGTCCTTACCCATGTGTCCCAGCGTGAGAGAAACCACTCGACACAGACCCAGACCCCCCTCCCAGCGTGGGAGAGACTGCTCTGCACAGATAGACCCTGACCCACATGTCCCAGTCTGAGACTTCACACAGACCCTGACCCATGTGTCCTAGCTTGTAAGATTACCCACAGGTTTGTATAGTGCGATAATGTCACTAGAATTTCAATAAAGTGCAATGCTGGGTGTATCAAATTTTTGTTCTGTGTTTACATGAAGCGTGAGGACCATCAAGGAGTGCAGTTGTATAGATTGTGTTTGCAGAGAGATCTTTGACCAATATAACCCTCGGCTGAAATACTGCTGGTTATGGATCTGTGACTGTTGGTGGGTATTTAAAGTGATGAATTAACGGTATTGCAAAGGAGCGTATTGCTCAACATTAAAGCATAGTTTCTAAAGCATATCTGTGTCAATATACTAAATGAGCCAAATGACGAGGGATCAGCAGGGCTTGGGGGAATAGCCAGCTTTCTGTCTGTTCTGGCTACTGTGCAATGTTTGGTTAAGTGATCTATCGCATGGTTACCCGAGCGGCACACACTGGGGGCTCAGCATCTTCTCTGGAATGGATTTTAAATGCAGCATTACAAAATATGAACTAAAAACCTTTACACGGGGCACGGAGGTGGTTTTGTGGGCCGCTGTAGGATGTGATCAATATATGTCGGGCTGACTGCGTAATGTGGTGTTGAAAAGTGGGCTCTGGTCAGCTGTTGAGTGGCAATATTTATTACCATCACCATGCTGCCCGGGATGTGCAGTTTGCCCTCATTTGGAAAGCATTTCCTACATTGATGAATGGATTTGGGTGACTAACTGAACAGCACAAAGCATTCAGCTAAAGCTGTAAGGCAGCTTGGTGACATGTTATCAAATGCTGCTATGGTTTACACACTTTTTATAGTGTAGGAGATGCTTTCATATAAAAATCTTAATGGTTTATACCAGAGGGAAAGGACTTTCTAAAGAAAGAACTTGCAAAACCTCAGGATGTCCCAAAGCGCTTTACAACCAATGAAGTGCTTTTAAATTGTAGTCACGGTTGTAATGTAGGAAATGCAGCAGCCAATTTGCGCACAGCAAGGTCCTACAAACGGATAATCTGTTTTAATTATGTTGGTTGAGGAATAAATATTGGGCAGGACACCTGGGAGAACTCCCCTGATCATCATCGAAATGGTGTATGCCATCCTGAGAGGGCAGATGAGAACTCGGTTTAATATCTCATCCGAAAGATGGCAATTCCGACAGTGCAGCAGTCTGAGTCCTGTGCTGGAGTGTCAGCCTGGATTATGTGCTCAAGTCCTGGAGTGAGAGACAAACCCACAATGAGCTGAGAGTGCTGCCACCTGAGACAAAGCTGAGACGCCCAATAGAGTAGATTCTGGGCTCTTTGGCCAGGGCGTGCAGAGGGGTCAATGCAGTAGCCAAAACGGGATTTCCCCTTGAACAACAGTCAGTGGTCTGGAGGTGGAGGGTGTGCGTTACTGTATTTTAGCTCCAGTTGCAATTTTGTTGCGGGAGCAAAACAAAGTAAGCGAGGCATTCTGACCTGGAGTCTTAACATTTTCAACTTGCTGACCTCTAAGCTAGAGTTACAGGGATTCCACAGGGAGTGCTTGAGCAGTGATCTTAAAGAGGCAGGCCAGGTTAGCAGCTAAATGTCACAACCATACTCCAGCCCCCCCCCCCCCCCCCCCCAAGGCTCCCGGCGAGAAATAACAAGGGGGATTCCATAGTTAGCGAGAAAGAAAATACAATTGGAAGCCCAGCAGAGACTTGTGATGCAGTGGATGGTTTAGGTCTATTAAGTAATTGGGCAGACAAACAACTAAGCAATTTTTAACCATGAGAAATGTAAAGTGTTAGCCGTAGCTCAGTGTGTAGCACTCTCGCCTCTGCGTCAAAAGATCAAGGCTGACACTCCAATGCGGTACTGAGGGAGCGCTGCACTGTTGGAGATACTGCCTTTCAGATGAGACGTTAAACAGAGGTTCCATATGCCCCCTCTGGTGGATGTAAAAGATCCCATGGAACTATTCGAAGAAGAGCAGCAGAGTTCTTCCCAGTGTCCTGGCTAATATTTATCCCTCAAACAACAACTGAACCAGATTATCTGGTCATTGATGTTTGTGGGACCTTGCGGTGTGCAAATTGGCTGCCACATTTCTTGCATTACAACAGTAACTACACCTCAAAAGTACTTGAGCAAAATACTGTGGATGCTGGAAATCTGAAGTAAAAACAGAAAATGCTGGAAATAGTGAGCAGGTCAAGCAACATCTGTGCAGAGAGGAACAAAGTTAAAGTTTCAGGTCAATGAAAGGTCACTGACCTGAAACGTTAACTCTGTTTCTCGCTCCACAGATGCTGCCTGACCTGTGGAGTATTTCCAGCATTTTCTGTTTTTACTTCCAAAGTACTTAATTAGCTGTGGTGTCCTGAGGTTGTGTAAGGGCCGCTTCTAAAAATGCAAGTTTGTTCTCAAATAGTGCATGTTATTGGGGAGAAGGGAGGAGTAGTGATGTTGGTTCCTAAGTATACAATAAATAGAATAGAATTAGCACAGGGACATTAGAGGACCTGGGAAAATTGCAATCATTGCTTTTAATTGTCTAGGCAATTAAGTAATTAAGGAAGATAATCGAATGCTGTGCTGTATAACCACAGTACATTTGTGTCGAGGTTACACACTAAGGCTTTACAATGCACAGTGCGGACATTGTGTGGAACACTGGTCACCATGTGAGGATACAGAGAGGAGCAACAGAAGTGATAAGTGTATGAAGGAAGATGAGAAAATCTCGATCTCTACAGTCTATAATGAAGGCAGTTATCAATGACTTTATTATATAAAATATATATCACAAATTTAAAACTGGTTTTAGAATTTTTTTCTTCTAAATTCCAGGATTGATGAATGTTTGGAATAATCTGCAGGCAGTTAAGGGAAAAAACCGGTTATTTTAAACTGCGATGGCGATTTGCGGTGTTGGGAGGAGTGAACTTTGGTGGGCGCAGTGACCTCTTGTCCATGGCTTTTCTGGAGAGTATTGACGGCTGCCTGCACTGTTTCATGGAGTAGTGTCGGTCTCCAGCTACTGCTGTGAGGTGGATCATAGGGGAGGGGAAGATTATGAAAAACTGAGTGATTAACTGCATCACCCACTGGATTAGTTAAAAGGGTGCTGCTGGTTCGAAATGGTGCTGTTGGTTGATGATTGGTGTTGGCTTGGCTCACTTGGTAGCGCACTCTCCTCTGAGTGAGAAGGTTGTGAGAATTAAGCCCCACTCCAGAATTTGAGTGAAGTTCAGTGCAGCACTGAGGGAGTGCTGTGTTGTTTGAGGTGCTGCCCTTCACCTGATAAGCCAAGGCCCCATCTGCTTGTTCAGTTGGAGGCAAACAGTCTTGTGTTAAATAAAGACTTGCACCTTTCACAACTTAAGGACATCCCAAAGCACTCTACAGATCTTCACTTTTGAAGTGTAGTCACTGTTGTAATGTAGGAAACGTGGCAGACAATTTCTGCATGGCAAGATCTCTCAAACAGCAGTGTGATAATGACCAGATAATCTATTTTAGTGATGTTGGTTGAGGGATAAATATTGGCCTGAACACCAGGGAGCATGCCCCTGGTCGTCTTCGAATAGTGCCATGCGATCTCTTGCTTCCATCTGAGGACAGATGGGCCCTCGGTTTCACCGAGAGATGGCCAGGGACCCGGGTTCAAATCCGGCCTCGGGTGAATGACAACCAAAAACTCCCATTCCTACTGGGAGAGGAGAGAAGCTGTATAACACTGGCGGCACACTATGTTACAGCTTGCCATGAACAGAGGGACAACCAGTAAACTAAGAAAAGAATATATATAAACAATGCGAATGTATATTTATACACTCAGGGATATACCTGTTTATACACTGTATGAATAGAACTGCGTTTATGTGCTAAACCATAAATGTATTTTGATGCTTTGGCAACATAAGATGTAACTTATCATGCCAATAAAGCGATTTGAATTGTGAATTGAATTGTGAATTGACTGTCTGTGTGGAGTTTGCACATTCTCCCTGTGTTTGCGTGGGTTTCCTCCGGGTGCTCCGGTTTCCTCCCACAGTCCAAAGGTGTGCGGGTTAGGTTGATTGGCCATGATAAAAATTGACCCTTCGTGTTAGGGGGGATTAAATACGTGAGGTTACGGGGATAGGGCTTGGGTGGGATGGCTGTCGGTGTAGGGACCAGGTGCTAGGGTTTGGATGATCAGCCATGATCTCGTTGAATGGCGGAGCAGGCTCGAAGGGCCGAACGGCCTACTCCTGCTCCTATCTTCTGTTTCTATGGCACCTCCGACAGTGCAGCACTCCCTCTGTACTGCACTAGAGTGTCAGCTGAGATTGTGCTCCAGTGTCTGGAATGGGACTTGAACACATGGCCTTCTCTTTCAACCACCATCAAATAAGATCAGAGAGTGGAACTAATTTTATGTTTTACTCCCCACGCCTCCAAATAGACTAGTGGATGAATATAGATGACACCCAGCAAAAGTTTTTGATGCAGTTAAGTTTCTCGAGTTGGACAATGATGTAGCTTTGAGCCTGACATTGGGATGAGGATAGACGCACGTACTGTAGAGAACACAGTGCTCCAGTGTTGGGACAAATGAACTTGCGTAGAATATTACAACACTGAAATGTGCTACAGCCATCAAGTCTGCACTGGAATTAATCTGAATCCTTGTCCCCTGCTTGTTCCTGATGCCCTTAATAATATACTGTTTCAAGTAATTGCCTAATTCTCTTTTTAAAAACATGGACTCTGCTTCAACAACGGTTTGGTGCAGAGAATTCCACATTCTAACCACTCTATAAAAGATTTTCTTCCTGACGACGATTACACACCCCCCCTCAATTCTTTGATTATCTTCAGTTTGTCCCCACTTGTTACCATGACACCGGCCGGTGGAAACAATCTATCCACTTACCTTGGAGGTCATGGGTTCAAGTCACACTCCAGGGACTTGAGCACATACAGGAAACTTTGAGATATCCGGCACCGACGGGACCGAGCTGTTGCCGTCCCATCAAAACTGCCGGACAAACCAGCGCTAATGTTAAAACATACGGAAGCTTTTGAGCTCCGTATCTAGCAACAAACCCTGTTGCTTAGCAACAGCTTCTAAAGTCGGCCGTAGCTTGCAAGCGTCTCTGTAGCTAAGCAACAGCTTTAGCTAGACCTTGCAGAGCCTGACTGCTGGGGGGTGAAAAAAAGCAACAAAAAGAAAAAAAACTTACTGAACCGACTCCTGAATTTTGCCGGTGGCTCGAGCATTCTGGACAGTTAACCTCTGGATAAACCCAAGTTTCCTGTAATCCAAACTGACACTCCAGTGTAGTACTGAGGCAGTGCTACACTGTCAGAGGTGCCGTCTTTCGGATGATACGTTGAACCGAGGCTGCGTCTGCCCTCTTGGGTGGATGTAAATGATCCAATGGCACTATTTTGAAGAAGAGCAGGGCAGTTCTCCCCACTGTCCTGGCCAATATTTATCCTTCAACTGACCTCATAAAACAGATTATTTGGTCCTTATCTCATTGCTGTTTGTGGGATTTTGCTGTGCACAATTTGGCTGCTGCATTTCCTACATTACAACAGTGACTATCCCCAGCCACAGTGTTCGCCCTCCTGCCATCTGGGAGACGCTACAGATGCATTCGCACCCGTACGACCAGATTTAGGAACAGCTTCTTTCCCAGGGCTGTCATCCTACTGAACTCCACAAATAAACTCTAAAGCCTGCACATCTGCCAATGCACTTTATTATGGTTATGTTTGTTAATATATTACAAGCCAAATGTATGTTGAATGTTTAAATGTCTTAATCTAAATGTACACTCTCGGGAGCCGCAAGTCTACATTTCGTTGTACTGCACTTGTGCACTAACAATGACAATAAAGTTTATTATTATTATTAAGTGCTTTGGGACGTCCTGAGGTTGTGAAAGGCAAATTCTTCCTTCTCATAATCCTTCATAAACTTGAAGGTTTTCTGTCAGGTCATTTCTCAACTGTCTGAGCTCTCGCATGAAAATCCCCAACTTCTCAAGTCACTCATGATAACTAACTCCTCGTCCCTGGTTACATCATCAGTGGAAAGATTTGAATAAAGGAGGCTTGAGGATAGATATCCCTCTATATATAGCTTGCAGGGGTCAGGGAGAAATTCTTAAGAACCTTCCCCCTGGATATGAAACTAGTTGAGTAAAGTCCATAGTGGTAGATTGTTCCTGTGTGTGGGAAGAAGAGGCCCGATGAGATGAATGATCTTTTGTTACGCCCTTGCTGTGCTGGGGCTTGTACTAAAGGAGTGCGTTAGTTTAGGGCTGTGTTTGTGATGTGGAACTGTGGTATGTTTACTGTGAATGGATGCTCTCCAGCCACTGTGACACTACTATCTCTGAAGTTTAGAGCATGGGACAGGGCCAAGGATGTCTTGAGCTGGGGGTAGCACGGAGGGCTATGTTGAAAACTTAATGGGTCTTGCACAGAGTAAATATTCTAAAAGGGTCAAGTAAACAGGGAGACCAGGAGAAAAAGAAATCCTTCGTGGCCTTGCCTCTCCCTATCTTCTCCAGCCCTACAACGATCTCTGCACCTCCATTTCTGGTCTTTCGGATGAGACGTTAAACCGAGGCACCATCTGCCTTCTCAGGTTGTTGTAAAAGACCCCATGGCACCATTCAAAGAAGGGCAGGGAGAATGTCCTGACCAATATTTATCCCTCAACCAACAACACGATAAACCGATAATCTGGTCATTATCACATTGCTGTTTATAGCAGCTTGCTGTGTGCAAATTGGCTGTTGTCTTTCCTACATTACAACAGTGATGACACTTCAAAAAGCACTTAATTGGCTGTAAAATTGGCTGTAAAGTGCTCTGGGACCTCCTGAGGTCATGAAAGGCGTGATATAAATGCAGGACTTTCTTAAAATCATTGCGTAGCTCAAGTTTCTGAAACCTTTGATCACAAGCAACAGGTTTCTCGGCTGGAAGGAAGAAGGGAAGTTTAGCGGAGGGGAAACATTTAATTTCAGGAACCTGTCAGTGTAAATAAAGAAGATCCCTCGACCAGATACTGGGTGTGAGGAAGGGGAATTCAAGAGATCTGCCCATGTTAATACAGTAATTGTTTCAATAGAAATTAAAGCCTAGGGGGAGTATATTTTCCGATCAAAGTTCACACCCATCTTTTCACATTTGAAGCTTGCAATTAACTATATTTTGCCATTATTAAAATAACTAATCGATCTTCTCTGCCATTGTTAATAGGTAGTTGGCAACAGAGGAGTTGTGTATAAATTACCTACACTAAGCTGATGTTGCCACTTCAGTCCTTGTCAAGGCCTTGCAGTGGTCTGGTGAGAACAGGAGTTGGGTGTGGACTTTGACATGGTGACGCCGAGAGTGGACTAGCTCTGGTGCTGCTACTTGTTGAGTACTTTTGTGCTTTTTACATGGGGTGAATGCGGGGTAGGGGGGAGACTTTGCTGTCACTTCTTTGCCCTCCATTTCTCAGTTTTTATTGGCTGCTATGCCTCACACCATGGCTCTTGCCTCATTTTCCGTTTCTTTGCTCTCTTTTTCGAGTGTCTGTTAGTCTGTGTGTGTGGCTCTCGCTTTTTCTACTCTCGATGCTTTCTCTGTCTCCTGAATCGATTTTCTTCAGTGATTTCCTACTCTCTGCCAGAATTGACCATACCTGTTCAGTGCGGCATACTGTTTCACATGTGTTTGGGTGCATTTATATAGCGCCTTTCACAACTTCAGGACTTCCAAAGCGCATTACAGCCAATGAAGTACTTTTGAAGTGTAGTTACTGTTTTAATGTGGGAAATGCAGCAGCCTATTTGCGCACAGGAAGCTCCCACAAACCGCAATGTGATAATGACCAGATAATCTGTTTTAGTGATGCTGTTTGAGGGACCAGTATTGGCCAGGACATTGGGGAGAACTGCCCTGCTCTTCAGAATAGTGCCATGGGGTTCTTTTATGTCCACCTGTGAGGGCAGACATGGCCTTGGTTTAATCTCTCGCACTAAAGACAGCACCTCCCGACAGTGCAGCACTCCCTCAGTAGAGAGGCGACAGTGCTACCAACTTGGCTAAGGTTTAAACCAAGTTTGATAGGTTCTGCACACTGTTTACGGAATTTGCTTGGATTATAGTCCAAGTAAGATGAAGCAGCAGTGCTGAAGTCATCGTTGCTGTACTGATTCACCATGCCAGGGTTATTCACCTCTGTAGTATATTGTTCACTGCCAATTTTGGTCAACAAATGCTGAACTATGAGGGCAGTTGGATGGAAACGCTGCCGCCGCATCCTAACTTGCACCAAGTCCCGTTCACCCATCACCCCTGTGCTCACTGGCCTACATTGGCTCCCAGTCCAGCAACGCCTCAATTTTAAAAGTTCTCATGCATGTATTCAAATCCCACCATGGGCCTTGCCCCTCCTGATCTCTGTAACCACCCCCCACCCCAACTCCAAGATCTCTCTGTTCCTCCAATTCCGGCCTCTTTCTGCATCCCTGATTTCCTTCAATTGGTGGCCGTACGTTCAGCTGCCGAGGCTCTAAGCTCTAAAATTAATTCCCTCCCTAAACTGCTGTGTCTCCACCTTTTTTTTTAAAGACCTTCCTTAAAACCTACCTCTGACCAAGCTTTTGGTCACCTGTCCTGTTATCATCTTATGCGGCTCGGCATCAAATGTTGTTTGATAACACTCCTGTGAAGCGCTTGGGGACGTTTTCCTACACTAAAGGCGCTATATAAAAGCAAGTTGTTGATCTTGACTCCGATCTTGAAAGGTTAGGGATGGAAGTTGCAGTTCTCTTGCAGACCTCATTGGGTCTGGGCACTCCAGCTTGAACTGCAGTGAGGCAAATGTACAGCAGAGCTTTACAGTGTTGTGCTCCATGCCTTTCTTCACTGGCACTTAAATTGAGCGCATGGATCTCTGTAGAGCCCCCTGGCAACTGCGTAGCTAGATTTTAATTTAGTCATTGTCGAATTCTGAATTTGGCTAATTGGTTTTCTGACTCACTTTTGGATAAATAATGAACAGCTGGGGTTGGTCTGCCATAGAACTGCGTGGAGTTGCTGTTCAACTGTCAGTTTCCAATTTATTCAACACTCAAAATGTACAGAGTTAACTAATCGGCTAGTTACTAGAATGGTACAGCATTATCCATTTAATAAGCAAGGTAAGAGTTCATTGCTGTGGAACTCTGCTATTGCTGTTTACTCAGCAGGTTAAAATTTACTTCGAGTGTCTATATTCAGTGCCGTAACGTGTCGACTATATGATGGGTTGACAAGTTATAAATATAAAATTACAAAGTATTTACAGCACAGAAACAGGCCATTTGGCCCAACAGGTCCATATGGTGTTTATGCTCCAAACGAGCCTCCTCCCACCCCTCTTCCCCTCATCTTATCACCATATTCTTCTATTCCTTTCTCCCTCATCTGCTTATCTCGCTTCCTCTTAAAGGCTATTTGTCTCAACTACACCCTGCAGTAGCACGTTCCACATTCTAACCATTCTGGGGGAAGAAGTTTCTCCTGAATTTCCTATTGGATTTATTAGTGACTATCTTGTATTTATGCCCCCTAGTCTGGTAGTGCTCCCAAGTGGAAACATCTTCTCGGTCTACCCTATCAATCCTTTCATAATCTTGAAGACTTCACCCCTCAGTCTTCTCTTTCTGGAATAAAGAACCCCAGCCTGCTCAATCTTTCCTGATAGATATAATATAATTAAGATGGAGAATGAAGTAGTCGACTCAAAGACTAGGGTCCTAAATTTAAATAAAGGAAACTACGATGGTCTGAGGCGCGAGTTGGGTAGGATTGATTGGGGAATGTCACAAAGGGTTGACGGTGGATCGGCAATGGCAAATGTTCAAAGACCTCATGGATGAACTACCGAATTGGTTCACCCCAGTTTGGCATAAAAATAAAACAAAAAGGTGACTCAACCGTGGCTAACAAGGGAAATTAGGGATAGCATAAGATCCAAGGAGAGGACATAAAAATTGGCCAGAAAAAGCAGTAAACCTGAGGATTGGGAGCAGTTTAGGATTCAACAAAAGAGGACAAAGGGATTAATTAAGAAAGGGAAAATAGAATATGAGAGTAAGCTTGCAGAGAACATAAAAACTGACTGTAAAAGCTTTTATAGATATGTGAAGAGAAAAAGATTGGTGAAGTCAAGCGTAGGTCCCTTGCAGTCAGAATCAGGGGAATTTATAATGGGGAGCAAAGAAATGGCAGGCCAAGTAAATACATATTTTGGTTCTGTCTTCACAAAGGAGGACACAAATAACCTCCCAGAGATGTCGGGGAACATAGGGTCTGATGAAAGGGAGGAACTGAAAGAAATCAGTATTTGTAGGGAAATGGTGTTAGGGAAATTGACGGGATTGAAGGCCGATAAATCCCCAGGGCCTGATAATCTGCATCCTAGGGTACTTAAGGAAGTGGCCCTAGAAATAGTTGATGCTTTGCTGATCATCTTCCAGCATTCGATGGAATCTGGAACAGTACCCATGGATTGGAGGGTAGCTAATGTTACCCCACTATTCAACGAAGGTGGTAGAGAGAAAATGGGCAATTATAGACCGGTAAGCCTGACATCGGTAGTGGGGAAAATGCTAGAGTCCATTATAAAGGATGTAATAGCAGAGCACTTGGAAAAAAGTGACGGGATCGGACAAAGTCAACATGGATTTACAAAAGGTAAATCGTGCTTGACTAATCTACTGGAATTTTTTGAAGATGTAACTGGTAAAATAGATAAGGGAGAACCAGTGGATGTGGTGTATTTGGACTTTCAGAAGGCTTTTGATAAGGTCCCGCATAAGAGATTAGCGTGTAAAGTTAAGGCACATGGGATTGGGGGCAAGGTATTGACTTGGATAGAGAACTGGTTGGCAGACAGAAAGCAAAGAGTTGGAATAAACGGGTCTTTTTCCAAGTGGCAGGCAGTGACTAGTGGGGTACCGCAGGGATCGGTCCTTGGGCCCCAGCTATTCACAATATATATTAATGATCTAGACAAGGGAACTAGATGTAATATCTCAATTTGCAGACGACACAAAGCTGAGTGGGCGTGTGTGCTATGAGGAGGATGCCGAGAAACTCCAGGATGATTTGGACAGGTTGGGTGATTGGGCAAGAGCATGGCGGATGCAATATAATGTGGATAAATGCGAGGTTATCCACTTTGGTGGCAAAAACAGGAAGGCAGATTATTATCTGAATGGCAATAGATTGGGAGAAGGGGGAGTGCAACGAGACCTGGGTGTCCTTGTGCACCAGTCGCTGAAGGTAAGCATGCAGGTACAGCAGGCGGTTAAGAAGGCAAATGGTATGTTGGCCTTCGTAGCGAGAGGGTTTGAGTACAGGAACAAGGATGTCTTGCTGCAGTTGTACAGGGCCTTGGTGAGATCACATCTTGAGTATTGTGTGCTGTTTTGGTCGCCTTATCTGAGGAAGGATGTTCTTGCCATGGAAGGAATTTAGCGAAGACTCACCAGGCTGATACCTGGGATGGCAGGAATGACGTATGAGGAGAGATTGGGTCGATTGGGCTTATACTCACTGGAGTTTAGAAGATTGAGAGGGGATCTCATTGAAACTTACAAAATTCTGACAGGACTGGACAGACTCGATGCAGGGAGGATGTTCCTGATGGTCGGGGAATCCAGAAACAGGGGTCACAGTCTTAAGGATAAGGGGTAGGCCATTTAGGACAGAAATGAGGAGGAATTTCTTCACCGAGAATGGTGAACCTGTGGAATTGTCTACCACAGAAGGCAGTAGAGGCCAATTCATTAAATATATTCAAGAAGGAGTTGGGTATATTTCTTAAGGCTAAAGGGATCAAGGGATATGGGGAGAAAGCAGAGACAGGGTACTGAATTTGGATGATCAGCCATGATCGCAATGAATGGCGGAGCAGGCTCGAGGAGCCGAATGGCCTACTCCTGCTCCTATCTTCTATGTTTCTATAACCTCTCCGTTCTGGTATCATTCTTGTAAATCTTTTTTGACCTTCTCCAGTGCCTCTATATCCTTTTTATAATATGAAGACCAGAACTTTTCACAATACTCCAAGTGTGGTCTAACTAGCGTTGTATACAAATTTAACATAACTTCTCTGCTTTTCAATTCTATCCCTCTAGAAATGAACCCCAGTGCTTTTTTTTAATGGCTTTATTAACCTGCGTCGCTACTTTTTAGTGATCTGTATATTTGTCCCCCCAGATCCCTCTGATCCTCTACCCCATTTAGACACTTATTTTCCAAGGAGTACGTGGCCTCCTTTTACCAAAATGTATTACAGGAAACTCTTTACCGGCACCTAAATAACCGGAAATCTCTCTTAACCGGCAAAATTCAGAAGTAGGTTCAGTTAAGTTTTACTTCATATTAGTGGCCGTGTAACCGGGGTTCCTGGATCTGTGGCCGTGTAACCGGGGTTCCTGGATCTGTGGCCGTGTAACCGGGGTTCCTGGATCTGTGGCCGTGTAACCGGGGTTCCTGGATCTGTGGCCGCGTAACCGGGGTTCCTGGATCTGTGGCCGCGTAACCGGGGTTCCTGGATCTGTGGCCGCGTAACCGGGGTTCCTGGATCTGTGGCCGCGTAACCGGGGTTCCTGGATCTGTGGCCGCGTAACCGGGGTTCCTGGATCTGTGGCCGCGTAACCGGGGTTCCTGGATCTGTGGCCGCGTAACCGGGGTTCCTGGATCTGTGGCCGCGTAACCGGGGTTCCTGGATCTGTGGCCGCGTAACCGGGGTTCCTGGATCTGTGGCCGCGTAACCGGGGTTCCTGGATCTGTGGCCGCGTAACCGGGGTTCCTGGATCTGTGGCCGCGTAACCGGGGTTCCTGGATCTGTGGCCGCGTAACCGGGGTTCCTGGATCTGTGGCCGCGTAACCGGGGTTCCTGGATCTGTGGCCGCGTAACCGGGGTTCCTGGATCTGTGGCCGCGTAACCGGGGTTCCTGGATCTGTGGCCGCGTAACCGGGGTTCCTGGATCTGTGGCCGCGTAACCGGGGTTCCTGGATCTGTGGCCGCGTAACCGGGGTTCCTGGATCTGTGGCCGCGTAACCGGGGTTCCTGGATCTGTGGCCGCGTAACCGGGGTTCCTGCACCTGTGGCCGCGTAACCGGGGTTCCTGCACCTGTGGCCGCGTAACCGGGGTTCCTGCACCTGTGGCCGCGTAACCGGGGTTCCTGCACCTGTGGCCGCGTAACCGGGGTTCCTGCACCTGTGGCCGCGTAACCGGGGTTCCTGCACCTGTGGCCGCGTAACCGGGGTTCCTGCACCTGTGGCCGCGTAACCGGGGTTCCTGCACCTGTGGCCGCGTAACCGGGGTTCCTGCACCTGTGGCCGCGTAACCGGGGTTCCTGCACCTGTGGCCGCGTAACCGGGGTTCCTGCACCTGTGGCCGCGTAACCGGGGTTCCTGCACCTGTGGCCGCGTAACCGGGGTTCCTGCACCTGTGGCCGCGTAACCGGGGTTCCTGCACCTGTGGCCGCGTAACCGGGGTTCCTGCACCTGTGGCCGCGTAACCGGGGTTCCTGCACCTGTGGCCGCGTAACCGGGGTTCCTGCACCTGTGGCCGCGTAACCGGGGTTCCTGCACCTGTGGCCTCGTAACCGGGGTTCCTGCACCTGTGGCCGCGTAACCGGGGTTCCTGCACCTGTGGCCGCGTAACCGGGGTTCCTGCACCTGTGGCCGCGTAACCGGGGTTCCTGCACCTGTGGCCGCGTAACCGGGGTTCCTGCACCTGTGGCCGCGTAACCGGGGTTCCTGCACCTGTGGCCGCGTAACCGGGGTTCCTGCACCTGTGGCCGCGTAACCGGGGTTCCTGCACCTGTTGCCATGCAACAGGGATGCCTGGATCTGTGGCCGTGTCTGGGGCTCTCGTACCTTAATAAGTATACCTCTCTCTGTAATCCGGACTTTTTGATCAACCGGCACCACGCCGGTCCCGTCGGTGCCGAATAAAAGAGTTTCCTGTACCTTGCCCTTATCTATATTGAAGTTCATTGGCCAATTACATGCCCATTCTGGCAAGTTTATTAATGTCTTCCTGTATTTTGTCCTCCTCTGTATTAACTGCACCCCCCAAATTGGTGTCATCTGCAAACTTTGGAATTGTGCTTCCGTTTCCTGAGTCCAAATCGTTTATGTAAATGGTGAACAACAGTGATCCCAGAACCGGTCCCTGTGGAACACCACTTCCCACTATTTCCCAATCTGAATACCTACCTTTAACCCAGACTCTCTTTTCTGTTTTGTAGCCAGCTTGCTATCCATTCTGCTACTTGTTCCCTGCTTCCACATGTTCTGATCTTGGTCACTAATAAATCCAATAGGGAATTCAGGAGGTACTTCGTTACCCAGAGAGAATGTGGAACTCACTACCACATGGAGTGGTTAAGGCGAATAGCATAGATGCATTTAAGGGGAAGCTAGGTAAATACATGGGGGAGAAAGGAATAGAAGGACATGTTAATGGGGTGAGGTGAAGTAGGGAGGGAGGAGGCTCGTGTGGAACATAAACACAGACATGGACTAGTTGGGCCGAATGGCCTGTTTCTGTGCTGTAAATTCTATGCAAGTTGGTAGTTTTCATTTGGTTTGCTTTATAAAATTTTGTACAGGAACCAAGGATACTCAGTGCATTTAGTGGGTTGGAACAGTGTTCTCTTACGTCTGGGCCTTTGGGGGTTTGAATCTATGCCAGACCAATTGCTGACGACCTCCGACTGTAGTTAACGAGCTTGGACAGTGGGCACAGGCAGCGTGCCAGAATTTGACATTAATTTGGCAATTTAAAGGATTGTTGGAATTTGTAGTGCACTAATAGGGAGAGCATGTCGAGAGATATTTAACACCCCATCTCTTTTCCCCCCCCCCCCCCCCGCGAACAATTTGCTCCAGGTGGGAGGGGCTCGATTTGAGCAGAGCGCTCGTCAGAACTACACTATTGCAGCGCTGATTCTCAGACCTTCAAGCATTAGATTGGTGAATTTACACTGTAGATGGGGGAAATGATTGTTCAGGTATCAAAGCTTTCCACTGGTCTCTGGGGGCCTGAGGCATATCATTCCAGCGACTCTCTGAAGAGCAATTGCCACATTTAATTCCAACTTAATTCATTTAAAAGAAAGCTAGATAAGTACATGAGGGAGAAACATAGAAGCAGGAGTAGGCCATTCGGCCCCTCGAGCCTGCTCCGCCATTCAATGAGATCATGGCTGATCATCCAAATTCAGTACCCTGTTCCTGCCTTCACCCCATATCCCTTGATCCCTTTAGCCTTAAGAAATATATTCAACTCCTTCTTGAATATATTTAATGAACTGGCCTCCACCACCCTCTGTGGCAGAGAATTCCACAGGTTCACCACTCTCTGGGTGAAGAAATTCCTCCTCATTTCAGTCCTAAATGGCTTACCCCTTATCCTTAGACTAGAAACCCTGGTTCTGGACTCCCCGGCCATCAGAAACATCCTTCCTGCATCTAGTCTGTCCAGGCCTGACAGAATTTTATAGGTTTCGATGAGATCCCCTCTCAATCTTCTAAACTCCAGTGAGTATAAGCCCAGTTGACACAATCTCTCCTCATACGTCATTCCTGCTATCCCAGGTATCAGCCTGGTAAATCTTTGCTGCACTCCTTCCATGGCAAGAACGTCATTCCTCAGATAAGGCGACCAAAACTGCACACAATACTCAAGGTGTAGTCTCACCAAGGCCCTGTACAACTGCAGCAAGACATCCTTGTTCCTGTACTCGAACCCTCTTGCTACGAAAGCCAACATACCATTTGCCTTCTTAACCCCCTGCATGCTTACCTTCAGCGACTGGTGCACAAGAACACCCAGGTCTCTTTGCACTTCCCCTTCTCCCAATCTATTGCCATTCAAATAATAATCTGCCTTCCTGTTTTTGCCACCAAAGTGGATAACCTCACATTTATCCACATTATTGTGCATTTGCCATGTTTCTGCCCATTTGCCATGTTTCTGCCCAATCACCCAACCTGTCCAAATCGTACTGGAGTTTCACGACATCCTCCTCACAGCATACCCTCCCACCCAGCTTTGTGTCGTCTGCAAATTTGGAGATATTACATCCAATTCCCTCATCCAGATCATTAATATATATTGTGAACAGCTGGGGTTCTAGGACCGATCCTTGCGGTACCCCACTAGTCACTGCCTGCCACTCGGAAAACGACCCGTTTATTCCAACTCTTTGCTTTCTATCCGCCAACCAGTTCTCTATCCAAGTCAATACCTTGCCCCCAATCCCATGTGCCTTAATTTTGCACGCTAATCTCTTATGCGGGACCTTATCGAAAGCCTTCTGAAAGTCCAAATACACCACATCCACCGGTTCTCCCTTATCTATTTTACCAGTTACATCCTCAAAAAATTCCAGTAGATTAGTCAAGCACGATTTACCTTTTGTAAATCCATGTTGACTTTGTCCGATCCTGTCACTGCTTTCCAAGTGCTCTGCTATTACATCTTTTATAATGGACTCTAGCATTTTCCCCACTACCGATGTCAGGCTTACTGGTCTATAATTCCCTGCTTTTTCTCTACCACCTTTTTTGAATAGTGGGGTAACATTAGCTACCCTCCAATCCATGGGTACTGTTCCAGAGTCTATCGAGTTCTGGAAGATGACCAGCAATGCATCTACTATTTCTAGGGCCACTTCCTTAAGTACCCTGGGATGTAGATTATCAGGCCCTGGGGATTTATCGGCCTTCAGTCCCATCAATTTTCCTAACATCATTTCCCTACAAATACTGATTTCTTTCAGTTCCACCCTTTCATCAGACCCTATGTTCCCTGGCATCTCTGGGAGGTTATTTCTGTCCCCCTTTGTGAAGACAGAATCAAAATATGTATTTAGTTGGTCTGCCATTTCTTTGTTCCCCATTATAAATTCCCCTGATTCTGACTGCAAGGGACCTACGCTTGACTTCACCAATCTTTTTCTCTTCACATATCTATAAAAGCTTTTACAGTCAGTTTTTATGTTCCCTGCAAGCTTACTCTCATATTCTATTTTCTCCTTCTTAATTAATCCCTTTGTCCTCTTTTGTTGAATCTTAAACTGCTTCCAATCCTCAGGATTATTGCTTTTTCTGGCCAATTTATATGTGCTCTCCTTGGATCTTATGCTATCCCTAATTTCCCTTGTTAGCCACAGTTGAGTCACCTTTTTTTGTTTTATTTTTATGCCAAACTGGGATGAACAAATTCTGTCGTTCATCCATTCGGTCTTTGAATGTTTGCCATTGCCTATCCACCGTCAACCCTTTGACATTCCCCAATCAATCCTACCCAACTCGCTCCTCAGACCATCGTAGTTTCCTTTATTTAAATTCATGACCCTAGTCTCTGAGTCAACTACTTCATTCTCCATCTTAATGAAGAATTCGATCATATTATGATCGCTCCGACCCAAGGGGCCTCGTACGACAAGATTGCTAATTAATCCTTTCTTGTTACATAATACCCAGTCTAAGATTGCCTGATCTCTGGTTGGTTCCTCGACATATTGGTCCAAGAAACCATCCCGTAAACACTTCAGGAATTCCTCCTCCACAGTATTGTTGCTAATTTGGTTAGCCCAATCTATATGTAGATTAAAGTCACCCATGATGACTGCTGTGCCCTTATTGCCCGCTTCTTTAATTTCCCTTTTAATGCCATCCCCAACCTCCGCCTTACTGTTTGGAGGTCTATATACCACTCCCACTAACGTTTTCTGCCCCTTAGTATTTCTCAATTCTACCCATACAGATTCCACATCATCAGAGCTAATATCCTTCCTTACAATTGTTAATCCCTTCTTTAACCGGTAATGCTACCCCACCTCCCTTTCCTTTTTGCTTATCTTTCCTGAATATCGAATACCCCTGGATGTTGAGTTCCCAGCCTTGACCATCCTTGAGCCACGTTTCCGTAATCCCAACCAAATCATATTCGTTTACCTCTATTTACGCAGCCAATTCATCCACCTTATTATGAATGCTCCTCGCATTAAGACACAAAGCCTTCAGGAAGTAATAGAAGGACATGCTGACGGGGTTAGATGAAGTAAGGTGGGAGGTGGCTTATATGGAACTTATAAACACCAGCACAGACCTGTTGGACCAAATGGCTTGTTTCTGTGGTAAAATTCAATGTAATTTACATGGTGCTCATTTTTAAAGCCCATAGAAGCCTTAACTGCAAAATGACTCTCCTTGCAAATGATTAGCAGAACCCTTGAATATTGCTGCTTTATCTGGAACGCCCTGCTTGAAAGGGTGGTGGAAGCAGATTCAATTGTAACTTTCAAGAGAGAATTGGATAAATACAAAAGGGGGAAATTTTGCAGGGCTATGAGGAGAGAGCAGGGGATTGGGATTGTTTGGATAGCTCTTTCAAAGATTTTCACAGGTATGATGGGCCGAATGGCCTCTTTCTGTGTTGTAAGATACTAAGTTTTTATTTACTATTGGAAGAAGTTTCTGGGCCCCAGTACCAAGGTGAGCAGCAGCAGCCACAGGACATGGTGTGTGATGGGAGGCAAGTGCAGGGGCATTTCTGGGGAACCGACAAAGGAAAAGACAGACTTGTATTTATATAGCGCCTATCACGACATCGCCCCAAAGTGCTTTACTGCCAATGAAGTACTTTTGAAGTGTAGTCACTGTTGTAATGTAGGAAATGTGCCAGCCAATTTGCGCACAGCAAGGTCCCAAAGACAAGAGTGATAGCGACCAAATAATCTGTTTTAGTGATGTTGGTTGAGGGATAAATGTTGGCCTGGACACCAGGAAGAACTCCCCAACTCCTCTTCAGAATAGTGCTGTGGGATCTTCGCCATACACCTGAGGAGGCAGATGTTTAATGCCTCATCTGAAAGATGGCACCTCTGACCGTGCAGCACTCCCTCAGTATGACACTGGGAGTGTCAACCTAGATTATGTAGCTCAAGTTTCTGGAGTAGGACTTGAACATTCTGACTTGGGCGCGTGTATTGATTACTTCATTGTCCCATGGAGAAATATTCCACTCTGGGGATTATTTTACCAACCTCATTAGTCAGATTGGAGAGTCCCAGTGCTTTTTGTGAACTATTCTGTGTTCTGAAATTCCCACAGTAAATTTCCAAAGATCTGCAACTGTGTAAATCATCAAAATTAGACCAGGATTTGAATTTGTCTCTGCACATTTCTTGGCTGCTTCTGATTTTGAAGTGAAGCTAGCAGCAAATCGGATACATCTTTACAAATCACTGGTTAGGCCTCAGCTGGAGTATTGTGTCCAATTCTGGGCACCTCACTTTAAGGAGGATGTCAAGGCCTTGGAGAGGGTGCAGAGAAGATTCACCAGAGTAATATCGGGGGATGAGGGACTTCAGTTACGTGGAAAGACTGGAGAAGCTGGGATTGTTCTCTTTAGAGCAGATAAGGTTAAGGGAAAATTTAATAGAGGTGTTCAAAATCATGAAGGGCTTTTGATAGAGTAAATAAAGAGAAACTGTTTCCAGTGGCAGGAGGGTTGGTAACCAGAGGACAGTGTCTGGATATCTGTGCCAGTTTGAGTGGCATTGCTTGACATCTGTGCCTTCTCTTTCCCCCCCCCCCCCCCCCGCCCCACCCCAACAAATCAAAATATATGTCTAAGTATTGCATGCCTCTACCAGTGACATCTTAGTCTGGCCTCAGTGGGAACCTTAACTGGTTGCTGGTGTGATGTGCATTCATCATGAAGGGGCATGGTTTTCAATTTCTACATGGAAACGGGAGGAGGCCATTCAGCCCTTCGAGCCTGTTCTGCCATTCAATCCGATCATGGCGAATGTGCATTTTAACTGCATCGACCCACCTTGTTTGTGTAACCCTTATAATACCTTTGCCTAACAAAAATCTATCAATCCCTGTTTTGAAACTTTCAGTTGACTCTCGGCCTCAACAGCTTTTTGGGGGAGAGAGTTCCAGATTTCCACTAGCCTTTGTGTGAAGAAGTGCTTCCTGACATCACCCCTGAACAGCCTGGCTCTAATTTTATGATGCTCCTTTGTTCTAGACTCCCCCATCAGAAGAAATAGTTTCTCTCTCTCTCTTTCCCCTATCAAATCCTTTAATCATAAACACCTCGATTAGATCACCCCTCACCAAGGAGCAGACCTCGCAAAGTCCCAGGTCACTTCAATCTCGACATGTTGGGAAAGCGTTACGTAAACCCAATATGCCAAGAGTTGGTCAGTTTCAGTTTCTGTGAAACTGTTCCCCAGCAATCGACACCAAGCCAGTTGAGGAAAATTATCGTGGTCTCACAGCACTGCTGCAGCTTACTTTCTCTCTGCAAGGACTGTCCCAAGCTTTGCTGCATTTTAGCAGAACTTTCCATCGCTAAATATTTTTGTTCGTTTATAATGACTGTGATATGTAATGATTTCTAAGCTACATGTGTCTCCTCGAGAGTTCACCTTGAGCCCCAGGCAAGCACCATCTATATCACAGATTCTGTGGGGCTTGATGGTGATCACTTTAGCTCACTTCATGATTTTTAAATAAATTCTGTGAGTCTGTGGTTTAGCTCCATAACGACCTTTGCTCAAGAGAGGGGAATGTGCAGTCTCTCTTTGGTGCCAGTAAGTTTGAACTTTTAGCAGGAGCTTTCCATTCACTCTGTCTCTCCCCCTCTCTCTGTTAGTCTCTCCCCTCTCTTTGTCTCTGTATCTCCCCCTCTCTTTTTGTCTCTGTATCTCCCCCTCTCGCTGTCTCTCTCCCTCCTCTTTGTCCCTCTCTCCCCCTCCCCCTCTGTCTCTCTACCCCCTCCCCCTCTGTCTCTCTACCCCCTCCCTCTCTGTCTCTCTACCCCCTCCCTCTCTGTCTCTCTACCCCCTCCCTCTCTGTCTCTCTCCCCCCTCCCTCTCTGTCTCTCTCCCCCCTCCCCCTCTTTGTCTCTCTCCCCCCTCCCCCTCTTTGTCTCTCTCCCCCCTCCCCCTCTTTGTCTCTCTCCCCCCTTCCCCTCTTTGTCTCTCCCCCCCCTCCCCCTCTTTGTCTCTCCCCCCCTCCCCCTCTTTGTCTCTCCCCCCCCTGTCTCTCTCCCCCTCCCCCTCTCTCTCCCCCTCCCCCTCTTTGTGTCTCTCTCCCCCCTCCCCCTCTTTGTCTCTCCCCCTCCCCCTCTTTGTCTCTCTCCCCCCTCCCCCTCTTTGTCTCTCTCCCCCCTCCCCCTCTTTGTCTCTCTCCTCCCTCCCCCTCTGTCTCTCTCCCCCCTCCCCCTCTTTGTCTCTCTCCACCTCCCCCTCTTTGTCTCTCTCCCCCCCTCCCCCTCTGTCTCTCTCCCCCCCTACCCCTCTTTGTCTCTCTCTCCCCTCCCCCTCTTTGTCTCTCTCTCCCCCTCCCCCTCTTTGTCTCTCTCTCCCCCCTCCCCCTCTTTGTCTCTCTCTCCCCCTCCCCCTCTTTGTCTCTCTCCCCCTCCCCCTCTTTGTCTCTCTCCCCCCTCCCCCTCTTTGTCTCTCTCCCCCCTCCCCCTCTTTGTCTCTCTCCCCCCTCCCCCTCTTTGTCTCTCTCCCCCTCCCCCTCTTTGTCTCTCTCCCCCTCCCCCTCTTTGTCTCTCTCCCCCCCTCCCCCTCTTTGTCTCTCTCCCCCCTCCCCCTCTTTGTCTCTCTCCCCCCCTCCCCCTCTTTGTCTCTCTCCCCCCTCCCCCTCTGTCTCTCTCCCCCCTCCCCCTCTTTGTCTCTCTCCCCCCTCCCCCTCTTTGTCTCTCTCCCCCCTCCCCCTCTTTGTCTCTCTCCCCCTCCCCCTCTTTGTCTCTCTCCCCCCCTCCCCCTCTTTGTCTCTCTCCCCCCCCTCCCCCTCTTTGTCTCTCTCCCCCCCTCCCCCTCTTTGTCTCTCTCCCCCCCTCCCCCTCTGTCTCTCTCCCCCCTCCCCCTCTTTGTCTCTCTCCCCCCCTCCCCCTCTTTGTCTCTCTCCCCCCCTCCCCCTCTTTGTCTCTCTCCCCCCCTCCCCCTCTGTCTCTCTCCCCCCTCCCCCTCTTTGTCTCTCTCTCCCCCCTCCCCCTCTTTGTCTCTCTCTCCCCCCTCCCCCTCTTTGTCTCTCTCTCCCCCCTCCCCCTCTTTGTCTCTCTCTCCCCCCTCCCCCTCTTTGTCTCTCTCTCCCCCCTCCCCCTCTTTGTCTCTCTCTCCCCCCTCCCCCTCTTTGTCTCTCTCTCCCCCCTCCCCCTCTTTGTCTCTCTCTCCCCCCTCCCCCTCTTTGTCTCTCTCGCCCCCCTCCCCCTCTTTGTCTCTCTCGCCCCCCCCTCAGAATGGTATAATTTTGTTTTCTTGCTGTTATTTGTATGTCTCTAATCTTAAATGTGGGACTTGTTGAAGTGTCTTGGATCACTGCTTGGTAGAATAGTGGTTATGTTACTAGATTAGTGATTCTAGAGGCTTGGTATCCAGAGAGTGCAAGTTCAAATCCCACCATGGCAGTTGATCTGGATTTTTTTTAATTGGGAAAGAACGTGCTGGTATGAGTAAAAATGACCATGAAGCTGTTGGATTGTCGTAAAAACCCAACTGGTTCACTAATATCCTTTTTAGGGAAGTGCACCTGCTGTCATTGCCTGGTTGGGCCGATATGTGACTGCAGTCCCACACCAACACGGTTGACTCTTAACTGCCCTCTGTAGTGGACTAGCAAGCCACTCAATTATATCAAACTGTTTATGCCAACTTGGGATGGGTAATAAATGCTGGTGATGCCCACGTTCCGAGAATGAATTAACAAAAATAACGAATCCTGTTTTGCTTTGAGTTGGGGGTTTGAGAGGAGTGTAGAAATATTTCTAGTTGAGCACCCATTCTTTCTTGCTCACATTCCCAAGTTCCACTAGCATGCACCACCGCTGTCAGACGAGCAGTAGTATTCCTCCTGCAGTCAGCTGCTCCTGATAGCGTCAATGAGGCGTGAGCTTAACTGTGTCTGCGGCTCTCTTGATGCTCAGAGCCTCATGCATTCTGGCAATGGCGAGGGTAAACTCAGCCCTTCAGTCAAGGCTGTGGAGGCGATCATGTTTGTCTCATCTTCTCATGATCCACGGCAATGTGATTGTGCAGGGAAACTAGGTTGTTTAAGGGCCACGCTCTGCTCCAGCTGGGCTTGGTGTGTGCTGGTCAGTGCTGTTTTACAAAGAATGATGGATACTGATGTGAAATGGTTGCTCTGAATTGCTGGTCTCTGCAAGTGACTTTTGCTGTATATGTTGAACATATCCTTCAAAAAAAAAACGTTCACATGGTATCTCTCCCAGGCCTTGACCACTGGCATCCCTGAGGGAGCCATTCAGACGCATACAGGAGCTCCTAGCGATGATTCCCTCCTTACCTGGAATGTCTGGCCTCATTTCAGTATCCCTTCACATAAGCTTACCTGATAGTGGGAGCGCATGGATTGGGAAAGGGGGAACACAAGCTCATTTTTTGGGGGACGGTGAATGCAAGCTCATGGGATTGGAGGGGAGGAAGCCCATAGGATTGGAGGAGGGGGAGAGCAATGACGGAAACCTGTGCTCCATTTTGCCTTGATGGTATTGTGGAGGGATTTACACTTGATGACTGAGAGTCTGTCAAATGATTAAAGCTTCTATTCTGCTCTTATTTTTACAGGTGCAATTATGAAATGTCCTGCCTCTTGATGTCGTATGATATGAACTGCACTGATTGTAACGTGACCAGGTTAAGCAGCACGACCATGGGGAAGATGATGCTGGGACAGAACGGGGTCGGAGGCAGCAGGGACTATGAAGGGAGGGTGGCCGATGTAGAGAGCAAACCAGAGTACCTTCCCAAGCACCGCAAGACATACCCGCTCCGGAAACGCATTCACGTGCAGCCGGGCGACTTCTCTTCCCCAGGGGTTGCCAAGGAGCTGGAAGGGACAGCGGTCGATGGAGTGAGCCCCGCGCAGGCTGTCACGGAACAGTGGGGTTACCAGGGGAACCAGGAACGGCTTCGAGCAGAGGCACCCGAAGCGGAGAGAAGCGAAGACACCGGCAAAGAGAACGCCAAGATGGCAGCCGTGGCACGGCGTGCCGTTGAGCCTCGCCCACGAAGGCTGGCCAGCCTGAACGCAGAGGCGGTCAACAATCTGCTGTTGGAGCGTGAGGACTGCCCGCCATCCAGCCGGCGGTGCCGGAGAGGTCCCGGCTGCAGCATGGAGTGCGCAGAGAGCCGGCCCGAGGGCAAGACTGGACACCCAGCCAAAAGGCGGATGGGCAGCTCGGGCGGCTCATCGGACGGCGATGTTTTTGTCCGCACTGAGAGTGACCCTGCGTCGGCTGGGCGTGGCTGGGAGAGCGGGGTGGCCGAGCTGCCGGCCAAGAAACGCATGGCCAGCCTCAACGCTGCCGCGTTCCTCAAGCTGAGCAACACCAGGGACGGCTCAGCCGGGCGGCGCAGCCGGGCAGATGGCGAGGGCAAACTGAGTAAGGCACCTGGAGGGACGAGGCTGCCTTGCCCGCACCCACTGGCTGGGCGGCGCTGCCCACGGGCCAAGAGGAGAGACTCCAGAAGTGACATCACGGCCAAGCTCCACCCTGGCGCCGGCTTGGGAGGCAGTGAAGGGAGGCGGAAGGAGGAGTCTGCCAACGCGGGGCAGCGTGCCAGCAGGTTGCCCGTTAACGCGGACCTTCCCTGCCCATATGCTGACGAGACCAATGGGTATCTCCAACGACTATCGATGCTCATGGGAGGCCAAGCCATGAGTCAGCCCAAGTACCAGGCCGTGGAGGACAGCACCCCTTCCAGTGCCGAGTTTACGCAACCGATGGCTCCATTTCAGTCGCACTCGACGTTGACTTTACTGGACAAATTCGTGTCTGGTCCGGACCACTACGAGTTTCTGCCTCCTGAAGTCTGCCTTGCTTCCCCAGTGGATGATCTCTACCTACACTACGATCGAAGCGACCTGCTGCCCATTGGATGCAATTCTTCACAAGGCTGTCCCATGTGCTCGGCCGCTTTCTCCTGCTGCACCCCACCCGAGGACGAGGGAAGCCTCCTCATTTCGCAGAGCGCCGTGCCCTCAGGTATCCCCTTCTCGCATGCTCCGTGCGGGGGCTCCCTTTGCTATGTGGGAGATACAGCAACTGTTCAGTGCATGGGCATGACTGGCTACGACTTTTGTAGAATGCTCCATCCATCGCTCAACAGGGACATAGTCGGGAGGACTTTACCCTCCAACCGGACAAACTGTCTCCCCGAGCTGGAGACGCAAACAGGTAAGGGAGTGATGACCTAAGCAAGATGAGCATTTAGTAGACTCTAGCATTTAAATGTCATGGTATACCAAAATTAGGAGCCATACATATAAGATAGTCACTAATAAATCCAATTGGGAATTTAGGAGAAACTTCTTTACCCAGAGAGTGGTTAGAATGTGGAACTGGCTGCCACAAGGAGTAGTTGACGTGAATAGAATAGATACATTCAACAGGAAGTTAGAGAAACACGAGGGAGAAAGGAATAGGATGTGCTGATGGGGTTAGATGACGTAGGGTGGAAGGAGGCTTGTGTGGAGCATAAACGCCGACATAGAATTTTTGGGCTGAATGGCCAGTTTCTGTGCTGTAGTTTCTATTAAACCTTTCAATGCCTACATTCGCCGGCAGCGAGAGTGATTTGGAGGGCTGTCTCGGAACATGCTCTGATTCTTCCATGTGCAACAGCCTGGTAGCAGTTGTGTCCTGGCTACCCGAGGGTCAGCGGGGTACAACGAGACCCCTAAAGGGGTGACGGTGGGTCTGTGTGCACAGTGCCCTGCGCCTTCCTGACTTTGCGGGTCATTGCGACTGGCACCAGGCTGTCCTCCAGAGAACAGAGGATAACTTAAATGACACGCACAAAAGTGAATTTCTTGACTCTGCAGAAGTGGTTCATCGCAGTCACAGGGTGAAGAGATGATTGAGGGCTGTTGCTTGCTATTGGAGAGAAGACTTGCATTTATGTAGCGAATTTCAAAACCTCAGGCTGTCCCAAAATGCTTTATGGCCAATGAAATACTTTTGAGGCGTAGTCACTGTTGTAATGTAGGAAATGCGGCAGCCAATTTGCACACAGCAAGCTCCCACAAACAACAATGAGATAAATAACCAGATAATCTGTTTTAATGATGTTGGTTGAGGGATAAATGTTGGCCAGCACACCGGGGAGAACTCTGCTGCTCTTCGAATAGTGCCGTGGGATCTTTTGCGTCCACCTGAGAGCAGACAGGGCCTCGGTTTAACGTTTCATCCAAAAAACAGCACCTCTAACGGTGCAGCCGCCCCTCAGTACTGCACCGGAGTGCCAGCCTACATTTTGTGCTCAAGTCTCTGGAGTGAGACTTGAACCCACAACCTTCTGACTCAAGTTGAGAGAGTGCTGCCACTGAGCCACAGCTGACGGCGACCATCAGTATTCGATTGTACCTTGGATCTTCTGTAAAACTCGGGCAGTGCCTGATCTTGAATGTAACCGGTGTCCTGTTCTGTGTCTCTGTTGCTGCACTTCATCTATTTTGTGCAACCTTTATAAATTGTCCCCATCTTTTCTGAAGGTGTGGACTTGTGCTGGAATAAGCGGGAGATGGGGGGGTATCTTTCCTAAATAGCCATACTTCATGTGTGAGCCCAGACCGCAAGGTAGACAGGCTGTTCAATCATAGAAGGAATTGCAACTGAACTCTTACTCTGTCCTCACTCGACACACACACACACTCACTCCAGCAACGTAGTGACCAGGAGCAGTTTCTCGGCTGACATCAGGATAGTCCATGAATGTAGTCTGAGACTCGCCTGGTCTGTATGATATGTTTACTGCCTTGTAGAATTTAGAGGCTCGTGGGCATGGATCTCTTATGTGGTTGGGCACTTCGTTTCCTAGTCAACATCACCCAAAGACATGACGTCCGGTTTCATATGTACTCCTGACGACACCCAACTCTACATCTCGTGACCCCTCCACTGCCTCTGCAATGTTGGACTGCCCAACATCCAGTCCTGGATGAGCTGCAATTTCCTCCAATTAATAGTTGGGAAGACCAATGACATTGTCCCCACCACAAATGGTGCTCCCTACCCACCGATTCCGTCTGCCTTCCTGGCCACTGCCTCAGGCTGAACGTGAACGCAACCTCGCACCAAGTGCCATTCACCCATCACCCCTGTGCTCGCTGACCTACATTGGCTCCCTGTCCAGCAACGCCTCAAATTTAAAATTCTCATCCTTGGTTTCAAATCCCTTCATGACATCACTCCTACCCATCTCTGTAACCACCTCCTGCCCTACAACCATCGAAGAAATCTGCATTAGCTGCCTAGCCCTCAATCTCTGGAATTTCCTCCTGAAACTTCCCTGTCTCTCCACCTCCTCCTTTTAAGAACCTTCTTTAAAGCCTCTTTGATCAAGCTTTTAGTCACCTATCCTTTAGCTTGGTGTTAATTTTTCTCCGACCACATATCTGTGAAACACCGTGGGACGTTTTCCTACATTAAGGTGCTATATAAATGCTAGTTGTTGTGTTGTCAGCGTCGGAATTTGTGAATTGCTGAGAATAATTTTGAATCCCTCGGATTCTGTCCTGTGATGTTTGGCTCGATGCCCAAGGCCTGTATACAATGTGGTCGTAACTAGATTTATTGGGCAAAAGAGCCACAGGAGATCTTGAGTGCACTGTGTCCGTGTGTGTTATATACAGCTGCACACATTACTGTTGCCAACTCCGTCTAGTTTGGGTGTTGCTGAAGCATTATCATTGTGTTTATGGGCAGTAAAGGATGAGGTCATCCTTGTAGCAGTAGCTGGTTTTAGCCACATTGCTGAAGAATGAGAAGCGAGTACTACAACTTGCTGTTGTGATTCCAGGACACTCTTGAAGATAAAGCTACCCCCAGTACATACAATTAGCAGAGGGGCTTCTCTCTTGGGTCAGACCTTCCACAGTTGAGATGACCCATTGTGGGGTGGTCTTTGTGCTCGGTCTCTACACCCGTTGCCCAATCTTTGACTAATTTGGTTTAGGAGATTGAACAAAAGATATTAACTGTTGGTGAAAAGTTTTATTTTAGTCAGAGATATGATGGGGAGAGGAAAGGCGATATGGGGAGAGTCGAGATGAGCGCCTTTGGTTGAACAGCCAGTCATGGTGGGGTATAATGAAGTTGGGAGGGATTTGAAATCGGACTACAGAAGATGGAGGGCTGGAAGTAGGGATTTACCTGGCGGTTATGGGGCCCAATGCCTGGCTTTGCTATCCCCACTGACGCACCATCCTACATACTCTGCCTGCCATTGGCAACACCAAGAATTCCTCCTTTGTCCTTATCCTGGGTGAGAAGGTGTGTCCCCCAGCTGTGTTGCAAACTGGTAACACCGCAGCAAACCTGCAGATAAACCAGCTGTGAGACACTAGCCAAATTAGCAATTAAAAAAAAAAGCATTTCTGTAGCACCTTTCACGACCTCAGGATGTCCCAAAGTGCTTTAAAGCCAATGAAAGTACTTTTTTTGAAGCGCAGTCACTGTTGTAATGTAAGGAACACGACCGCCAATTTGCACATAGCAAGGCCACACAAACAGCAGAGCGATAATGAGCACATAATGTGTTTGTGATGCTCGTTTAGGGATAAATATTGGCCAGGACTCGCCTGCTCTTCGAATAGTGCCGTGGGATCTTTTACGTTCACCTCTGTTTAACGTCCCATCTGAAAGATGGTACCTCTGACAGTGCAGCACTCCCTCCAGTAGGGCTGTGCTACCTCTGAGCCACGGCTGACCCTGTGGGAGCTGTAAGCAATTGTAACGCCCCAGCTGAGATCCGCTAACTCTGCTGTTCTGGCTCTGCCTGTTGTGGAGTATGTGACCTGGAACAAAAGAACAGACTTCTCCTGCAGGAGAAGACTGACCGTCTGTGTTGTGAATGTGCGCCAGCGGGGCTGGGAAATTATATGGGGAAGCTACTATAGATCCAATTGTCTCAGCATACACAGCCTTTTGGAGGAGAGTTTTCTAGATTTCTACAATACTACCTTTTGTGTGGGGGGAAAAAGTGTTTCCTGATTTCCCTCCTGAATGGCCCCGCTCTAATTTTAAGATTATGTCTCCTTATTTTTGATTCCCTCACCAGAGGAAATAGTTTCTCTGTATTTACCCTGTCGAATCATACAGCACAGAAGGAGACCATTCGGCCCATTGTGTCTGTGCCAACTCATTTTGAAAGAGCTCTCCAATTAGTCTCACCCCCCCCCTGCTCTTTCCTCATAGCCCTGCAAATCTTTCCTTTTCAAGCATTTATCCAATTCCCTACCAAAAGTTGTTATTGAATCTGCTTCCACCACCCTTTCAGGCAGAGCATTCCAATTCTTCATTACTCATTACACTTTATATAAAAAAAAATCGAATTTCTTCTCTGGCTCTTTTGCCGATTACCTTAAATCTGTGTTTTCTGGTTACTGAGTCCCCTGCCTCAATCAGATCACCACTCAATCTCCTATACGCAAGGGAATATAAGCCAAGCTTATGCAACCTGCCTCCCAAATTTAACCCCTTAACCTCCGGTATCATTTTGGTGCCATCTTCCCGCTTTCAAATTCCACACTGGCTGAGTGAAAGATATCGATCCCTCCAATTTCATCAAAGGACAGCCACATACTTTTTGACTTGAAATGTTAAATCTCCATGGGTTGGGGGAGATGGGAGTGTGTCTGGAAAGAAGAAAGGGGTCAGAGGATGAATGTGTTTAATGGAGCTAGCATTGGTCCTTGACCTCGGGTAGCATTATGGGGCCAGAGATCCTGACGAAATGTTCTAGTGAGATAAAGGTACGTGACCATGAAATGAACGTAACTGGTTTCTAAAGGAGACTCTATACCTGGGAGAGTAAAATGAGTGTTTATGTACCGCCGACCCAATCCTTATTTAAAGTTTGTACTATTTAAAAATACCGCCTTGAAACTCTGGCCAAGTTGGAAGTTAAAAGTTCACAGGTTAAACAAACACATAGTCATAGTTATACAGCACAGAAAGAGGCCCTTCGGCCCATCGCGTCCGCGCCGGCCATCAAGCCCTGTCTAATCCCATTTTCCAGCATTTGGTCCGTAGCCTTGTATGCTATGGCATTTCAGGTGTTCATCCAAACTCTTCTTGAATGTTGAGGGTTCCTGCCTCTACCACCCTTTCAGGCAGTGAGTTCCAGATTCCAACCACCCTCTGGGTGAAAAAGTTTTTCCTCAAATCCCCTCTAAACCTCCTGCCCCTTACCTTGAATCTATGCCCCCTTGTTATTGACCCCTCTACTAAGGGGAAAAGTTCCTTTCTATCCACCCTATCTATGCCCCTCATAATTTTGTACACCTCAATCAGGTCCCCCCTCAGCCTTCTCTGCTCCAAGGAAAACAACCCCAGCCTGTCCAGTCTTTCTTCGTAGCTGAAGCGCTCCAGCCCAGGTAACATCCTGGTAAATCTCCTCTGCACCCTCTCCAAAGCAATCACATCCTTCCTATAGTGTGGAGACCAGAACTGCACAGAGTACTCCAGCTGTGGCCTTACCAGCGTTTTGTACAGCTCCATCATAACCTCCCTGCTCTTGCCTTCATTAGCCGAGGCATAGAATATAAGTATTCCATATGCCTTTTTAACCACCTTATCCACCTGTTCTGCTTTCAGGGATCTATGTACATGCACACCAAGGTCCCTCTGATCCTCTGTCTTTCCTAGGGTCTTACCATTCATTGTGTATCCCCTTGCCTTGTTAGTCCGTCCAAAATGCATCACCTCACACTTTTCAGGGTTAAATTCCATTTGCCACTGTTCCGCCCATCTGACCAACCCATCTATATCGTCCTGTAGCCTGAGGCTTCCCGCCTCGCTATTTACCACCCCACCAATTTTCGTGTCATCTGCGAACTTACTGATCATACCTTTTACATTCACATCCAAATCATTAATGTAGACCACAAACAGCAAGGGACCCAGCACCGATCCCTGCGGTACCCCACTGGATACAGGCTTCCAGTCACAAAAACAACCTTCCACCATCACCCTCTGCCTTCTGCCACTAAGCCAGTTTTGGATCCAATGTGCCAAGGCACCCTGGATCCCATGGGCTCTTACCTTCCTGACCAGTCTCCTATGCGGGACTTTATCAAAAGCCTTACTGAAATCCATGTAAACATTTAACGGGAATCTCGGGATCTGGACCCTATTCAGTTTTTTTGTTTAATCAGTAACTACTAACATCAGTAGAGATACAGTCAGTAACAGCGGGTGCTGGGGAGGGGGTTTCTGCGTGACAGTGTGAGGGAGCTGGATTAACATCAGTAGAGATAGTCAATAACAGGGTGCTGGGGGAGGGGTTACTGAGTGACAGCACACTTGAGCACTTTAATACGGCCAGGTGTTTGAGTGGAGCTGACCAGAGCAATCATTAATCAGTGGGTGTGTTGCCATTGTCTCTTTCTGAACCTTTTTGTGATTATGGTGCTGTGTTTTGCACCAGCTGTATTGAGTTGCTCGGGCTGAAATTTGACCTAGTTCCCTGGGATTAAGGGGTAATATGAAGCTGTTTTTGTGCTGCTACTTGTTTACACCAGATACTGGGAGCCTTGTAGACATGAGCCTGATCCTGGTATTTATACTGAAACCTATTTTCCTACAACGATGGCACAATTGTAGTTGTGATATTTGATGGATTAGCGAGCTGGACTGATTTATTCAAATGCTGGGAGTTGGATTGTACCTACTGTGGCTCAGTTGGTAACACACTCTCCTCTGAGTCACAGGTCGTGGGTTCAAGCCACACTCCAGAGACTTGAGCACAAAATCCAGACTGACACTCCAGTAACGTACTGAGGGAGTGCTGCACTATCAGTGGTGCCGAGGACCCGTCTACCCTCTCGGGTGGATTCGAAGAAGAGCAGGGGAGTTCCCCGGTGTCCTGGACAATACTTATTCCTTAACCTGCCTCACAAACAGACAAACAGTATTTGATCATTATCTCTGCTGTTTGTAGGACCTTGCTGTGTGCAAATTGGCTGCCATGTTTCCTACATTACATAGGATATACAGCACAGAAATAGGCTATTTGTCCTAACCAGTCCATGCCAGCGTTTATGCTCCACTCGAGCCTCCTCCTGTCTGTCCTCATCTAAATCTATCAGCATAACCCTCTAGTCCCTTTTCCCTCATATGCTTGTCTAGCCTCCCCTTAAATGCATCCATACTATTCTCTTCAACCACTCCCTGTGGTAGCGAGTTCCACATTCTCACCACTCTGGGCAAAGAAATTTCTTCTGAATTCCCTGTTTGATTTCTTGGTGACTCTTATATTGATGGCCTCTAGTTTTGCTCTTCCTCACAAGTGGAAACATTCTCTCTCTATCTACTCTCAAAACCTTTCATAATTGTACAGACCTCTCTTGGGCCACCCCTCAGTCTTTTTTCAAGAGAAAAGAGACCCAACCTGTTCACCCTTTCCTGATTATGTATACCCTCACATTTCTGGTATTACCCTTGTAAATCTTCTCTGCACCCTCTCCAGAGCCTCTATCCTTTTTTATAATATGGCGACCAGAGTTGTACGCAGTGCTCCAAGTGTGGTCTAACCAAGGTTCGATACAGGTTTAGCATAACGTCACTACTTTTCAATTCTATTCCTCTCGAAATAAACCCTAGTGCTTGGTTTGCTTTTTTTTAGGGCCTTGTTAACCTGTGACAACACTTCAAAAGTACATTATTGGCTGTGAAATGCTTTGGAATGTCCTACGGTCGTGAAAGGTGCTATATAAATGCAAGTCTGTCTTTCTTCACATTCTAGTGACCGCGTTCTAATGTCGAGGCATTTGGGAGCCCGGAGCCGCCTTCTGGTGTTCATGCTGTTGGCATTCTGGTGGCAAGCTCAACCACCCACCTTTGGGTCTGCTGCTGGGCTCAGGAAAAATGCATGGGAAGAAAGTTCACTCTAATGCCTTTCACGTCCTCGTGACTTACCAAGTCGCTTCACCATCACTGAATCACTTTAGAAGTGTCGCTGTTTTTGCAGGCCATGCCAAAGGCTGCTCTCCAGGTCTGAGTTAAAAGAACCAAGATAGTTGCAGCTTAAAAGTGTTTCGGGAGACTTGGACCGTGAATTTCCCAGCGGAGGCAGGATGGTGGCAGGTAAGCTGGTTTCCGGGTTCCAGTCACGATCCTGGCTGCAGCCGCTCTGTCAAAGGGATTTTCCTGCGGGCTTCCCGGCCAATTAACAGGAAGCGGGTCTGATGACGTCATTTGTTGATGCGTCATCAGCTAGTTTCCTTAAAGGGACCATGGCCACATGGAGTTTGACAGTTGTTCTGTCAGTGTTTGACAGCTTTGAGCTGCTGCAAACTCTGACGAGCACTGCACAAAGGTGGGTGCTTGCACCCAGGCTCTCAAATGACACCCTTCATATGCTTATGGAGGGAGTCACAGCACACAGTGAGGTTCTCTTCCCTTCCAAGGGTGGAAGAGACCTCCCCAGGACACCAACGCAGCCTGATTGCACATTGCACAGGCGGGCAAAAGCAGGGATGTTGTCAGGAGGACCAGGCTGCAGTGGTGCCAACCTTTCAATGATCTCAGTGGATCACGAAACGTTACTGCAAAGCCACACTCAACCTCATTCTGCTGTGTCACTCCTCACATCCCCATCACTCTGCCTTCCACACCCTTCTCCTGCACATCCTTACTCACCAACATATCTTGCACCTCTCTGTCTACATTATCACTTCCCCATCTCACTAGCCACTCCTCACACTCGCCCTCATCCTACTACAAGCATACCAACTAACAACATACAAGGGTAGGCACTTGAGAGGTTTAGCCAATGTCCATGTGAGGATTCTGGTAATGTTATCATACAGTGACATCTATATTTTCAAACACTGCACCTTATTGGACAGATCTGTGCACACCGTGAGATGTGTCTCACTGAGTTCCAGTGAATGTCGAGACATAACTCCCCCCCCCCCCCCCCCCCCGCCCCACCCATCGCTATAGTGATGAGTGTGCATGGAATGGCTTGGACATTTAAAGGGATGCTTTACGCTGTAGGTATGGGATGGTTGTCAGGAACTGATGTCCTGTGCAGCATCAGGTGATGGCGGAGAAGGTTGGTGATGTTGGTGTGCCTGGTGGTGTTGGGGCTGATCGTGGAAGGATTCAGAGGATCAAGGTCTTATTTTTTTCAAGGGCACCGATGTTGCTGCAATAGATGGCAGCTGCAAGTGAGATGACAGAAGTGATCTGTCAATGGTGAGAGAGGCTGTTCCAATGAGGTGGCACTGGACAGACAGTTGGCTCTAAAACACTTGCAAGCTAAAGAAATCTCTCTGTATTACAAAATGCAGTGACAAACAGTTTCTGCGCTCTGAAACTGACCATCTGCAACATGGCATCCTTTACACCACTTCTGCAGCTTCTCCGATACATCAGAGCAGACTCGACTCACGCCAGGGTGAGCTGGTGTGTTCCGCGGGTAGCCCGTGGGGGAGCACGTAAAATTGGAAGGAAACCTCAAAATAGCATTAAATTTGTTCTCAACAAACCATTTAATGAGCTCAATTGTCTCCCCCGCTGCTTGGTGTCGGGTCAGTTCTCCGCTGACAGACCTGATACCTGAGAGACTCGCGTGGAGGCGGGTGACCGGGTTTCCTACCCACTGTCGATCATAACTACCTTAACCTCTGACCCACTTCCAAACCCACCCTCTGAGCACCGGCAAATTCGCAGCCTCTGAGACTAGCAGGAAATCAACAACGCCTCTAATGCAGGATATCACTGGGTAGAGGACATTCTGTGAGGGGAAGGGAACAGCCAGAAGTCATGGTCTGTGACAAATGTAGGAAAAGAGCTTGGGTCCTTCAGGCAGAGAGAGTTTCAGGAGCTAGGAAAAAGTTTAAAGAACAGGGCCTCAAGGTGGTAATCTCAAAATTACTCCCAGTGCCACGTGCTCGTGAATACTATATATATAATGTGTATGTGTGCTGTGAGGAGGATGCTGAGAAACTCCAGTATGATTTGGACAGGTTGGGTGATTGGGCAGAAGCATGGCAGATGCAATATAACGTGGATAAATGCGAGGTGATCCACTTTGGTGTCAAAAACAGGAAGGCAGATTATTATCTGAATGGCAATAGATTGGGAGAAGGGGAAGTGCAACGAGACCTGGGCGTCCTTGTGCACCAGTCGCTGAAAGTAAGCATGCAGGTGCAGCAAGTGGTTAAGAAGGCAAATGGTATGTTGGCCTTCGTAGCAAGAGGGTTTGAGTACAGGAACAAGGATATCTTGCTGCAGTTGTACAGGGCCTTGGTGAGACCGCACCTTGAGTATTGTGTGCAGTTTTGGTTGCCTTATCTGAGGAAGGATGTTCTTGCCATGGAAGGAGTGCAGCGAAGATTCACCAGGCTGATACCTGGGATGGCAGGAATGACGTATGAGGAGAGATTGGGTCGATTGGGCTTGTACTCACTGGAGTTTAGAAGAATAAGAGGAGATCTCATCGAAACTTATAAAATTCTAACCGGACTAGACAGACTAGATGCTAGAAGGATGTTCCTGATGGTCGGGGAGTCCAGAATCAGGGGTCACAGTCTAAGGATAAGGGGTAAGCCATTTAGGACAGAGATGAGGAGGAATTTCTTCACCCAGAGAGTGGTGAACCTGTGGAATTCTCTACCAAAGAAGGCAGTAGAGGCCAATTCATTAAATATATTCAAGGAGTTGGATATATTTCTTAAGGCTAAAGGGATCAAGGGATATGGGGAGAAGGCAGGAACAGGGTACTGAGTTTGGATGATCAGCCATGATCTCATTGAATGGCGGAGCAGGCTCGAGGGGCTGAATGGCCTACTCCTGCTCCTATCTTCTATGTTTCTGTTAATACAGAAACAATAAGATGGTGCAGGTGAACGTGTGGCTGGAGGAGTGGTGCAGGAGGGAGGGCTTCAGATTCCTGTGGCATTGGGACCAGTTCTGGGGCAGGAGTGACCTGTATAAGCCGGACAGATCACACCTGAACAGGGTTGGGATCTTTGTAGGGCGATTAACGAGTGTTGTGGGGGAGGGTTTATACTAATTTGGCAGGGGGAGGGGCATCAAGAAGCAGCAGCAGAGAGGAGAGACTAGGTGCATAGAAAACTGGGAGGGACAAACCTCAACAGTATAAAGAATAGTGTGGAAAGAGCAGACATTAGAGGGGTGGGTGGCGGGGGAGGGGGAAGCAAAACAGACAAGCAAGTTGTTGGAATGCATGTGTGTTAATGCGAGGAGTGTTATAAATAAGGTTGATGAGTTGCAGGAACAAGTTGCCACATGGGGTTATGGTATAGTGGCTACAGTGGAAACCTGGCTTAAACATGGGTAGGAATGGGAACTAACCATTCCTAGCTACAATGTATTCAGGAGGGATAGGGAAGGAAAGAAAAAAGAATCAAAGATAATACAGTTCTACAGAGGGACAATATACTAGAGGGTGCAAAGACTGAACCTACTTGGTTAGAGTCAAGGTACAGAAAAGAAGCTACATTGCTGGGTGTTTACTATAGACCCCCAAATAATGAGAAGGAACGGAGCAAATATGCAGACAAATTTCAGAGAAATGGAAAAATAATAAAGCAGTAATAGTAAGGGACTTCAATTACAGGTACAATCTAAGCATATTCCCAAAGGAGGAAAGATGGGGCATCCAAAGCTAGAACTCACTGGATGACCAAGGAAATTGAGGTTAAAATAAAACAGAAAAAGGAGGTTTATGACAAATGTCAGGTAGAGAATACAGTAGAAAACCAGGCAGAATACAGAGAGTGCAGGGGGATTGAAACAGGATACAAGAAGGGAAAAGAGAGAGTATGAGAAAAGAGCGGGTAACATGAAGGGGACCCAAATATTTTATAAACTTGTACAAAGTAAAAGGATAGTTAAAGGAATGGTGGTGTCAATTCAGGACAAAGAAGGAAATCTTCATATGGAGGCAGAGCGCATAACTGAGGTACTGAGAGAATACTTCTGTATCTGACTTCACAAAAGAAGAGGATGAAATTCATGTCGCAGTAGAGGAGGAGGGAGGAGAGATATTGAATAGGATAGAAAGGAGGTACTAAATAGGTTGCCATCACTCAAAGTTAACCTGGTCAAGATGGGTTGCTGAGCGAAGCAAGGCTTGAGATAGCGGAAGCTTGACCACAATATTTCAATCCTCCTTGGATATTGGGGTGATGTCAGAGGACTGGAGATTGCAAATGTTACACCCAAATTCTCTTTGGAGCATAGAAGGTTAAGGGGAGACCGAATAGAGGTATTCAAAATAATGAGTGGTTTAGAGTAGGTAGAGAAAAACTGTTTCCTCTTGCAAGTGGACCAGTAACCAGAGGTCATAGATTTAAAATAATTGTCCGAAGAACTAGAGAGGAAATGAGAATTTTTTTCTCACAAAGGGAATGCACCACCTGAAAGGGTGGTAGAAGCAGATTCCATCAAAACTTTCAAAAGGCAATTGGACATGTACTTGAAGAGGACTCATTTGCAGAGTTATGGGGGAAAGGCTGGGATGTGAGACTAAATGGGATAGCTCTTTCAAAGAGCCCGCACAGGGATGACGAGCCAAATGGCTTTCTTCTGTGCTGTAAGATTCTATAGTAAAATGTCCCATGGTGCTTCACAGGAGCCTAATCAGACAAAAATTTGACACTGAGCCACATAACGAGGTATTAGAACAGATGACCTAAAGCTTGGTCAAAGAGGTAGGTTTTAAAGAGAGTCGTGAAGGAGGTAGAGAGACAGAGAAGTTTAGGGAGTGAATTCCAGAGCTTCGGGCCAAGGCTTCTGAAGGCCCAGCCACCAGTGGAGGGGCAAAGGGAATCGGGGATATACTAGAGGTCAGAATTGGAGAAACGCAGAGTTTTGGAGGGTTGTAGGGCTGAAGGAGGTCAGCGATGGGGAGCAATGAGGGCAGAGGTGTGAACATGTGAGTTGAAGGTGTCAGGCTAGGAGTTGCAAGCTTCCTGTAACACTGTTTTTGAGTACCAAGCAGACTGTAGCAATGTCCTTTTTTAAAGTGCAACATGAGCAGGGAGTTCGACTTGCACTGTTCAGTCTCATTGCTGGAGGTTGAGGGGCCGGGCTGGGTGTTGGAGGGAGGGAGAAAGAGAGAGAAAATCATGTGCATGCCAGACTCCAGAGCTTTGGGCCTCGGCACACTCGAGCACATTAATGGTGCTGGCCAGGTTTTTAATAATGGAGGAGCTGACCAATCAGTGGATGTATTGCCATTGTCTGTTTTTTGAACAGTTTTGTGATACGTTGCTGTTTTGCACCAGCTGTAATTAAAGTGCAACCTGTATGCATCGTTCGATGGAACACCGCCTTTATGATCCTTTTATCTGTATGATGATGAAGCTCGGCTATCTGCACTCAGCCACTTTGTTCTAAACTCCTGAAGGCTAATGGAATGCTGGCCTTTATATCTAGAGTACAAGGGGGTAGAAGTTATGCTGCAGTTGTACAAAACCCTGGTTAGACCACACCTGGAGTACTGTGAGCAGTTCTGGACACCACACCTTAGGAAGGATCTATTGGCCTTGGAGGGAGTACAGTGTAGGTTTACTATGGAGACTACACAAATTAGGGTTGTATTCCCTAGAATTTAGAAGGTTAAGGGGTAATCTGATTGAAATTTTCAAGATATTAAGGGGAACAGATAGGGTAGATAGAGAGAAACTATTTCTGCTGGTTGGGGATTCTAGGACTAGGGGGCATAGTCTAAAAATTAGAGCCAGACATTTCAGGAGTGAAATTAGGAAACACTTCTACACACAAAGGGTGGTAGAAATTTGGAGCTTTCTTCCTGAAACTGCAAGCCACGATCTTCGAGCAGGCTCGAAGGGCCAAATGGCCTACTCCGGCTCCTGTTTCTTATGTTATTAATTGATGCTAGATCAATTGATTTTAAATCTGAGATTGATAGCTTTATGTTAACCAAAGGTATTAAGGGACATGGGCCAAAGGCGGGTGTATGGAGTTAGGCCGCAGATCAGCCACGATCTCATTGAATGGTGCAGCAAGCTCGAGGGGCTGAATGCCTCCCCTGTTCTAAGTTGGTTTGGTACTCGAGATGATGTGGAACTGCTCTCAAACTCTCCAAAGAAGTGATTCCGTATGAACTTTTGGGATTTAGGATAGTGTCCTGGGCTTTTTGCCTACACTTGACCAGATCCCTCACTTAAGATTTGTGGCATCGGTAAACTTTCATTGCATCAATGATTGAATGACTAGAGAATTGTCTCACTAGTATAACTGAGTACTGATGAATGAATGGTAGTCGCTCAAAGTTGAGTAACTGGTTAGAAAGCCCATTTGAGGATCATTATTTATAGTTACTGACAGCCTTGATCGAATCAAAAAGCACCTTTACATTGTTGATTCAGCACTGGGAGATCTACGAGTGCTGTTCTCTTCTAACTGTACCTGTTTGTCACCATTCCTTGTTGACCAGTCCCCTCTGGGTTCATGGAAAGCTGGGTTTGGTCATGGGCGGACGTACAGAGTATGACTCTGCTATGATGTAACATTTGTGCCAGGGATTCTCCGTGCAAACAGCACATAATCGCTGTAAAGGTAACTTCAACCTCTCCTCTCTGTTGTGGGGCTCTTGAGTGAAATTAATTCGGGGTGCTGCACTCTCGGTACGGACCATAATTGAACACAGATTGGCACTGAGGCGGCAGTCTCACAATGGTGGCTGATGTGGGAAGCAGGACTAACATCCTTGTGTGGTTGGACTGATTGGTAGAAGGAAAAATGTCAAGTGATTTACAAACTTGACAGAACCATTAAAACAATAAACAAAAGCAGCTGGGTAGCACAGTCAGTTAGGTACTGGCCTTTCACCTCTGGGACTTGGGTTCATATTCAGCCCAGACTGAGAGGGTGAAAGAGTCCTCAGTCTGAACTGAGGTGGAGCAGTGCTATGCCTTTGTGCAATTAGTTCAGGCATTCTCGATCTAGTTTGTGGCGGGCGCAAAACAATCCTAATTGACTTAATTTAAAATTCTCATTCTTGTTTTCAAATCCCTTCCATGGCCTTGCCCCTCCCTATCTCTGTAACCTCCTCCTGCCCTACAACACACCAAGATCTCTGCGTTCATCCAATTCTGATATTCTGTCCATCACAAATTTCCTTCGCCCGACCATTGGCGGCCTCGCCTTCAGCTGCCTAGGTCCTAAACTCTAGAAATCCCTCCTCCTCTACCCCTCTCTTCTGAAATCTAGCTCTTTGACCAAGCTTTTGGTCACCTGTCCTAATATGTGGCTTGGTGTCAGATTTTGTCTGATTAGGCTCCTGTGAAGCGCCTTGGGATGTTTTACTGTTAAAGGCACTGTATAAATGTAACTGAGGGTGAGATGGAGCATTGCAGCAAGGAAGATCGAGAAGAGCGTTGGTGCGACGACACAGCCTTGCTTGACCCCGTTTCGTACGTGAATTGGGCCTGTGGTGGAACCGTTGGTCAGGATCACTGCTTGCATGTCATCGTGAAGCAGGCGGAGGATGGTGACAAACTTTTGAGGGCAGCCGATTTTGAGGAGTACACTCCATAATCCCTCACGGTTGACAGTATCGAAGGCCTTTGTGAGATCAAAGAAGGCCATGTACAGCGGTTGGTGCTGTTCCCTGCATTTCTCTTGTAATTGATGAGCGGTGAAGATCATGCCCCTTAGTGGGCGGAATCCGCATTGCGACCCTGGGAGGAGTTCTTCAGCCACTGGGAGGTGGTGATTGAGGAGGATTCTTGCAATGACTTTCCCTGTGGCAGACAGGAGGGTAACTCCTCTGTAATTACCACAATCGGACTTGTCACCTTTCTTGAAGATGGTCACAATTACGGCGTCTCTGAGATCCCCTGGCATGCTCTCCTCCTTCCAGATAAGAGAAATTAGTTCATGAATTCGCGCCAGTAGTGCGTCTCCGCCATGCTTTAGTGCCTCAGCGGGGATTCCATCTGCTCCTGAGGCCGCCTTGTTCTTCAGTTGTCGGATGGCCTTTTCAACCTCATGCCGGGCCGGGGTTGTGCTGAGATGGTGGTGGGTAACATGCTGCAGGATGGAATTGAGGACACTCGCGTCGAAGACAGAGTCACGGTTAAGGAGATCTTCGAAGTGCTCCTTCCAGCGGGCACTGACTGCCTCTCTGTCTTTGATGAGTACCTCTCCATTCTTGGCCCGCAGTCAGGTAGGACCTATGGTGCTTGGGCCGTAGATGGTCTTGACTGCGCTAAAGAATCCATGCAAGTCATGGTTGTCGGCTAGCTGCTGGATCTCCTGCACTTTCTCCACCCACCATCTGTGCTTTAGGTCGCGAGTTTGTTGTTGGACCTCGGCCTTCAGGCGTCTGTAGAGCTGCTTTCTTGCTCTCCAGTTGTGTTGCTGTTTCCAGATCAGGAATGCCTTGCACTTGCGGCTTATTAGCTCCTGGATCACCTGGTCGTTCTCGTCGAACCAGTTGGAGTGGAGCTAATTTACAGAACAAACGGGAAACTGTTCAATCTCCGTCGCCTCCAGTCCAGATCCAAGGTCATTCCATCCTTTGTCGTCGAATTACAGTATGCAGACGACGCTTGCGTCTGCGCTCACTCTTGAGGTCGAACTCCAAACCATCGTCAACACCTTCACCGAAGCGTACGAGAGCATAGGCCTTACACTAAACATCTAAGATAAAGGTCCTGTACCAACCTGCCCCCGCCACACAGTACTGCCCCCCGATTATCAAAAACCACGACAAGGCCTTGGACAACGTGGACCACTTTCCATACCTTGGGAGCCTACTGTCAGCAAGGGCAGACGTCGACGACTAAGTCCAACACCGCCTTCAGTGTGCCAGTACAGCCTTCGATCGCCTGAGCAAGAGAGTGTTTGAAGACCAGGACCTCAAACCTGGCACTAAGCTCATGGTCTACAGAGCAGCAGTGATACCCGCCCTGCTGTATGCCTCAGAGACATGGACCATGTACAGCAGGCACCTCAAAGCACTGGAGAGGTACCACCAATGCTGCCTCCGCAAGATCCTGCAAATCCATTGGCAGGATAGACGTACCAACGTCCGTGTTCTTGCTCAGGCTAACATCCCCAGCATCGAAGCTTTGACTGCACTCAATCAGTTCCGATGGGCGGGTTACATTGTCCGCATGCCCGATACGAGACTCCCAAAACGAGCGCTCTACTCTGAGCTCCGGCGCGGCAAGAGAGCCCCAGGTGGGCAGAGGAAACGCTTTAAGGACACCCTCAAAACCTCCTTGAAAAATGTAGAATTCCCACCGACACCTGGGAATCTCTGGCCCAAGACAGCACAAAGTGGAAGAGAAGCATCTGGGAAGACGCCGAACACCTTGAGTCTCTTCGCCAGGAGCAAGCAGAAGCCAAGCGCAAGGAGCACACGTCAATCCAAGCACCCCACCCACCTGCCCCTTCAACCACCGTCTGCCCCACCTGCGACAGAGACTGTCGGTCCCGCATTGGACTCGTCCGTCACCCGAGAACTCATTTTTAATGTGGAAGCAAGTCATCCTCAGCTCCGAGGGACTGCCTAAGAAGAGAAGAGGAGAAGATAAATGTAAGCTGTTGTCACTGGGAATGGATGGCCAGTGTGGGAAAGGGTCTCCAGAGGCTGAGCTTGAGGTACATTGTTGAAGCAGAGTTGAGGGAGCTTCGCATCCAGCCATTTTCTAATCTGACCGAGTGCTTGATTGCTGATATTGGGTGTCTGAATTGGAAAGTGTCCCAATTCCAAGCATTGAATTTCCCCCATTTCACCTTGTAAAAGAAAGGAAAGCAATTAAAAGGCAGCAAATACCTTTTTAAGAGATGGTGTCATAAGAGTAGATGTGCAAGAGTGTTGTAATAATCTTCTAATGGGCGTGTAATAGTGTTATAAAGGGCGTGCCACAGGATTGCAGTAGTCTTCTAATGAGTGTGCAACAAAGTTACAACTGCCTTTTATAACTAGGATGAGATGTGTAACATATTGTGTTATTACTAGGGATTAGCATGGCAGCTGAGCCTTGTAATGAAGGGGGGTGTAGAACAGACCAAGTTATACTGAGGGTGAGGTTTTATAATGGCAGTTTGATAGTGTTAGGATGAGGGAAGGTATGTAAGAATGTTATAACTGAGTTGTACTTTGAGATTAGGATGTAATGGATAGCGTTATAATGAGGGTTGGTGTGTAACATTTCTTCAGCTGAAAGTCCTAGAATGAGGGTGGAGTTTAGGAACAGGAGCAGGCCAATCAGTCCCACCGGTTTGCTGTTGTTTGTTTGTGCGCAGGTGAAGTGAAGCTGGTTAGCAGAGCGTTGATGGTTAATCCTTTTTTTTCTTTTTCTTTCTAGACGGGTACAAGTCCTTGGAGCCGCTCAGTGTAACCATCCCAGTCGCAGGTCATCCAGTATCGCCAGCAAACCCCCTCTCAGGCTGCCCTGTCCCCAAAGCCCCTCCTGCTGCTGAGCCCGTCCCCCACCTGCAGCGCCCCGGTTCGTACACTTCAGCACCCTCTCGGCCCCACACATTGTCCATGCTGAAGCTGAGCCGGGAGTGCCCTCAGAGCTCCAAACCTCCCAGCAGCTCCAAGTCCAACCTCCGCAACCCGGCCTGTCCGCCCACCCAGCAGAGTAAAGCGGGCACAGTGCACGTGGAGAGCAAGCAACAGCGAATCAGTAGGAGACGAGCCACCAATGGCTGGCTCCCTGTAGGAGAGCCCTACCAGAAACCTGTCTACGTTGTGGTAAGTAGATATTGAAGAGGCTTTTTCTGATTGAGAAACTTGGGAATTGCTCTTCAAAAACATCATAGAGGCTAGAAAGTCAAATTCATCTCCTTACAATAACCATTTGTAGTATTTAGAAGACAGATAGACTTGCATTTATATAGTGCCATTCACGACCTCGGGACGTCCCAAAGTGTGTTATCATTTTGAAGTGTAAGAAACTATTGTAATGTAGAAAAAGCAGCAGTCAATTTGCATATCGCAGGCCCCATAAACAGCAATATGTTCATGTTTTTTAGGTGTTGGCTGAGGGATCAATATTGATCAGGGCACCGGGGAGAGCTCCCCTGCTGCTCTTCAAAATCTAGGCTGGCGCTCCAGTGCAGTACTGAGGGAGTGCTGCTTTGTTGGAGGTGCCATCTTTTAGATGAGATGTTTAACTGAGACCCCGTCTACCCTCTCAGGTGGACATAAAAGATTCCATGGCACTATTGGAAGTAGAGCGGGGGGGTTCTCGCCGGTGTCCTGTCAATATTTACCCCTCAACCAACGTCACTAAAAATACAGATTAGCGCTAGGCTGTTCAGGGGTGATGTCAGGAAGCATTTCTTAATACAAAGGCTCGTGGAAATCTGAAACGCTCGCCCCCAAAAAGCTGGCTGGGGGTCAATTGAAAATTTCAAAACTAAGATTGATAAATTTTTGTTAGGTAAGGGTATTAAGGGTTACAGAACCAAGCAGGTAAATGGATTTACGATACAGATCAGCCTTGATCTAATTGAATGTAGGAACAGGCTTGAGGGACTGAATAGTCCACTCCTGTTCCCATGTTCCTGAAACTTATTTTGATTGCAGCACAAGTGACGAGCATGTGGAAAAGCTCCACCCTTCTATTGGCTCGTCCAGCGGAGAGCTGGACCCGGTGCCCAGAATAGTGTTGGCTGAGACAGGATGCGAGTTGCAACACTTGTCTTTACCTTCTACAGGCAGTTGGGTTTTGCTCGGCGCCAGTCTTCTGTGCCTCACCACAGTGCACCAAACGTGATGGTTTGTGGCCATCTTGCCTGATCAGCGTGCAGTTTGATCACATGAAAGGATGAGCACTGATACAGTGCATGTTAAAACTGATAGTGAAATGTTTCAAAATAAAATTCAGTCCAGGCAGAGTGCTGATTGGGTCTGTGCATCTCCACACAATTAAACACTTTTCATCCAAACCATTTCGGCAACATTCCTGTTTCATGAGCAAATAATTTGACGAACTGTACAATCAGTCATAGCGTGATACTGTCAGTTCAGCTCAATGTAATGCATGATGTTCGTTCAGTTAATCACTCTATCAAGTCACCTCTTTTTCCAGAGATAAGAGCTCCAGCCTGTTCACCCTTTCCTAATAGTTATAACCTCTCGGTTCTAGTATTGTCCTTGTAAATCTATATAGAGATGGTCTTTGGCTACCTTGAGTGTATATATAGTAATGCGAGGCCTTTCCGCCAGGCGTGCTCCCGCCTACCTTTTGACATTTACAGCCAATGTTTTGTCCAAAACCAAAAATTGAACAGTCCCTTTAAATTGTGGTTGGTACACACAAAGAAAATTGATTTGAGCTGTACAGATTATAGTGAGTATGCCCACAGGTTAATGTGTTTTGCAGGACACTTTTCAGACATCCACTCCTGGATGAGCAGAAATTTCCTCCAAGTAAATATTGGGAAGACCAAAGCCATCATCTTCAGTCCCCGTCACAAACTCCATTCCCTAGCCACCGACTCCATCCCTCTCCCTGGCAACTGTCTGAGGCTGAACCAGACTGTTCACAACCTTGGTGTCCTATTTGACCACGAGGTGAGCTTGCGACCACTTATCCGCTCCATCACCAAGACCTCTGTGACTCCGCCCCTGCCTCAGCTCATCTGTTGCTGAAGCCCACATCCGTGCCTTTGTTACCTCTAGAAGCATAGCATGCTTACAGCACAGGGAGGCCATTTGGCCCGTTGAACCCATGCCGACTCTGCAAGAGCACCACTTCTAGTCCCATACCCCCCCGTCCTTCCCCGTAGCCCTGCAAACTTGACTCTTCCAATGCTGTCCTGGCTGGCCTCCCACCTATCACCCTCCATATACTTGAACTCCTCCAAAGCTCTGCCCATATCCTAACTCGCACTAAGTCCCATTCATCCATCACCCCTGTGCTCGCTGACCTATATCGGTTCCCTGTCCGGCAACATCTCATTTTAAAATTTTCATGCTTTTTTTTCAAATTCTTCCATGGCATCACCCCTTCCCATCTCTAACCACCCCCAGCCCTACAACCCTCCACGATCTCTGCCCTCCTCCAATTCTGGCCTCTTGAACATTCCTGACTTTTAACTGCTCAACCATTGTCAGCTGTGCCTTCAGCTGCCTAGGCTCTAAACTCTGGAGCTCTCTCTCTAAACCTCAGTGCCTCTCTACCTTTCCTCATGCTCCTTAAAACCTATCTCTGTCACCAAGTCCCTGTCCTAATATCTCTGGCTCGCAATGCTCCTGTAAAGAGTTTGGGACATTTTGGTGCTATATAAATACAAATTGTTGAATTCAACCCATGCTGCTGAACAAACTCTGGTTTTATAAGCACAAGCAATATTCTTAGTTTTTAAAGAAAGAGCAAACTTGCATTTATATAGCACCTTTCACGACCTCAGGATGTCCCAAAGAGCTTTGCAGCCAATTAAGTGCTTTTGAAGTGTAGTCACTTGAAAATATGGGGCAGGTGACTAAAAGCTTCGTTAAGGAGTTATGTTTTAAGGAGACTCTTGGAGGAGGAAAGAGAGGTGGAGAGGCTTGGGGAGGGAATTCCACCAGTGGTGGTGCAAAGGGAGTGGGAGATGAATGAAAGTCCAGAATTCGAGGAACGCGGCGATCTTGGAGGGTTGTAGGGCAGGAGGAGGTTACATAGATGGGGGTGGGAGGTGCAAGTCCATGGAGGAATTTGAACATGAGGATGAGAATTTTCAGATTGAGGCGTTGGTGGACTGGGTGCCAATGTAGGTCAGTGAGCAGATGGGTGAATGGGACTTGGTGTGGGATAGGATACAGGCAGCAGAGTTTTGGAGGAGCTGAAGTTTATGGAGGGTGCCAGGTGGGAGGCTGGCCAGGGGAGCATTAGAATAGTTGAATCTGGAGGTAATAAAGGCATGGATGTGGGTTTCAGCAGCGGCTAGGCTGAGGCAGGGGCAGAGACGGGCAATATTATGGAGGTGGAAGTAGGCGGTCTTTGTGTTAGAGGTTGTGGGGTTGGAAGCTCAGCCATGGGTCAAATAGAATGCAGAGATTGTGAACAGTCTGGTTCAGCATGAGACGGTGGCCAGGGAGGGGGATGAAATTGGTGGCAAGGGATTTAGAAGAATTCAGAAATTACTTGCAGGTTGTTATCCTACTGAATTCGGCACTAACTGCAACTTTGAAGTATATGGCAGTTCTTTTTGTTTAAAGTTTCCACGCTGAGTTAAAATCCTGTGATAGGTTTTGTACTCAGTTGGTGACGCATGTTCACCAAGAAAGACGAGCAGCAATGTGGTAGGAACACTATCACCTCCAAGTCACACACCATCCTGACTTGGACGATTATTGCCGTTCCTCCATCGTGATTGGGTCAGAATCCTGGAACACCATCATGGGAGCTCCATCGCTACAAGGGCTGCAGCAGTTGAAGAAGGCCCATTACCATCTTCTCGGGTCAACTAGGGTTGGCTAATAAATGTGGCCTTGCCACTGACAGCCATGCTTGGAGAACAATTATTAAAAAAGGAAGCCAAGTTTATTCATTTTGTCATATATGAATGACTGACTGTAGATGCAGAATCAGTTGGGATTGATATTTCCACTGGGGGAGGCAGCCGGGAAGAGAAATTGCAGTGGTGCACAGATGTGAATATATCCCAATTAAAGAGGCAGTGTCCAGATTAATTTTGTGTTAAGAGCCTCCCTGGACATTTTGGTGATGAGGACCACTTTTGCATGTCTCCCCAAGTGGGTCATTGACTTCTTTTCCTGAGGTTTGATGGAGACTGTTTTACGATCCATTTACCATTTAGTGTAGCGCCATAATTACTCATCACTTCCTTGTTGAATTGTGATCCATAAAGCTGCTAGAAAATGTGTGGGTTGGGCATTCCAGTGATTTCTTTAGGCTAAAGTTAAAACCTAAATTAAAGCAGCCACTCCTTTTTAAACTATAAATTAAAATGTTAATGCTAAATATGTGCCTATTAGATACTCAGTGTATCACTGTCTTGTTCTAACTGGTATGTTGCATGTGCTATATCTAGACAGTAATTATCATCACAGTGGTTCCATATCTTTCAACTGGTGCTAAATTAGTGCCTGTAGGGCTTTTTCAAAGCAGAGACTCTTGGAATGGCGTAAAATGCTACTGTGTTGTGACTGGCCAAATATGGGAAATCCTACCTCTTCATTAGGAGCTGACCAGGAATTTGTGTCTACACAATTCCTCCAGAATCTGATCCTTTTTTAAACATTGTTTTTCGGGATGTGGGTGAAACTGGCAACACCGGCATTTATTGCCCATCACTAGTTGCCCCGAGCGGGTTTATGGCGGGCCGCCATCTTCAAGCACTGCAGTGTAGAGATTTGATGCAACGAAGTGTCCTGCTCGGTCATTTCAGAGGGCAGTTAAAAGCCAATCCCGTTGGTGTGGAACTGGAGTCACCTGTAGGCCAGACCGGGTAAAGGTGGCAGATTTCCTTCTCTAAATTACATTGAGTGAACCAGTTGGGTTTTTGACAATCTGATAGCTTCACAGTCACTTTTACTGATACCAGCATTTTAGTTCCAGATTTTAAAAAACTGAATTCAAATTCTCAAACTACCACGATAGAATTTGAATTCGTGTTCTCTAGATTATAATGCCGGGCATAAATAAGAGACATTTCTGGGAAAAGCCAGTCAGGTGGCATCTGTGGCGAGAGAAACAGTTGAGGTTTCAGGTCAATGACCATTCAGATTTCCAGCATCCGCAGTATTTTGTTTTTGTATATTATATCAGGCCTCTGGATTACTAGTTCAGGAACATGGTCACTACACTGCCGTATCCTCCTTGCATCAAGGTTCCCAAGTATCATTGTAAAATGAACAACAATGTGGAAGAAAGCCAGTGAAGTATTTTTGGAGTGCAGTCACTGTTGTAGGAAACGCAGCAGCCAATTTGCGCACAAGAAGATCCCACAAACAGTAATGAGATGACTGGGCAGTTAATCTGTTTTGGTTGCGTTTGTTGATGGCAAAATAATGACCCGGACACCTGGAGAACTTTCGAGTAGAAGTGTTGCGAGGTCTTTAACGACAGTCCCAACAGGCAGACAAGACCTTGCTTTGAAATCTCAGCAAAGGAATGCATGTCTATGGCACTCCTTCAGTACTGCATTGAAACGTTGGCTTAGGTTATGTGGTCAAGTTCCTGGCGTGGAGCTACCAGTTGGAATCGAGCCACATGGACTTGGGCTCGTCATGAATTGACTGACTCATCTCAGTGGGGATATGGTACCCCTCGGTTAGGAAAGACAAATATCAAGTGGGGCTCCTGGTCCTCATCCTAGTGGGTCATCAATATAAGAGAGTCACTAATGAATCCAATAAGGAATTTGGGAGTAACTTCTTTACCCAGAGAGTCTTTAGAATGTGGAACATGGAGTAGTTGAGGCGAATAGCGTAGATGCATTTAAGGGGAAGTTAGATAAGTACATGAGTGAGAAAGGAATAGAAGGACATGCAGATAACGATAGATGAAGTAAGGTGGGAAGAGGCTAATGTGGAGCATAAACACCAGCATGAATCTGTTGGGCCGAATGGCCTCTTTTTCTGTGCTGCAAATTCTATATCTGTGGATGCTGGGTGAGAAGAACATTGCACTCTGCTGTCATGTTCTTGATGAGATGGTCAAACGATACGCCAGTAGTCACAATTCACCACATGAAGAATGGCCACTTTACCTGGGCAGGAGTCGTGGTATCTGAGGAACCGTATCCGAAAGGCAGTCAAGTGTCTTCAGGACTGGGGCCAAGTGCAAGAAGAAAAGTTGTGGAAGGCATCACTTGATTGTCCTGCATAACCAAGGGCCCTCTGAACTTGGAACTATTGAATATTGCAAAAACAGTACTGGGACCATCAAACAGTACTGGGACCATCAAACAATACTGGGACCATTGAACATAACCAAGGGCCCTCTGAACTTGGAACTGTTGAATATTGCAAAAACAGTACTGGGCCCATCAAACAATACTGGGACCATTGAACATAACCAAGGGCCCTCTGAACTTGGAACTGTTGAATATTGCAAAAACAGTACTGGGACCATCAAACAATACTGGGACCATTGAACATAACCAAGGGCCCTCTGAACTTGGAACTATTGAATATTGCAAAAACAGTACTGGGACCATTGAACATAACTAAGGGCCCTCTGAACTTGGAACTGTTGAATATTGCAAAAACAGTACTGGGACCATCAAACAATACTGGGACCATTGAACATAACCAAGGGCCCTCTGAACTTGGAACTGTTGAATATTGCAAAAACAGTACTGGGACCATCAAACAGTACTGGGACCATCAAAACAATTACAGCGGGTGTAGCTCTGAAAGTAGAAGGTTGCTGTTAGTATGTGTGCAAATCCATAACACCCAGTGTTCTTCAAAGTTAGGAAGAAGTAAATCTTGGGAGAGGGGCTACAACATGGATATATGCTGGGAATTGGGAAAAGGTCCACAATCGGAGCAATTCTAGCAATCGGTGCCAATTATTTTTTTTACTTTCACTATTCTATATAATTCCATTGAGTTTCAGAATAATACCTTGTAGCGCACTCTCTCGTAAATCCTATTCTACAGTGCCTCTTCAGTTTCTCAGTTCAACCCTTCTCCCCATTGTTTCTGTTTGTAGTCGGTGTGTTGTAGCTAATATTGAGGCTGTAGTGTAATCTAGTTTTTTTTGGCTAGTGTTTCCATTACACTTCCATGGTTTATAGATGTCTGAACCCCAAAGCTAAATCTAAATTTTATTTGTGGTTTATAAATCAATGATTGCAATGTTGGCTGAAGGTAAAGTTACAGCCTTTTACTGCATCCCATCTGTTAGTCTATATGTAGTAAGGCTCCCTTGGTGGCTGTTAGTAAATAGCTCAGCCCAGTGTGGTACTGAGCCATACAGACCTGCAAGTCTAAGTTGAATTTTGAGTCTGTTGCATTAGCTAATCTCAGCTAGACTGACGAGAAGGATACTACAATTGGCTTTAGCAAAATTACTCAGGGTCTCCACTTTCGTTTTAGGCTGAGAACTTTGGAGGATTTTGCTGCCCGTATTCTAATTTGCATCAAGTCCCGTCCACCCGTTACCCCTATGTTTACTGACCTACATTGGCTCCCGGTCCACCACCGCCTCAAATTTAAAATCTTCATCCACGTGTTCAAAGCCCTCCAGGGCCTCGTCACTCCCTACCTATCTCTGTAACCTACTCCAGCCCTCCAACAATTCTGGCCTCTTCTGCATCCCCCAATTTTATCGTCCTATCATTGGCAGCTGTGCCTTCAGCCGTCTCGGCCCTAAGGTCTGGAATTCCCTCCCTAAACCCCTCTGCCTCCTTTTTAAGTCGCTCCTTTAAAACCTACCTCTTTGACCGAGCTGATATCTCCTTGAGTGACTCGGTGTCTAATGTTTGATCGCTCTTGTGAAGCGCCGTGGGACATTTTACTACGTCAAAGGCGCTATATAAATGCAAGTTGTTGTTGGAGACGAGGTTGGACTTAGCTGCGATGGCCCCTCACGGTCAGTGTGTTCCAACACACTGTAGAGTGAAGTGTTGTAGGTGGGACTGTACATTGAATAAATCCATGCCCTAGTGGGGGGAGGGGGTATTAAAGTCATAATACTGGTACAATACTATCCCCGATTAATCTTTTGTGGAACAGAAGGCTGTTTGGCCCCATCAAGGCTCAATCCCTGTCGAGGCCCATTTCCTATCGGCAAGATTTGTGCAGTTTGTGCTCTCGTCTGTTCACTAACTCTCCTGAGGCAGCTGCGTAGCCAGAGAGTAAACTTTCAAGGAGAGAAAATTCTCTTGCAATTTCTCCCTGACCCCAAAGGTTATTGCGAAACTCCAGAGATCTCAGCATTGTGATATGTTCTGCATATTTCATCCTTGACAGATTGCGTCCCATCAGAAGAGGACCCATTCTTTCATGCCGTATTGAGTTGATATTCGTTGAGATTCAAATCACCTTTTGGGGTGGGTATGGATAGAAAGCACTTGCAAAACAACAACATGCCTTTCCATAGCACCTTTCACAACCTCAGGAAGTCCCAAAGTGCTTCACAGCCAATGAAGTACTTTTGAAGTGTAGTCACTGTTTTAATGTAGCAAACACAGCAGCCAATTTGCACACCGCTAATCCCACAAACAGCAATGTGATCATGACCAGATAATCTGTTTTTCGTGATGTTGGTTCAGGGATAAATATTGGCCAGGACACCGAGGAGAGCTCTCCTGCTCTTCTTTGAAATAGTACCACGGGATCTTTTACGTTCATTTGAGAAAACAGACAGGGCCTCCGTTAGACGGCCCATCCGACAGTGCAGCGCTCCCTCAGTATTGCACTGGGAGGATCAGCCTAGATTTTGTGCTCCAGTCTGTGGAGTGGAACTTGTTGGGTGCAATGACTTTTTCTCGTTCATGCTTTCTTACTATTATTTCTTGCTCTCCAGGATGAAGTGGAGCTCCTGATTCGGAAGTGCTATCCAGCTGTTGCAAGGGATGGAGAAGTGATCAAGGTTCGGGACACTGTTTTATTGAAGTCAGGACCCAGGAAGAAGTCCATTCCTTACGTTGCCAAGGTTTCTGCACTTTGGGAGGACCCTACATCAGGTCAGCCAGTTGATTCAATGCAACGCAAAGCGGGGCCTACAAGGAGTCATCGTGCTGCTTTTTAGGACTTTGGAACCCATGCAGCATATAACTATTCCAGATGTTGGCTAAATAGAGGTGTTTGAATATCCCGTCTAGTCGGGTAACCCAGGGAGGGAGAGATCCAGTCCATTAAATGGGGAGGGGTGGGGCGGCGGAGGGGGGGGGGGGCGGGGGAAGAGAGAGGGGGAGAGAGACCCAGCTTCGAGGCGAAAATTATCTTTTTTTTTAAAGGAAAGGATTAAGAAAACCTTTATTTGCATATGTTGTGTGTATGTGTTCTCGCTATAAAAAGATGAGGGGGTTACTTTGAACATCATGTGCCCTCCCCTCGGCGCCTCTAATCCATGCCGGTGGCGTAGAAACGGATCCCTGCTTATCCCGAGATTATTTTTTAAATTGGCATCCGTCCGATTGGTTCTTAAAGGGGCCAGGCCTGTGGGGAATCTACTGTCGCGTGGCCTGCTGTGTTGGGGCGAGGTGGTTCTCTCGTACTGGGGAATTTGAAGTCTTGTTACCCGCCCCCCGATGAGGAAATCCCCATCAGTATAAAATCAACAAAGTGTGGAGTGGAGTTTCTCAGGGTGCCCTAGTTCGGGCTGTCATCTCGTGTCTCTGGGAGGTGGGTCAACCAACTCTGCCTATGCAGGACAGCATTGCACTATTTTGGGGAGGGTGGAGAGAGAATCTATCCGGTTCATGTACGTATCTCCCTCTCGAGTCCACGCTTTGGATTCTTGCAATGCTAAGAAACGGCCTTCTGTTTTGCTAATGTGATGGGAGAGTCAGGAGCTCTCCATAATTGACGATGTTTCTCCAATACTTCAGCCGTTTAGTGGTGGCTGGGGGACTTTGAAATGACGTTTATTGCTTGGGAGGGTTATTGTACTTGTAATAAGATGTCAGGGGAGTTGTGCGAGGCAGATGGCCTGTGAAATATCACAGTGATTGATGACAATCGGTGACGGGCCAGCAGAGAGGAGACCGCACCTCCCCCTTTTCGTTCTGTTAGTGCAGCGACACAGCGTGTTGTGGAGATTTGGTTACTGCCCGATTGGACCGCATTACTCAGCAGATTTGTCGTCCGTCCGTTCCACCCCCCCCCCTCCCCCCGCCCGATTCTTCAATTGGATCACCAGCAGCAACTGCTGCCGATAGCTGGAGACTTGCCAGCCGCTTTGGCTCTGGTTTGAGTCCGATTCCAAGGGCCTGGCATCATGAGCCCAATCCCAGCAATTACACGACTTCAATCCAGTTCCCAGTTTCTCCCGGGTCTACGATCCTGACGCTACGACAGTGTACAGTAATGCAAGACGACAGGAGTGGATTCAGGAATTCCAGTCTCCTGTGATAGTATAAAGGCAATGTGCTGCACCGTTATCATCGAATCCTACAGCACAGAAGGTGGCCGTTCAGCCCATCGAGCCTGTACAGGCTCTTTAAAAGAGCTAGTCAGTCAGACCCACTCCCCTGCTCTTTCCCCATAGCCCTGCAAATTCCTCCTTTTTTTTTAAAGTATATATCCAATTCCCTTTCGTAAGTTACTATTGAATCTGCTTCCATAGTCCTTTCAGGCAGTGCATTTCAGATCATAACGGCTGTGTTTTTAAAAAAAAAATTCTCCCCTTTTTCCCCCCCTGGATTGCTAAACCTGGGGTTGGCTTTCCTTGAGCTACAATAGCTGACAGATCTGCAATTGCTTCAGTAGTTTGAGGCTTAGTCGTAAATATTTCATGCATCTGGCACTTGTGATGTTAAGTGGTACTCTCTGCTGTTCAATTGGTAACATTAAGCACTTGTTACGAAGGGCCTTGTAAATCACCTAAGTTGTCTCTCGGGACCCAGCCAGGCAGTGGGGAAGCTGCTGGACCCAGACTTTACATAGAATTAGAGAATTTACAGCACAGAAATAGGCCACATGGGCCTCCTCGCACCTTACTTCATCTCACCCTATCAGCATATCCTTCTACTCCTTTCTCCCGCGTCTGCTTATCTAACTTCCCCTTAAATGTATCTCTGCTATTCGCCTCAACTACTCCCTGTGGTAGCAACTTCATCATTCTAACCACTCTTTGGGTAAAGAAGTTTCTCCTGAATTCCTTACTGGATTTATCAGTGACTGTATTATATTTATGACCCCTAGTTTTGAACTCTCCCACAAGTGGAAACAACTTCTCTACGCCTACCCTATCAAACCCCTTCATCATTTGAAAGACCTCTCTCAGCCTCGGCCTTCTCTCTTTCCTAGGGAAGCCCCAGCCTGTTCCGTCTTTCCTGCAGCACCAGACACCTTTACTCTGACTTTGTTCTCTCTGAGCTGCTCGAAGAAGTCTCTTGACGAGCTATTGCATGAAGAGATGAGCATCCAGTGGTGAACTCGTGCTTGTCCCTCCATCGGCTTACGTTTGTAAGTCTAAACGACACACACCGCTTCGTTGTGGCTGCCGTGAACACCCATTTTTTCAGTGCGTCTTCCACTGAACTCGTTGCCTCCGGTTGTGAATCTGCCGACATATATGGAGCTGGTTTAGTGTGCTCCGTGGCAAAGTCGGCGAAGTGAGCTCCCATATTCCTAATTGGCTGAGTGTGGTGGCGGGTGAGCTTTGACCCACTGTCGACAAGCTTTTCAACTATGGAGGGGGCTTCACATCCAGTTGATCTTGGCCTTACCTCACCACCTAACCTGTTACTGGCCAGAAGCAGGGTACAATGTCTCTGTCTCTGTCTCTCCCTCTCTGTCTCCCTCTCTGTCTCCCTCTCTGTCTCCCTCTCTGTCTCCCTCTCTGTCTCCCTCTCTGTCTCCCTCTCGCGCTCCCTCTCGCGCTCCCTCTCGCGCTCCCTCTCGCGCTCCCTCTCGCGCTCCCTCTCGCGCTCCCTCTCGCTCTCCCTCTCGCTCTCCCTCTCGCGCTCCCTCTCGCGCTCCCCCTCTGTCTCGCGCGCGCTCCCTCTGTCTCTCCTTCCCCCCCCCCCCCCCCCCCCCACTTGCTATCCAAGGTCAAGAGACTCTACCTATGTGGATTTCTCAGTTCACTTGTTTCCAAAACTACTTACACATTCAAAAGGGAATTGGATAAATATGTGGGAATTAGAAATATCTGAGAAGGGGAAAAAAATTGCAGGGCTATGGAGTGGAACTAATTGGATAGCTCTTTCAGGCATGGTGGGGCCAATGGTCTCCTGTGCTGTAGGATTCTATGGTTATTGACTTCCATGTGTGTCAGACGTGTGGCTGACCAATTTAAAGCTCTCGGGGATACCCAGGCCAAATGCAGATAGACCCAATTCCCTGGTTGAAATCTTCTCAATTCCTGACCTTGTATCTTGCTGATGTGGAGGGCTCAGTACCCCACCCACACAGTACATCAGCAGGGAGAGATTTTCCATTATAAAATTAATCACTTGCTTTCAATATTTTTTTGCCAGACTTTCTATAAATCTTAGCAGTCATTTGAGACAGGATTCTGCTTCTGGCTGGCAGATATCAATTATAAATACGTCGATAGAGGCCTTTCTGCTGCTTAGCTATCTGGAGCCAGTGTGTAACCTGTGTCTGGAGAGGGAGCAGGTGATTAATGCGCCCTAGTGCCTCGGTATGAATCAGGCACCAAGTGCTAATTACACCTGTCTGGTTTGGTCGGACGTTCGTGCTGTCAGTTCCCAACATGCAGGTCTCGTTCAGCCCAGTGAATTTGCTGCTGAGAAGAACCAATTCTCTGTAGTGTCAGCTGTGGCTCAGTGGCAGCACTGTCACCTCTGAGTCAGAAGGTCGTGGGTTCAAGTTCCCCTCCAGAGACTTTAACACATAATCCAGGCTGACACTCCCGGTGCAGTACTGAGGGAGTGTTGCACGGTCAGGGGTGACTACTTCCTGATGAGACGTTAAACCTCTGGTGGATGTAAAAGATCCCATGGCACTATTTCAAAGAAGAGCAGGGGAGTTCTACCCGGTGTCCTGGCCAATATTTATCCCTCAATCAACATAATTAAAACCGATTATCTGAGCATTATATCATTGCTGTTTGTGGGACCTTGCTGTACTCAAATTGGCTGCTGCATTTCCTACATTACGACAGTGACTACACTGCAAAATAACTTCATTGGCTGTAACGTGTTTTGGACTGTCCTGAGGCTGTGAAAGGTGCTATGGAAATGTAAGTCTTTTTAGTGAATCCAGCCTGTTGACTGGAGTTGCTGCTGGCTGAGGGAAACCCACACATCTGGAGCCAGTGTGGTCCCGATCCCACTAAAAGAAAGGATATAGCGTCTATCTCAACCGTAGGACGTCACAAAGCACTTTACAGCCAATGAAGTACTTTTGAGGCATAGTTGCTGTTGTAATGTAGGAAAAGAGGCAGCCAATTTGCACACAGCAAGATCCCACAAACAGTAATGTGAGAATGATCTGTTTGTGCTGTTTGTTGAGGGATCAATATTGGCCAGGACACTGGGGAGAACTTCCCTGCACTTCTTAGAAAGAGTGCCATTGGATCTTTTACATCAACCGGAGAGGGCAGATGCCAGGGTCAAGGATGTCACTGAACGGCTGCAGGGCATTCTGAAGGGGGAGGGCAGTCAGAGGTCGTGGGTCACATTGGTACCAACGACATGGGTAGAAAGAGGGATGAGGTCCTGCAACAAGAATTTAGGGAGCTAGGTAGCAGATAAAAAAGCAGGACCTCAAAGGTTGTAATTTCTGGATTACTCCCAGTGCCACGTGCTAGTGAGTATAGGAATAGGAGGATAGAGCAGATGAATGCATGGCTAAAGAGTTGGTGCAGGAGGGAGGGCTTTAGTTTCCTGGATCACTGGGTCTGGTTCTGGGGAAGGTGGGACCTGTACCAGTCGGATGGGTTGCACCTGAACCGGAACGGGACCAACATCCTTGCAGGGAGGTTTGCTAGTGCTGTTTGCGGGGGGGCGGGGGTTAAACTAACTTTGCAGGGGGATGGGATAGTGGAGCTATAGTAGGGGGTGATGCACAGCCAAATATAGAGGAAAAAACAAGTCCGTCTAGAAAGCAGAGCAAATATGTAACGGCACAAGGGAGTATGGCAAGGTTGGATGGCATTTATTTTAATGCAATGAGTCTTACGAGTAAGGCAGATGAATTGAAGGTGTTGATGAACACATGGGAGTATGATGATGTTGCTATCACAGAGACATGGTTGAGGGATGGCAGCTCAATATTCCAGGGTATAGAATCTTCAGGCGAGGAGGAGGGGGGGGTGTCACAATATTAATCAAGGAGTCAATTACTGCCATAAGGAGGGATAATATCTTCACAGGTTCCTCTAATGAGGCCATATGGGTAGAACTTAAAAACAAAAAGGGGGCAAGCACTTTGCTGGGAGTGCACTATAGACCCCCCAAACAGTCAGGGGGAGATAGAGGAACAGATATGTAGGGTGGTTGGAATCTGGAACTCACTGCCTGAAAGGGTGGTAGAGGCAGGAACCCTCAACATTCAAGAAGCATTTAGATGAGCACTTGAAACGCCATAGCATACAAGGCTACGGACCAAGTGCTGGAAAATGGGATTAGAATAGATAGAGCTTGATGGCCGGCGCAGACACAATGGGCCGAAGGGCATCTTTCTGTGCTGTATAACTCTATGACTAACGTCTCATCCAAAAGACAGCACCTTTGACAATGCAGCACTGCCCTGGAGTGTCGGCCTAGATTATGTGCTCAGAGTAGGAGTGCTACCCACTGAGCCACAGCGCTTATTGGAAGAGAAAGCACCCGGGAAGCTCCAGAGTTTTGTTCCTACTCTATGGATTCATTTTGGGCCTCGCACCAAATGGCTCGTTAACCCCCTGGAGACCAGGTGATCTTTCAGTCTATCTTTCAGACAAGTCTGGTTTGCTGGTCTGGTTGGTCTCTTTGAATGAAGGGCAGGGGCAGTATTTCTGTTTAACAGTGTCGCAACATATTGTGTCCACGCTGTTCTTTTCCATCATCTTACTTGGCCATGTGTCCCCACTTGCACCCCCCTCCTGAATATATGTCAGTAAGGAAGCTTACTGCATCAATCACAGGAGTGCATCTGAAGTTAATTGGATGTGTTTATGACAAAACATGAGATGGATCTAAAGCTGAAGGATATGTTCGCTGTACTGCATGGAATGGATTAAGCGTTTATGCACGCGTCTGGCACAGGTTGTGGAACAGATATGAAGCAAATGTAATTAGTGTAACTGTCATAATCCATAGAGTAGATTACAAATAAGAGATGCATCTGTCACAAAACATGGAATGGATTGCAAGTAGGGGAGTGGATGTCAAGCCCAAACTATGTAACAAATTTGTATTGCAAAATATGGAATGGATTACAAGTGGGGGAGTGGATCTCTACCACAAATTTAAATGAATTTGTATCAGAAAACCGTGGACTATGCCTACACTACAATGCTATGACAACCTTGCTTGGAGAGGCATGTCTTGTACAAAGCTGTGTATTTGGTTTAATTTGTTGTCTTCGAAGATTTCCGCTTAATCTTATTGCAAAGGTCATGGCCAAGCGTCAACGTGTGGAATTCTCTACCACAGAAGGCAGTAGAGGCCAATTCATTAAATATATTCAAGAAGGAGTTAGATATATTTCTTAAGGCTAAAGGGATCAAGGGGTATGGGGAGAAAGCGGGGACAGGGTACTGAATTTGGATGATCAGCCATGATCGCATTGAATGGCGGAGCAGGCTCGCGGGGCCGAATGGCCTACTCCTGCTCCTATTTCTATGTTTCTATGTGATTACTATCATGTGAATCAGTACGCTTTTTTTTACGGGTTTTATTGAGTACCTAATGTTGGTTGTTCGGTGAGTGAATAAGTGACTGTATCTTCTTCTGACTAACCATGGGCCGACTGGTCCTGAGTTGACGAGATGGGCTCCTGCTCACCAGCTTTATAAAATGGCTTGTCAATCGCCAACACTTACGGCCCCATCAGTGTACAAAGGTGATCTCCCCCAACAATGGTATCTGTTACTCATTTTTCTATTTTCAAAAATGCAATTAGCCACATCTGGATTCCCAATAACCACTGCCCTAAGGGATTTCCCTTCACTTCCCCCCACACACACAAAAAACGGTATCAGGGCTCTGAACCTGGGACCTTCCTGATCTGTGCAGTTTAGATGCTCCACAAATACATATCTGCACAGTAGAGTTATGAGTTGATTGGATACGGGCAGCAGAGTTGACTAACTTGCACTAAGTCCCGTTCACCAATCGCCCTTGTGCTCCCTGACCTATATTGGCTCCCAGTCCGGCAACGCCTCAAGTTAAAAATTCTCATCCTCGTGTTCAGATCCCTGCATGGCCTCGTCCCTCCCTACCTCTAACCTCCTCCATCCCTCCGAGATCTCTGCGTTCCTCCAACTCTGGCCCCTTGTGCGTCTCAGATTTCCTTTACCCCACCATTGGCGGTTGTGCCTTCAGCTGTCTAGGCCCTAAGCTCTGAAATTCCCTCCCTAGATCTCCATCAGTCTACTTATCACTCCTCCTTGAAGACTCTACTTAACCCAAGCTTTTGGTCCTGTGTCCTAATATCTTTGTGGCTCGTTGTTAAATTTTAACGTTCTTGTGAAGCACCTTGGGATGTTTTACTATGTTAAAGGCACTCTTTCAATCCAAGTTGTATAGGTCAATGGGAGCGGCAATGCTGGCTTTTTTTTAAAAACTTCATAGCCTTGGGGCCCAGGCTGTTTCTAAAATGCTAGCTGTTATACTCAGCTGATCTCAACACATGCCATGAATTGTAGATGCAGTTATGATGTATTAATTCATGAAATATAGCAACTTCTGCTGTGGTGTAGAAACTGTGTGCCATGTATTTGAGAGACGATGAAACAACTATTGCAGTGTATCGGCATGGGGACGGATTCCTGAGTTGCTCTCTATCCAGTTGTAGCCAAACAATCTTTTACAATGGCTTCTATTCCCACCCCTACTCCGTTACCTCCCTAAAACTTTCCACCTCCCTCTCCTTCTCCCTCTCCTCCTTTAAGACCTGCCTTTTAAAATCTGCTACTTTGACCAGGCTTTTGCTTGCATGTTGTAATGTTGCCTCCTTTGGCTCGGTGTCAATTTATGTCTGCTTACACTCCTGTGAAGCTCCTTGGGGTGTTTTACTACGTTAAAGGCACTGTATAAATGCAAGTTGTTACAGTATATTGGCATAGGGACTGATTCTCTGGAGCAGACGATGTGTTTGAAAATAGTAGTGAAAGAACAGAGTGGTGCACATAATTGCAGCACTGTAAACCTTCATACGCACCGTCTAAATGGGATAGCGGGCTATCTGTGTGGCTGGGCGTCTTCACGCAAGTGTTTCCTCCAGCCCCATGATTGTGAGATGATCTTGATCTTCACACTCCCTTGCAGCCCTCGATAGCCAGTTCTTTAGCTTCGTCTGCACAGAGGGATGGATCTGAATAAATCTAACTTGGGGAATCTCGGGTGATTGCTATACCCAGCACTGCAGTGAGAGCCCTGGAAGGGTGCAACTTTGTCAAGTAATAGTATTTTAGGACTTCCTGCAATCTTTGTTTCAAAATCTTCCCTGCCCCCATGGCTCAAAGAAGGGTAACTTTTCTCTGCAAGGTCAGGAAGTGATGGGCTGTCTTTGGCCTGGTGTTCTCAAGATTGTTTGTTTATTTTTGAGTGTTTTATGTCGATTATAGTTTTACTAACGGCTCCTCCACGTTTTGCTGTTTTATTGTTTACATAAACGAGTAATTCCTATCCGCGCAAGGAACGGAGCACTGAGCACACTGTCCTCCATATCCTGGTGTGGAGATGCCGGTGTTGGACTGGGGTGGACAAATGTAAGAAATCACACAACACCAGGTTATAGTCCAACAGCTTTATTTGAAATCACAAGCTTTCGGAGCGCTGCTCCTTCGTCAGGTGAAGTGGAGAGATGCATAAAAACTCAGCGTATATAGTCAGAGAATAATGTCAGATGTTTCTAACTGCCATTTATCACACCTCGGCAGAGAGATAATCACAGCAATCAAAGGTGTAAATGGTGTCCAAACAGGTCAGTCAGGAAAACATTACATCAAAGAGCAATGAGGTGGGGTCACAAGGGGTCAAATGTTGCAGATGCAGGGTCTGTATGAAAAACAAAAAAACAGACAAAAAACTTTTTTTTTTGCTGGAAATCACAGCAGGTCCGGCTGCATCTGTGTGGAGAGAACAAGCCAACGACAACTCTGACTATATAAGCTGTGTTTTTATGCATCTCTCCACTTCACCTGACGAAGGAGCAGCGCTCCGAAAGCTTGTGATTTCAAACAAAGCTGTTGGACTATAACCTGGTGTTGTGTGATTTCTTACATTTCTCCATATCCTGAGCCAGTGTTCCCTCCATTTGTTTTTTGGGCCGTGCAGCCCCTTCAAAAATCCGTGCAGGTGTGGTTCTTGCATTTGAAATCGGGTGAACCGGCCACGCGGGAGCTTTAGAGGCTGCGCAGCTTGAAGGGAACATTGTCCTGAGCCCAATATTGTCATGACCATACCCTGCGAAGAGAGCTGAGCTTATAAAAGCAACGTACTTTTTTAAATGAATGGTGGGCAGCAATGCAAGCTAACCTCCAGAGTTAAAGCAGAGGGAATGGGGAGTCAGTCAGGCTAACCCCGCCCCCCCGAGTTAAAGCAGAGGGATTGGGGAATCATTCAGGCTAAAGGCTAACCTCCCGAGTTAAAGCAGAAGGAATGGGGAGTCAGTCAGGCTAACCCCTCTCCCCCGCGACCCCCCCCTGATTTAAAGCAGAGGGAATGGAGAGTCATAAAGGCTAACCACCCAAGTTAAACGGATTTTAAGTATTATTACGGTTTTGACTAAATGGTATTCAACTGCATGATCTTTGTAAAGCTGAAGATGGCTTTTGACTGTTGCTCCAGCACTCCAGCTAGTTTCTCCCTCCTGTCATGAGCTCTATCAACATCTGGGTGACCCCTTGCCCTCTATGAACATCTGGGTGACCTCCCCCCTCCCTGCCTTCACATTGTGCTATTTTATTGCTAGTCTCCTCTGCAAAGGTTACTGGAGTAGCTTAATGAAAGAGCTAAAAAGGACACTGCATGCACAAAATATCAAGGTTTTAAATATTCTTCTGCCATTGTGATTGTGTGTGGATGCTTTTTGCCATGATTAGCGTGGCTTCTAATTGAGATGGATTACATTTGTTTTCCTGTTTTTTATTTTTATTCATTCCCGGGATATGGGCATCACTGATGAGGCCGGCATTTAGTTGTCCTGAGAAGGTGGTGGTGGGCTGCCTTCTTGAACCGCTGCAATGTAGAGGTTTAATACATTTCAGAGGGCAGTTAAGAGTCAACCATGTTGGTGTAGGACTGGAGTCACATAGGCCAGACTTTGGTAAGGACGGCAGGTTTCCTTCCCTAAAGGACATTCGTGAACCAGTTGGGTTTTTATGGCAATCTGACAGCTTCATGGTCACTTTTACTGGTACCAGCTTTTTATTTTAAACTGAATTCAAACTCAACATTCCATGGTGGGATTTGAACTTGGGGTTCTCTGGATTACTAGTCCACTACACTACCGTACCCAGCCAGACCAATCCAGCCAATTGCAGAGAAGCCCGGGGTTTTTTTTTCTCCTGGGGCCAGCTGAAGTTGCTATAAGCATTGTGCAAGTTTGAGTGGTTATTGGGGGCCTTGGTCTGAGCCCACACTCACTAAAGTGTTGCTTTCTTCCTGTAGGGGAACTCATGATGAGCCTTTACTGGTACTACAGGCCTGAGCACATCCAGGGAGGCAGAAATCCCAGCATTCACTGTGAGGTGAGCATCAGCAACCTTCCCTGCAGAGTCTGTAGATGTTCAGTTCTAAATCCTCTCTCTCTGCCTCTTGCTCTGTGCCTCTGCTGCCCTATACTGGTCTCTTGCCCTGCTCCTATATTTTCCTGCCCTCTGCCTCTTGCTGTATTAGCCTCTCACCAGCACCGTGCGTGCGTGTGTGTGTATAGATATATATATCATCGTCTTGGCTTTTAATGGTCATTGGTGCTTTTTTCATTCTATTAAGACTCTTTTCGATGTAAAAAGGCGAAAGATTGTATGTTGAACCTGAATTGGGTGATGCTATCACATCTTGAAGTGCTTCACATGTAATGAATTATTGAAGTGTTGTGGGCCAAGGCGGTAACCATTTGAGTGCAGCAGGATCCCAAAAATGACACTGCAATGATTGACGGGTTGATCTACAGGAAACTCGATTTACTGGCACCTAAATAACCGGAAATCTCTGTTAACCGGCAAAATTCAGGAGTAGGTTCAGGTAAGTTTTACTTCATATTAGTGGCCGTTCCTGGATCTGTGGCTGTGTAATCGGGGTTCCTGCACTTGTTGCTAAGCAACAGGGACGCTTGGTCTGTGGCCAGGGTTCCTGCACTTGTTGCTAAGCAACAGGGAAGCCTGGATTTGTTGCTGTGTACGGAGCTCTCGTACCTTTTAACTATACCTCTCCGTAATCCGGAATTTTTGATAAACCGGCACCACACTGGTCCCGTCGGTGCCGGATAAAAAAGAGTTTCCTGTAGTTTTGGTGCTGTTGTTCATGGGCACTGAGAACACCCTGCACGTCTTAAAGTAGTGCCAGCCAATCTGAATCGGAGCCCCAATTCAATGCCCTGCCTGAAGAAAGGCACCGCAAACAATGCAGCATTTCCTGGAGTGGAACTTGAACACTCAAACTTATGATTGGGGTGGGGGTGGAGGGGGTTGCAGATGAGCGCGCTACCAAACTGAGTGACACATTCTATCTTTCTCGTGGCTCACGGTGTCAAGTGGCTCCCTTGAGTAAGTTAACACCTCGTTCTGCCAATAGGTGTTACGGTATGGTTATCTGAAGGATAATAACGGTATTGGGAGCCGAGGTTGGGGCTGCCTAGGAGGGGAGTGTTTCTTGGCTCGCAGTGGTTGCCCACAATTCAGGAAAAAGCCAGGCGTGGATGCGAGTTAAAGCACGTCAGATAGTCGGATCTGTAAAGTGTTCTGTATCTGATTTTAAATAACTGCGGAAGAAAACCCTGACTTTACAGGGCAAATAAAATGAGATCCGTTTACTTGAAATACAGAATGGGAACTGACCTCTCCCTCCATCGCTTCACCCCTCCTTCTCTGCTGAGAGGGAAAGATGTCATTTTCACCTGTGGGACATGATGAGTGGCACTAGTCATTCTACAGCAGCTTGTTTAGATCCAGGTGCCTGTGGGCCAGGGTTGAACATGCTGATGGGTACCTTGGAGTCATGGTGATGTGCTGCAGTAATGGACTGGAGTACTGAAGAGGCTAGTACTTTTTGTTGTGCAGGGTTTTTTTTTTTAAGTTATGTCTTTCCTTCTCCCGCAGAATGAAATCTTTGCTTCTCGGCACCAGGATGAGAACAGTGTGGCCTGCATTGAGGAGAAATGCTACGTGCTGACCTTCTCGGAGTACTGCAGGTGAGTGACTCCAGGCTTTCCAGGGGAATGGGGACACCCTTTTGTAGAGGGGGGGAATCTAAAACTAGAAGTCATCGTTAATATAAGGTAGTCACTAATAAATCCAATAAGGAATTCAGGAGAAAGCGGAGTGTGATTAGAAAGTGGAACTCGCTACCACATAGCATTGTTGAGGCGAATAGGATCGATACATTTGAAGGGAAAGTTGGATAAATGCATGAGGGAGAAAGTGAAATGGAACAAGAGAAAGGCATAGAGAATGGAAAGGAGGCAGAGAATCAATAGCAGGAAGGTGACCAGTAATCAAAGAGAGAGAGATGAGCAGATGGATCCAAACTGTAATGGAGGTCTGATGGGTAGTCAGGGGGGCAGTTTTGTCATTTATCATTTCAATCTGTTCCCAGTTACACTTTTACATAACAGGAGTAGGCCATTCAGCCCCTCGAGCCTGCTCCACCATTCAATTATCATGGCTGATCTGTATCGCCACTCCACATCCCTTGATACCCAACAAAAATCTATCGTGCTCAGTCTTGAAAGCTCCAATTGCCCAGCCTCCACAGCCTTTTGGGGGAAAGTGTTCCAGATTTCCATTATCATTTGTATGGATAAAGTGCTTCCTGATTTTTTTTGTTCCTGGTTCTAATTCTAAGATTCTGTCTCCTTGTTCCTCATTCCTTCACCAGAGGAAATAGTTCCTCCATATCTACCCTATCAAATCTTTTTTTATCATTTTAAACACCCGGATCAGATCACCCCTCAAGCTTCTAAAACCAATGTTCCCGTTAACTGCGCTGCGCTCTGGAGGTTCTGCGCAGGCCGGTCACCAGCGTTTGAATGGTAAAGTGGCGCATGCGTGGAAAATTGAATGGGCCGCGCACCCAAAAATAGTTAGAGGGAACACTGTATGCAACCTGTCCTCGTAAGTGTCAGTTGTGGCTCAGTGGGTAGCGCACTCACCTGAGTCAGAAGGTTGTGGGTTCAAGTCCAACTCCGAGACATGAGCACAAAAATCTAGGCTGACACTCCAGTGCAGTACTGAGGGAGTGCTGCACTGTCGGAGGAGCTGTCTTTCGGATGGAACGTTAAACCGAGGCCCCGTCTGCGCTCTCGGGTGGACGTAAAAGATCCCACGGCACTATTTCGACGAAGAGCAGGGGCGTTATCCCTGGTGTTCTGGCCAAAATTTATCCCTCAATCAACATCACGTTTTAAAAAGTAAAACGGATTATCTGGTCATTATCACATTGCTGTTTGTGGGAACTTGCTGTGCTCAAATTGGCTGCAGCGTTTCCCACATTACAACAATGACTACACTTCAAAAGTACTTCATTGGCTCTACAATGCTTTGGGATGTCCGGTGGTCATGAAAGGCACTATATAAATGCAAGTCTTTCCTCCTTTTTTATAATCTAACCCGCTAAGCCCTGGTATAATTCTAGTAAATCTGTGCTGTACCTGCTCCAAGGCCAATGTATCTTCCCGAGTTCCGGTGTCCAAAGACTGACGGCAGTACTCCAGATGGGGTCCGACCGAGGCTCTGTACAGCTGAAGCATCACATCCACCCCTTTGTATTCCAACCCCTTTGAGATATATTGAAAGGAAATTAATTTTGTTTTTTCTCTGACAGCACTGCAAAGTATGCCTAACAGTCGGAGACCCCTGTGAAACATAGGCCAGCTCTAGTGAGGGATGTGTGTGGGTGCTGGTGTAAATAACCCTATCTGCCTATATAACTCTGCCTCCATTCTCATTCTTGTTCCCTCCGGTGCTCTTCCGCAGATTCTGTGCCTTGGCGAAGTGGCGAGAGGAGGGGGCCCCTGATCACAGGCCGGTGGTCCCGCCCTCCGAAGAATACTCCACTCCTTCCCATCGCAAGGTCCCGGAAAACACGGACCCGGATCTGGTCTTCATTTGCAGACACATGTATGACTTTCGCCACGGACGAACTCTGAAAAACCCGCAATAGTTTATAGCACTTCCCAGATTCCAAGGGAACTCAGGCTTAGAAAACAAACACGACAAAAAAACCCAGAATTGATGGATTTTGACTGGAGGTATAATTCCACACAAGCTTCCTGGTGGACAACAGACACTCTTGCCTTTGCCTTATGTACATAGATTAGAGGAATTTTTAAGACCTGTTCAATCACGCTGACTGGATACCAAAGGACAGTGACCGATCCGAAAACTGGCTCCTGGAAAACGGCGCTGGTTTCTGCACTAACCAATTCGACGACGTCATCACAACACTCGAGTCACTTTTCCCATCCTCATCCTCCATCACCACTAACGACGGGTCCCGTCTCCCAAGCGATTGCCGATCCATTTCCTGATTTTTAAAAATTATAAACGACGACAAAAAAAAATTGCACTTATACTCCAAACCGATTTATTTCTCAAATGACGCTTGCCCAATTTCCACATTGGCAGACAGCGAATGCCAACACTTAAATGTTTACGTCTGAATTGGGATGACATTCCAAATTCTTTCCTCTCTCTCTTCCCTCTTTTTTTAATTATTATTTCAAAGAAAATTACTTGTTGGAATTAAATTTCAGAAAAAAATGTATTGACTTTTGAGGAAGAAAAATTAATATATGATTTAAGTTTGATAGCTATGTTTGAAGAGACCGTGTTTTTAAAAAAAAAAAAAAAATGCTCATTCTCTACTGAGGTCCTGATGTTTTCACTTGAAAGGTTTAATAATGTTTGAAGTGTTAGGCCTGGTGGCCACTTAGAATTAAAGATGTTTCTCGGGGGAACCATAAGTTTCTCGGTTTTGGTTTTTAACAAAGAAACATAGAAGGTTGGTCTCTGCCGTCACCATTGGGATTCATCTTTGCTGCCATTTCTCCCATCAATTAGCACCACCACTCCAGGTTCGGATTGGGCCAGAAAAGCCAAGCGTTGGTTATTCTTGGATTTAAAATGGATTTCGGCCGCTGTGAACGGATTCTGATGACCAAAACACCAACTTGGCATTGCTATTGGGCAGACATGTTAGCGAACCTGAGAGGGTCCTGCATTTATATAGCGCCTTTCACGCTGTCCCGGAGCACTTTGCAGCCGGTGAAGTATTTTTGAAGTCTAGTCGCTGCTGTAATGTAGGAAACATGGCAGCCAATTTCTGCACAGCAATGTGATAATGACTGGATAATCTGCTTTTAATGTTGGTTGAGGGGACCAGGAAACACCCTGCTCTTCTTCGAATAGTGCCGTGGGGTCTTTCATATCCACATGAGCGAGGGCAGATGGGGCCTCGGTTTAACGTCTCATCTGAAAGACGGCACCTCCGACAGTGCTACACTGGGGTGTCAGCATAGATTATGTGCTGGTGTGTCTGGAGTGGGGTTTGAACCCATGACCTGGTGACTCGAGAGTGCTACCCACTGAGTCACAGCTGAGCTATTTGGAAATTCAGAATAACCTGGAAAATGCTGGAAATACACAAAATGGAGAAAAGATAGGCTAATATTTGTTATAGACCCTTCGTTAGAAAGATAAATGAATCCGTTTGTAGAACTGAGCAAAACAAAGGGCAGGGGGTATATATCTCTCCTGTGTAGCATCTGTCACTGGATGGTTGAAAGGTGTTAAACAAAGGCAGCAATGTTGTGGTGTTTCACTGGAAATTTGCGGGCATCCATCAAACTGCAAAATGTCCTTGTCCAACAGAAGTTAAAAAGATGTAAAATGAATGGAAAGAAAGAGTTAAACAATAGTCCCAGAATGGAAAGGAGTGAAGTGGAAGGTTCCACAGGAATACAAACCTGTCCTTTGCCAAGATGGTCTTCATGCTGCTGATCAGCACTCCCAGTAGTCTTCCATCTACTGTCACTCCTCCATTTAGCTCAACTCTCTCCTTCAACATCTTCTCTTAATCCCTCACTCACTTTCCCCAGATAAAAGGTGACATTCCCAGCCATGCCTGTCGTTTTATGGGATATGTAGAACACACTTCATTTGGGTCCTAGTCGTTCTCTCTTCCTGACCTTTTCCCTCTGTGGCATTAATGATTATGCTGCTTCCTGCTCTCACTCCAATCTGGAGAATTTTTTTGACATCCTCATTTCTGCCTGTCCTTCACCATTATATGTCCTGTCTCTGAATCTTCCCCTTTCTGCACTTCTCGGTCTCCACCTTTTTAGAGCTTTCCATGGATCGTTATAGCAAACCCACTGAGTCCCACAACTAACTGGATTAGGTTTCTTCCTACACTACTTGCTCCTGAGACTTATCTCTTTCCCAGTTCTTCTGTCTTTATATCTGTCCAATAACTCCACTTACCACACCAGGGTTTGAAATGTCCTTTTTCCTCTGCTGGATTTTCCCCAAATCTGTGGTTGACAGGCCTTTGACTTAACATGCTGCATTTCCCGTACCTCTGTTCTGATTCTGCTTTCTCTCAAAAACAGGGTTCCCCTCGTCTTCCTCTTCTATCCATTAGCCTCCACATCCACCAGGCCATCACCTGCCCTTTCCACCAAGTGTTCCAACTGTTGAGCATGTCTTTTCCCTCCCTACTTTCCTAGGAAGTGCTCCCTCAATGATGCCTCCATGTATTCATCTATCCATTCCCCATGACTTTGACGACCTATTTCCTGGCAATTTCCCAAGCAACCATAGTGGATGTAACACCTGTCTGTTTGCCTCTTGCACATGCAATTGTCCTGAGCTCCAAATACTCATATTCAATGTGAGACAGTTTGCATATGTTTCCTGCCTTTAAGAAACTGTATTCACAGCTCAAGGTGTAGTCTTCTCCACACTGAGATGAAATGCAGGTTGTGTGACCATTGAGTCTCGCACGGTATGATTCTGGGCTTCCCAGCGTCTTGCCAATTCATCTCCCTTCCTAGTCCCATTCACTATATATTTCTCTCTGGCCTTCTGCTCCAACTGAGCTCAATCCAAACTTAAGGAACAGCATCACATCTGAACTTTGACTTTAGTAACTTTGGGCCTCAAGCTCTTGCCTTCATTTTTCATTGTGCTCCTCCATTTTGGTGCTGCAGTACCCCTTTCTGATGACTTCAATGCCTGAGTGATATAACGCAGTAGTTTTTCCACAAACATATTGCCATTAACTGCCTCTCTGACAGGAAGCTGCATTTTTAAAAATTCATACTGAGGTTATGAGCACTGCTAGCAAGGCCGCTTTAAATTTCTGCAGTCCGTGTGGTGACGGTGCTCCCACGATGCTGTTTGGTAGGGACTTCCAGAATGTTGACCCAGCAACGATGAAAGAACGGTGATATATTTCCAAGTCAGGATGGTGTGCGACTTGGAGGGGAACGTGAAGGTGGTGGTGTTCCCATGCACCTGTTGCCCTTGTCCTAGGCGATAGAGGTCGCGGGTTTGGGAGGTGCTGCCAGAGAAACCTTGGCGAGTTGCTGCAGTGCATCTTGTAGATGGAACATACCTCGTTCTTTTACCTGCTCTTCTCCCCTCCCCTGTTCTGTTAAGTCCTATTATCTTCTAGCCTTCGATTCCGATGAAGGGTTTGCTATTTGTTCAGCTGCGTGTTGTCAGCATTTTGTTTTTATTGAAGATTTTTAGTTCCATCATGACGATCTTTGAAGTGCAGTCACTGTTGTAATGTAGGGAAATGCGGCAGCCAATATGCGCACAGCAAGTTCCCACAATCAGGTATGTGATAATGACCAAATTTTTTTTAGGTGATGTTGGTTGAGGGATAGATGTTGGCCAGGACAGCGGGGAGACCAGGACACTAATAATCTTTCCCCATGTGACCTTGTTACTTTGCAACCAGGAGATTGGGCACATAGCCTGCTCCAACACTCGGCCAGCTTCCCCTATACCTGGCCACTCCGGTGTTAAGGAATGCCCAGCCATAACTAGCCACTGCTCCCTTCTGGATTTTTCTCTCCTCCCAGCAGAGAAATGCTGCAGCTTCCACTCAACTTGGCTCTGAGCAGCAGTTGGTCCATTTTGGTTTTTACAAGAGTAAATAAGGAGAAACTGTTGCCACTGGCAGGAGGGTCGGTAACCAGAGGACACAGATTGAAGATAATTGGCAAGAGAACCAGAGGGGAGATGAGACTTTTTTAATGCAGTGAGTTATGATTGGGAATTCACTGCCTGAAAGGGTGGTGGAAGTAGATTCAATGGTAACCTTCAAAAGGGAATTGATTATATACTTGAAAATACTTCTATGCTGTAAGATTCTATGAATTGGAAGTCAAACCTGTAGACGTACAAAGGGTTTGTCGCGTGTTGGTGCCATTCTGATAGCCTAGTGCTGCCGTACCGTTTGCTCATTAAAGTGAGGAGCCACTCACCTTGTCTACCACATTGCATTCAAACAGTGACACGATGTCAAGTGCACTTAGATTTACCAACCCCCCTCCCAGATTGTCCTGGAGTCTCCAGGACTTATCTCCCGGGCACTGCTGCCAGGAACCTGGGAGAAAAAATATCGTACGGTTGATGGGGGAGCTGTGAGCATAGAGTTGGGTGAATCTGCTAAACACTGGCGGTGGGAATTTGGTGCTGAGGGGGTGTTAAGTAATTTAAACTATGGGGCAATGTAAATACATAACTAATCAGTAATTAATTAGATCTAGGGATAAAATTTAAATTAAGTAGAGGAACATTTAAAGGTATCTGAATTGCGTTAAATAATAAATAGGAGTAAGGGGGATACTAAACTAAAAACATATATAGCCTAAGTAGATAAGACTTTTAAGCAAAATGATGGGACAGCTGAGACCTGTTGCCTGCAATTCCTGTGCCATGTGGGAACTGCAGGATGCTTAATGTGTCCTGGGTAATCACATGTAAGAAGCGCCCCCAGTTGCTCACACTTGAGCTCGGTCTCTGCTTGAACGGCTGGAGCCACTGCAGGGCATACGGGAGGCTGAGAATTTCCTGGCACGTAAGCTCCAGAAGACGGCCACTCGCAGCAACAGAGTTCAGGAGGATAGTAAGTGGGTGGCCATCCGACGGGGTAGGAAGAGGCAGGCAGTGCAGGAATCCTCCAGGAATGTGGCACACTCAAGTTTTCAGTGCTGAGTACCAGTGAGGGTGACGACACCTCGGGGGAGGGCTGTCTCTAACACATCCGTGGCACCGTGGGGCAAATGACTGCAAAGGGGAGACACAGCAAAGTGTAGAGGTGCAGTAGTCGTAGGAGATTCGATAGGGAGATGGACGGGTTTCTGTAACTACCGTGAGTCCCACATGGTGTGTTGCCTCCCTGGTGCCAGGGTAAAGGACATTGTAGGAATCGACAGATCCCTAACTGAAGTACTGAGGTCGAGTCAGTCTGATAATAAAACGAAGTTTAATGTAAACTGGAGAACAATGGTATGCAGGAGAAACAAACAATCAACAGGTCTTTTCTTAATGCTGGCTTCACGAGCTCTGAGCTGGGAACCTCCCAGTCTGACGTCATGACGTCCTCACGTTTCCCGCCGTTCGGGACGTCACTTGACCAACGTGATGACGTCATCGCGCTGGTTCTGGGACTTACCCAGAACTGGCTATTTACATAACAGTAAACAAACTTAGGTGCTGTAGCATTCTGTTCAAGGCAGTTATACAGGAGTCCCTTGGTGGCTTTGCCACATGCGCCCCCCCCCCCCCCCCCCCCCCCCAGAAGTGTCTTTAACCTCAAAAGTCAATCGCAGAGGAGGTTGGACGAGCCTGTTCGAACGACTCCGATATTCCCGGAATCTCCAACTGCCATCATAGTTGCGAAACCGACCTCGGGGTCGTCCTTCCGCTCACTCAGTCGGTGCTGTTGCTTTCTCGTTGCATTAGGCACGAAACTACAGGGAGGACGGCAGCATCTGGCTTTTGGGCTGAAACGGGCGTGATAGCAACAGAGACCAGATTGTGGAGGCGCCAAGGCGGGGTTCTTCGGGGCGCGACGCTTCGAGGTGACGCAGTACTGCTGCATCACCGCATAAATGGTGCCGGCTTCGGCCGCGAGCGCTACACCATCTGTAGCCTCTGACCTGGCGAGGGCTGCTTGCACCTGCTCGGGGAGCTGGCTCAGGAACAGTTCCTGAAACAGAAAACACTGCGGCTCAGAACCGAGGAGCGTGAGCATCTGGTTTATCAACTCGGACGGCTTGGCGTCGCCGAACCCGGGCAGTGTGAGTAAACGTCGCACGCGCTCCGCTTTAGTGAGGCCGAAAACCTGCATTAGTCGCGCCTTAAGCGTATCATACTTGTTATCTACGGGCGGGGTCTCCAGCAGACTGATGATCCTTGAAGCCGTCGAGCTGTCCAGTGCAGAGACCACGTAAAATAACGGGTCTGATCCAGCACGATGTTCCGAAGCTGGAACTGAGCCTCCGCTTGGACGAACCAGGAGGCCGCCTGTTGTTCCCAAAATTGAAGGAGCTTCAAGGTCGCTTCGTTAACATCCATCGTTTTGTTCTGCGCGTCCTCCGTGAAAATCGTCCGCGAAGCTTCGGGGTCACCAGTTAGGGATCTGTCGATTCCTACATTGAAGTACTGAGGTTGAGTCAGTCCGATAATAAAACGAAGTTTAATGTAAACTAGAGAACAAACAATGGTATGCAGGAGAAACAATCAACAGGTCTTAATGCGATAGCAAAATACTGCAGATGTTGGAAATCCGAAATAACAACAGAAAATGCTGGAAAAACTCAGCAAGTCAGGCAACATCCGTGGAGAGCTCTCGCCCCGAACTTGACAATTTCATTCACTTTGCCTCCAATTTCCACCCTTCCCTCACCTTCACATGGTCCATCTCTGACTCTTCCCTTCCCTTCCTCAACTTCTCCGTCTCCATCTCTGGGGATAGGTTATCGACCAATATTTACTACAAGCCCACTGACTCCCACAGCTACCTGGACTACACTTCCTCCCACCCCGCTTCCTGTAAGGACTCTATTCCATTCTCCCAGTTTCTCCGCCTCCGCCGTATCTGCTCCGACGATGCCACCTTCCACACCAGTGCTTCAGACATGTCTTCCTTTTTCCGCAACCGAGGATTCCCCTCTACCGTGGTTGACACCGCCCTCGACCGTGTCAGTTCTATCTCCCGCACCTCTGCCCTCACCCCTGCCCCTCCCTCCCGGAACCACGATAGGGTTCCCCTTGTCCTCACCTTTCACCCCACCAGCCTCCACATTCAACGGATCATCCTCCGGCATTTCCGCTACCTCCAAAGTGATCCCACCACCAAACGTATCTTCCCCTCCCCTCCCCTTTCAGCATTCCGCAGGGACCGCTCTCTCCGAGACACCCTAGTCCACTCCTCTATCACCCCAAACAGCCCTTCCCCTTCGCCTGGCACCTTCCCATGCAAGCGGAGGAGATGTAACACCTGCCCCTATACCTCCCCCCTCCCCACTGTCCAGGGCCCCAAACACCCCTTCCAGGTGAAACAGCGATTTACTTGTACTTCTCGCAATCTAGTATACTGTATTCGCTGCTCACGATGCGGTCTCCTCTACATTGGGGAGACCAAACGCAGATTGGGTGACCGCTTTGCGGAACACCTCCGTTCAGTCCGTAAGGGTGACCCCGAGCTTCCGGTCGCCTGTCATTTCAATTCACCGCTCCATTCCCACTCGGACCTCACCGTCCTTGGCCTCTTGTACTGTTCCACGGAAGCTCAACGTAAACTCGAGGAACAGCACCTCATCTTCCGATTAGGCACTCTGCAGCCTTCCGGTCTCAATATTGAGTTCAACAATTTCAGATCATAACCTCGGCCCCTATTTCATTTTCACTTATATTTTTCCACTCCTTTCCTTCCCCCCCCCCCTTTCCTTTTGTTTATCTCTCACACCTGGCAGCTATCTTTTACCCTGCCAGTACACTTTACACCTAATCACAGCCTATTACCATCTCGTCTAGCTTCTAATCTCTTTTACTTCTTTTGGTTCTTTTATTCTTTTGTCCGATCACAGCCCTGCCTTCGATCTAGTTCCTTTTCTCTCCAGTTTTGAAGAAGGGTCAAACCCGAAACGTCAACTCAAATTTCTCTCCACGGATGTTGCCTGACTTGCTGAGTTTTTCCAGCATTTTCTGTTGTTATAACAGGTCTTAATGCTGGCTTCACGAGCTCTGAGCTGGGAACCTCCCAGTCTGACGTCATGACGTCGTCACATTTCCTGCCGTTCGGGACGTCACTTGACCAACATGATGACGTCATCACGCTGGTTCTGGGACTTGCCCAGAACTGGCTATTTACATACAGTAAACAAACTTAGGTGCTGTAGCACTCTGTTAAAGGCAGTTATACTGGAGTCCCTTGGTGGCTTTGCCACAACATAACTGAACAAGTGCAGAACATTGAGGGGGGGTGGGGGGGGAAGGGCAACAGTCAAGTCGTGGTCCATGTTGGAACCAATGATGTAGGTAGGAAAAGGTTTGTGGTCATGCAGGCAGAGTTTCAGGAGGAAATTAAAGAGCAGGACCTCAAGGGTAGTAATCTGGATTACTCCCAGTGCCACGCGCTAGTGAGTATAGGAATATTAGGATAAGACAGAATAACATGTGGCTGAATAAATGATGCAAGGGGTGGGGAGGGGAGAGGAGGGCTTCAGACTCCTGGAGCATTGGGACCTGTTCAAGGTGGACGGGTTGCACCTTAACCGAGCTGGGACCAATGTCCTAGCAGGAAGGTTAAGTAATGCTATGGGGAGGGTTTAAACTAATTTGGCAGGGGGATAGGCACCAAGATGGAACATTAGAGGGGAGGAACAAGGTGCACAGAGGACTGGGAGAGGCAAGCCGTATTAGAATAAAGAGTAGTTCATAAATAGGAGGAATCAGATGGGGGGGAAATGCGAGGCAGATTAAGACTGGTTTGGAGTGCATGTGAGTAAATGCCCAGTGCTTGGTAAATAAGGTTGATGAGCTGCAGGCACAAGTTGCCACATGGGACGATGATGGAGGCAATAACGGAGACCTGATTCAAACAAGGGGAGGAATAGGCACTTGATATTCTTGGCTACAGTGTACTCGGGAATGATCGGGAAGGAAAAAAAGAGTGGGGTCGGGGAGATGGTGATGGTGGCAGTATTAATCAAAGAAACTATTATAGCACTGGAGAGGGATGATATATTTTAGGGTTCAAAGACGGAATCTATTTTTTTGGAATTAAGGAACAATAGAGGAGCTGTTACACTGCTGGGTGTATACAAATGCCACCAAATAGTGGAAAGGAGATAGGGGAGCAAATTTGTAGGGAAATTGCAGAAAGATGCAAAACTTTAGCATAGTGATGACTGTTCCCTTTAAGCTGTGCAGCAGTGGCGCCCTCTCTCTAGGTCCCCTGCAGCTGGCGAGCCGGCTTTTAATGCTAAAAACCGCACATGCGTGGATTTTTGAATGGGCAGCGCAGCCCCTTTAAAGGGGCGTCGTGGCCCAAAATAATGAGTGAACATTGCTAATGATAATGGGGGACTTGAATTATCCTAATATAGAGTAGGGAAATAACAGTGTAAAGGGCAAAGAGAGTCGAATGCCTGAAATGTGTACAAGAGAACTTTCTTGACCAGCATGTTTCCAACCCAACGAGGAAGGAAGCAGTGCTGGGGCAAGTGCAGCATGTTTCAGTGGAGGAGCATTTGGGAAACAGTGATTACTATCATTAGGTTTAGAGTAGTTATGGCAAAGGTCAAGGAAAAATAAAATGTGAAAATATTCAATTGGAAAAGGGGTAATTTCAGTCAGTTGAAAATTGATCTGGCCCAGGTGGCTTGGAATCAAAGATTGGCAGGTAAAGCAGTAAATGAGCAATGAGAAGCCTTTTAAAGAGGAGAAAGTTCAGGTACAGTGTAGACGTATTCCCACTAGAGCCAAGGGAAGGGTATCCAAAGCTAGAGCTCCCTGAATGACACAAGATATAGAGATTAAAATTAAACAGGAAAAGGAAGCTTATAAATATCGGATTCATAATTCAGTAGAGAACCAAGCTGAATACAAAAAATACATGAGAGAATTGATAAAGGAAATAAGAGGGGCAAAGAGTGTATAATAGATTAGCGGTGAACATAAAAGGAACCCCAGAAGTCTTTTATAAACATATAAATAGTAAAAGGGTAGTCAAAGGGAAGGGTGGTGCCGATTAGGGACCAAAAAGATAATCTTATGGAGGAAAAGGGCATGGCTGAGGTACTAAATGAGCACTTTGCACCTGTCTTCACTAAAGAAGAGGATGCTGCCAATGTCACAGTAAAGAAGGAGGTGGTAGAGAAATTGGAAGGATGTAAAGAAAGAGGAGGTACTTAAAAGGTTGGCAGCGCTCAAAGTAGAAAAGTCACCCGGTCTGCATGGGATGCATCCTCGGTTGCTGAGGGAAGTAAGGGTGAAAATTGTGGAGGTTCTGGCCACAATCTTCCAATCCTCCTTAAATATGGGAGTGGTGCCAGAGGACTGCAAATATTACATCCTTGTTCAAAAGATGGGAGGGGGATAAACCCGGCAACTACAGGCCTTGGAGGGAGTGCAGCGAAGATTCACCAGACGTATGAAGAGAGATTGGGTCGATTAGGCTTATATTCGCTAGAGTTTAGAAGAATGAGAGGGGATCTCATTGAAACTTATAAAATTCTAACAGGACTAGATGCAGGAAGGATATTCCCGATGGCAGGGGAGTCCAGAACCAGGGGTCACAGTCTAAGGATAAGGGGTAAGCCATTTAAGACTGAGATGAGGAATTTCTTCACCCAGAGAGAGGTGAACCTGTGGAATTCTCTACCACAAGACAGTTGAGGTCAATTCATTAAATAAATATATTTAAGAAGGAGTTAGATATATTTCTTAAGGCTAAGGGGATGAAGGGATATGGGGAGAAAGCAGGGAATTTGGATGATCAGCCATGATCGCATTGAATGGCGGAGCAGGCTTGAGGGGCCGATATATATTAATGACTTGGATGTGGCTGTACAGGGCATAATTTCAAAGTTTGCAGATGACACAAAACTTGGAAATATAGTAAACATTGAGGAGGATAGCAACAGACTTCAGGAGAACATAGACTGGTGAAATGGGAAGACACATGGCAGATGAAATTTAATGCAGAGAATTGTGAAGTGATTCATTTTGGTAGGAAGAATGAGGAGAGGCAATAATGGTACAATTTTAAAGGGGATGCAGGGACAGAGACCTGGGGTGTACATACTGAAGGTGGCAGGACAAGTCGAGAAGGCTGTTGAAAAGGCACACGGGATCTATGGCTTTATAAATAGAGGCATAAGAGTACAAAATCAAGGAAGTTATGCTAAACCTTTATAAATCACTATTTAGGCCTCGGCTGAAGTATTGTCTTCAATTCTGGGCACCACACTCTAGGAAGGTTGTCATGGCCTTGGAGAGGGAGTGGAGGAGATTTCTGAGAATGGTACCAGGGATGAAAGACTTCAGTTACGTGGAGAAACTGGGGTTTCTCTCCTTTTAGAGCAGAGAAGGTGAAGGGGAGATACCCTTATCCAACTTAAGTCTCAGTTTTGAAAGTTTCAGCTGACTCCCCAGCCTCAACAGCTTGTTGGGTAGAGTGTTTCAGATTTTCACTACCCTTAGTGTGAAGAAGTGCTTCCTAACAACATCTCTTGAATGGCCTAACTCTAATTTTAAGGCTATGCCCCCTTGTTCTGGACTCCACCAGAGGAAGTAGTTTCTTTCCGTCTCCCCTATCAAATCCTTTAATTTTCTTAAACACCTCAATTAGATCACCCCTTAATCTTCTATACTCGAGGGAATACAAGCCAAAACTATGTCCTTATAATTTAACCCTTTTAACCCTGGTTTAATGCTCGTTGGCTCACTCCCTTGAGTGCCTTCTCCCAGTAACACTCTTTCAGTGTAGCAACCGCGAGCGGTCTGAGTCAAACACCCAATGCACACCTGCCGAAGACTAATGGGAACGTGTGACGTCTATTTGGCTGGAGGTCGATGTTGGAGTGGAGCGTGCCGGAGCTGTGAGTAGTTTGTTGTAATAATTCTATGGACCACTCGTCCCAAGGTTCTGCTCCGCACGGTGCCCAGCAGTAGGGTCTGCAAGACGAAGAGGATGAGAGACCGCTCTTATTATTTGTTCAAGGGGTGTTGTAGCTTTTTTTCAAAATCAGGACTTGGTTGTAATTTTTCTCTGTACCACCGCCAATCGAAATGTCTTCATAATCAGAATGGCCCCAGCGCAGTGCTGAGGGAGTGCTACACTGCCGGAGGTGCTGTCTCTCGCGGATGTTAAACCGAGGCTTCACCTGCCCACTCGGGTGGATGTAAAAGATCCCAAGGCAATATTTTGAAGAGGAGCCAGGGGTGTTTTTCCTGGTGTCCTGGCCAATATTTATCCCTCAACCTATATCACTAAAACATATGATTTGGTCATTATTACATTGCTGTTTGTGGGACCTTGCTGTGCACAAATTGGCTGCCACATTTCCTACATTATATCAGTGACTACATTTCAAAAGTACTTCATTGGCTGTAAAGCGCTTTCGGACGGCCTTTGTTTGTGGAAGGTGCTATATAAATGCCAGTCTTTCTAAGTGCCCTGGGTCATTTTGTTACAAGACAGGATGATTATTTTATACTCGAGTGTCTTTCAGTTATTAATTTTAATGGCATAAACTTTCCGAAGTATTGTTGCTTGTGATGCGGGAGGACACGTAATACAACCTCCTGGAATCCCCCCCCCCCCCCCCCCCCCGCCGCCAGAGTTGGTAACCCTAAATGCAGAGAGGTATTGAATCGCATGCATTCTGGAGAGATGGAGCATTATATTCCAGTTCTGTCGCAGGTCAGTCGGCATCATGGAAAGACGTGCGAGTTCCAGGTGTCACAACCCACTTGAAACGCAGCCCCTTGGGTCCCAGTTAAAGTGTTAATCTGTACTCTCTCTACAATAACTTGTATTTATAGTGCGCCTAAAACATCCCATGGCGCTTCAAGTAATCGGAAATCAATTGACACTGAGCTGTGTAAGGAGATATTAGGACAGGTGGCCAAAAAAAAAGGTAGGTTTTAAGGAGCGTCTTAAAGGGAGGTTTAAGGAGCGAATCCCAAAGTTTTACGGCCTAGGTAGCTGAAGGCACGGCCGCCAATGGTGGAGCGATGTAAATTGCAGATGCTCGAGGCCAGTATTGGAGGAGTGTACAGAGATAGGGAGCGGCTGACGCACATCCCATTGGGCCTAAACAGCTGAAGGTATGGCCGGCAATGTTGGGGCGAAGTGAGTGGCGGATGCACAAGAGGCCGAACCGATCAGGACGTTCACAGCAAGCTGTAGTTTTGTTTCACAATGCAAGGATTTAGGTAACGGAAGTCTGGGGAATTTTGGGATTTGTATACAGTGAATTGTATCCCATTGCCCTGCCCACAGCTGCTTTTGCAGCAGAGTTCCTGATCTGCATAGAAAGGTTTGAGATTGAGAGAAAATGGGGAAGAGGGAGAAGGGTGTGGTGACTAGGGGCACACCTAGTGGATACAAGATAAACCCATTAGGTAATTGTCAGGACCTGTTTTGTGATAGTTTTTTTTTCATTCTCGGGATGTGGGCATCTTTTGGCAAGGCCAGCATTCATTGCCCATCCCTAATTACCCTTGAGAAGGTGGTGGTGAGCCGCCGCCTTAAACCACTGCAGTCCGTGTGGTGAAGGTACTCCCATAGTGCTGTTAGGGAGGGATTTCCAGGATTTTGACCCAACGACGATGAAGGAATGGTAATACAAGTCCATGTCAGGATGGTATGTGATTTGGAGGTGATGGTATTCCCATGTGCCTGCTGACCTTATCCTTCTAGGTAGTGGGTGTCACGGGTTTGGGAGGTGCTGTCGAAGAAGCCTTGGCGAGTTGCTGCAGTGCATCCTGTAGACAGTATACGCAGCAGCCACAGTGCGCTGTGGAGGGAGTGTATGTTTAAGGTGGTGGATGGGCTGTCGATCAAGCGGACTGCTTTGTCCTAGATGGAGTTGAGCTTCGAGTGTTGTTGGAGCTGCACTCGCCCTGGCAAGTGGAGAGTATTCCATCACACTCCTGACGTGCCTTGTATTCTTCAATATTCTCTAACAACTAGCTGCAGAATGGCATTGGCAAAGTCCCTCAGTCTTCCCTCCCTCCGAACCCAGGATTGAGGTTTGGTGCAGGTTCTGAACCACCTCCTTATCAAATGTTGCCATGCCCTGATGCATGCGGTTTAGAATTTGGTTCTGAAAGTATGCTGGGTGATCACATGCCATTCCATGCCGATCTCCTGACTAAGCAGTTAATGACGGTGACTCATGGCAGGCACAATGCCCTCCAGCTAATTGGCAAAGCTTGCGGAGCCCTGTTATCGCACTGGGTTCTGACTGTGTCCTCATTCTGTCTGATTCCAACATCTTTCGGTGTCTCATTGCTGAAATTTCATTTATAGTTGCCAACTCTGGTTGCATGTAGTCCTGGAGGTTTCATCATGTGACTTCCTGCTTCCGACAACCCCGCCCCCACACTCCTGCCATTGGTCGGCTGACCTGTCCATCCTCGCGGCGCCCCACCTTCCCAGACTGATTGGGAAACGAACAGACTTTTATCACCCGATTGGATGATTCTTGACTGACAATCAAACATTTTTTCCCCATCTCCAATATTTGTATAACTAATAAACAACAGTTCAAAGATTTGTTTTTGGAAAAAAAACACAATCTTTAAAGCCCCCATGATTTTTCTCCTGGGTTTCTGGCAGCACTACCCTGGATATTATTCTTTAATTCCTGGAGACTCCAAGGCAATCCTGGAGTGTTGGCAACCCTACCTCCATTGGGTGGATTAGACTAGCAGGATCAGAATGACCTCACAGGATTACATAGAATATATGGCCCAACCAGTCCATGCTGGCGTTTATGCTCCACACGAGCCTCCTCCCGTCTTTCCTCATCTAAATCTATCAGCAGAACCCTCTATTCCCTTTTCCCTCATATGCTTGTCTAGCCTCCCTTTAAATGCATCTATACTATTCGCTTCAACCACTCCCTGTGGTAGCGAGTTCCACATTCTCACCACTCTTTGGGTAAAGAAGTTTCTTCTGAATTCCCTGTTGGATTTCTTGGTGACTATCTTATATTAATGGCCTCTAGTTATGCTCCTCCCCACATGTGGAAACATTATCCATTCTATCAATTTTTCATAATTTTAAAGACCTCTATTAGGCCACCCATCAGCCTTTTTTCAAGAGAAGAGAGCCCCAGCCTGTTCATCCTTTCCTAATATGTATACCCTTGCATTTCTGGTATCATCCTTGTAAATCTTCTCTGCACCCTCTCCAGTGCCTTTATAATATGGCGACCAGAACTGTATGCAGTGCTCCAAGTGTGGTCTAACCAAGGTTTGATACAGGTTTAGCATAACTTCCCTACTTTTCAATTCTGTCCCTCTAGGAATAAACTCTAGTGCTTGGTTTGCTTTTTTTATGGCCTTGTTAACCTGTGTCGCAACTTTTAGTGATTTGTGTATTTGTACTCTGAGATCCCTTTGTTCGGCTCTTGTTCATTTCTGATAAATTTATTGATACATTCAGGCATGTCTAATTGATGTCTCCCACTCAACAAGCTTGGTGGAACCAAAGCTACTCAGCTATTTTTTTGTAATGCCAATGCACATTAAGGTTTAGAGGTCACAACTTGCATTCCATCTAGAACATTCTGGATGATGTAAAATGGCCCCGTTGGTGACCTGTTTCCAGTCTGCCCATTTAGATCCATGGCTAAGGCTGGGGAGAAGACAGGTCAAGGCACAAACATGTCATTAGAGCAAGAGTAAAAAGCAAAAGAAAGGTGTCAGCTGTGGCTCAGTGGGTAGCACCCTCTCCTCTGAGCCAGAAGGTTGTGGGTTCAAGTCCGACTCCAGAGACTTGAGCACAAAATCTAGGCTTGCACTACAGAGCAGGACTGAAGGAGTGCTGTACTGTTGGAGGTGCCGTCTTTCAGATGAGACGTCTGGAAGTGAAAGATCCCACGAGACAATTTCAAAGAAGAGCAGGGAAGTTCTCCTCTGTGTTCTGGCCAATATTTATCGCTCAACTAAAACAGATTATGTGGTCATTATTGCATTGCTGTTTGTGGAACCTTGCTGTGTGCAAATTGCAAATTGGCTCCTGCATTACAGCAGTTTGTACACTTCAAAAGTACATAATTGATTGTAAAGCACTTTGGGACGTCCTGAGGTCGTGCAAGACGCTGGAAAAATTCAAGTTCATTTATTGGAGATCAAGACTTATTCGGTGCTCTTTCTCAATAGTGCTTACTTGTACCCAAGGCAGTGGCAGGTTGAACAAAAACACCCTCCTGACAGGAAGAGGGGGAAAAAAAGAGGTGGCTGTATGTGGTGCTTGAGCTAGGCTCTGCTGCCACCTGCAGGTTTGTTTCCCAAGGAATCTCCAGCAACAACCGACTACTGAAAGGTGCCTGGGACAAGGGCAATCACTCTACCGTGGAACTTTATTCTTTCACTGCTACTTCTTGGCTCCCATAGTGAGGGAGCAGATAAGTGAGAGATGCTGTTTGAACCATTCACTGCACGTTGCATTGATGATGTTCATGATTTTCCATCACAAACTGCAGATTTTCAATCTATCTGTCCTGAAGATATTCACTCATTGCTGGGTTCACAGGTTCCCTCTGGTCCCTCACTGGGCTCTGGGTTCACAGGCCCTGGTCCCTCACTGGGTTCACAGGTTCTGGTCCCTCACTGGGCTCTGGGTTCACAGGTTCCCTCTGGTCCCTCACTGGGCTCTGGGTTCACAGGTTCTGGCCCCTCACTGGGCTCTGGGTTCACAGGTTCCCTCTGGTCCCTCACTGGGCTCTGGGTTCACAGGTTCCCTCACTGGGCTCTGGGTTCACAGGTTCTGGTCCCTCACTGGGCTCTGGGTTCACAGGTTCTGGTCCCTCACTGGGCTCTGGGTCCACAGGTCCTGGGCTCTGGGTCCACAGGTTCTGGTCCCTCACTGGGCTCTGGGTCCACAGGTTCTGGTCCCTCACTGGGCTCTGGGTTCACAGGTTCCCTCTGGCCCCTTCTCTGGGTTCACAGGTTCTGGCCCCTCACTGGGCTCTGGGTCCACAGGTTCTGGTTCCTCACTGGGCTATGGGTTCACAGGTTCTGGTTCCTCACTGGGCTCTGGGTTCACAGGTTCTGGTCCCTCACTGGGCTCTGGGTCCACAGGTTCTGGTTCCTCACTGGGCTATGGGTTCACAGGTTCTGGTCCCTCACTGGGCTCTGGGTTCACAGGTTCTGGTCCCTCACTGGGCTCTGGGTTCACAGGTACTGGTTCCTCACTGGGCTCTGGGTTCACAGGTTCTGGCCCCTCACTGGGCTCTGGGTCCACAGGTTCTGGTTCCTCACTGGGTCTGGGTTCACAGGTTCCCTCGGGTCCCGCTCTGGGTTCACAGGTTCCCTCGGGTCCCGCTCTGGGTTCACAGGTTCCCTCTGGTCCCTCTCTGGGCTCTGGGTTCCCTCTGTTATTTCAGTGATATATAAGCTGCATTTTTTAGTCTAAGACTCTCAGTATTGGGCTTTTGGCCTTTGCTGTGCAGTTTATATGCGACCTTGGTTTATACACACACCAGTGCAATAATTGGTGGCTCAAAGTTTGTCTTGGTCTCCAGCTTCTGTACAGTTAGCCTAAAGCTGACTATTCTTTGTGATCAGAATATAATGTACCTTGTTGCCTTACTGAAGGAGGGTTCCCTGCGTTAAATGTGCATCCCAGGAAGACAAATCAGATGTCAACCATTTGGCTCCAGAATGTACACTGAGGAACTCCGTTCCTTCCTGTGTCCCAGGGAGGGGATAATGTGTTTGTTTGGTAGAAGGGGCAACCCACACCTTACTTATATTGGAGAATTGGAAGAGCTTCCTTGGCAATTGTGATTAGTGGCATTTGATCTTTATTGTTAATCATCCGTTTTTAACCATAGAGCATCAATCAAGAAACAACATTGGGGTGAGTGTGCAATAAAACCTCAAGTGCCACCAAGTGGGCCTTCAATTCAATTCAATTCAATTCAAATCGCTTTATTGGCATGATAAGGTACATCTTATGTTGCCAAAGCATCAAAATACATTTATGGTTGAACACATAAACGCAGATCTATTCATACAGTGTATAAACAGATATATCCCTGAGTGTATAAATATACATTCGCATAATTTATATATACTCTTTTCTTAGGTTTACTGGTTGTCCCTCTGTTTATGGCAAGCTGTAACATAGTGTGCCGCTAGTGTTACACAGTTTCTCTCTTCCCCTAGTAGGTATGGGAGTTTTTGGTCGTCATTCAGATTTCTGAATTCAGGGCATATTTGAGAATTTTTGGTAGAAATTCTCCCTGATGCCCTGATATTTTCCACAGGCTGTGAGGAAGTGCATCTCTGTCTCCACCACTCCCTGACTGCAGTGAGAGCATATCCTGTCCTCTCTTGGCAGCCTGGTCTGCCTGTGTCTGCCTTTTTCGATCGCGAGGCTATGTTCACTAAGTCTGTACCTTGTCAAGGTTTTTCTCAGTTATCCTTTACCAAGGTCAGGTACTCAGCCATGTTGTATTGTCTGTTTAGGGCCAAGTAGCAATTGAGTTTGCTTTGGGTTTTTGTTGTTTCTGCCCAATATGACAGGTATTTTTCCTTTTGCTTAGTGACAATTGTGTTGGGTTGAATTCTTTGTGTTACGATGTCACTGTCCTGGGGCTGGTTATTGTTAGTAGTGTTAGTGGTTGCTTCACTGAGTCCCAGGACTAGTTGACTGAGGGTGTTCTTCTTTATGGTCCTCTCTTGTCATTTCAAGGCTTCGTAATGATAGCAGTGGGGGTTGCTCATTTTTAGGTGTTTCCAAAATTTGGTGGCTCTTTTTTGGATAGTAATTATTTGTGGAAATTGGCCTAGTTCTGCCCTGCATGCATTGTTTACGGTTTTCCTTTGAGTCCTGAGGATACTTTTACAGAATTCTGCATGTAGGATCTCAATTGGGTGTTTGTCCCATTTTGCAAAATCTTGTTGTGTTAGCGGTCCCCACACTTCACTGCCATAGAGTGCAATTGGTTCAATTACTGATTTGAAAATTTTGAGCCAAATGTTAATTGGGATTTCTATTTGGATTGATCTTTTAATGGCATAGAAAGCCCTTCTAGCTTTCTCTTTCAGTTCATTCACCGCCAGTTTGAAATTTCCCGTAGAGCTGATTTTTATGCCCAAGTATGTGTAGTTAGTGGTTTGTTCGATTTTAGTTGTTCCTAGTGTGAGATTTATTTTGGGTCCCTGATGTCTGGATCTTTGCTGGAACACGAGGACTTTGGTTTTTTGGAGGTTTATTGTCAGGGCCCAGGTCTGACAGACCGACTCCAGCAGATCCAGGTTCTGCTGTAGACCCTCCTTAGTTGGTGACAGCAGAACCAGGTCGTCTGCATAGAGGAGGAACTAACAACCGTTTGGTAAAGGGTGTGGTCACTCACAACTGAACACCTTTAACAATGATCCTTTCATCCAATCACACCCTTTAAACAAGCACACTATTTCTCCTGACAATGCACATGAGCTGTGATGCACTATAATGGATAAAAGTCCAGGCTCCATTGTAAAACGAAGTGTTATTAGAAGGATAGCAAAATACTGTGGATGCTGGAAATCCGAAATAACAGAAAACGCTGGAAAAACTCAGCAGACAAAGCAACATCCGTGGACAGAGAAATAGAGTCAACGTTTCGGGTCGAAAACATTTATCAATTTCTTGGTCCTTTGCTGAATTTTAAAATCCTCCCAATCCTCAGACTTATTATGCTTTTTGGCAACATTATAAGCCTCTTCCTTTGATCTAATACTATCTTTAACTTCCCTTGTTAGCCACGGTTGGACCACTTTTCCTGTGGGGTTTTTGTGTCTTAAAGGAATGTATATTTGTTGTAACTTGTGTTAATTCTTTAAATGCTAGCCATTGCTTGTCTACTGTCATTCCTTTTAGTGTAGATTCCCAATCTACCTTGGCCAACTCGCCCCTCATAACTATGTAGTTTGCTTTGTTTAGATTTAAGACACTAGATTTGGATTTAACTAAATCACTTTCAAACTTAATATAAAATTCTATCATATTATGGTCACTCTTCCCTAAAGGCCCCTTTACTACAGGGTTATTAATTAACTCTTTCTCATTGCACAATTCTAGATCTAAAATAGCCTGTTCCCTAGCTGGTTCCTCAACATACTGATCTAGAAAGCTATCTTGCATACATTCCATGAATTCATCCTCCCACTATTACTGAAAATTTGGTTTGCCCAGTCTATATGTAGATTAAAGTCCCCCATGATTACTGTATTATCCTTGTTACACGCGCCTCTAATTTCCTGATTTATACTCTGACCTACATTACATCCCATGTGACTGTACCCTACTGTACCTATGTGACTACTCTATCCTCTAACCGTATGCTACTGTATCCCATGTGACTTCCCTACTGTATCCTCTAACTGTACCCTACTCTATCCCCTAACTGTACACTACTGTACCTTCTGTATCCCATGTGACTGTACCCTACTCTACCCTCTAACTGTACACTACTGTACCCTATGTTACTACTGTCTCATGTGACTACCCTACTGTATCCTCTAACTGTACCCATGTGACTGTACCCTACTGTATCCTCTAACTGTACCCTACTGTACCCATGTGACTACCCTACTGTATCCTCCTGTATCCTATATGACTACCGTACTGTATCCCATGAGTGTACCCTACTCTATCCCCTAACTATGCTGCTGTATCCTCTGACTACCCTACTGTATCCTGTGTGCATGCTACTGTATCCTGTGACTGTACCCTACTCTCTCCCATTGTACTGTATCCTACTGTTTCCCATGTGTCTGTGCCTTTCTGCATCTGCTGTAACTGTACCTTACTGTATCCTCTAAATGTACACTACTGCATCCAACTATATTTAATGTGACCGTAGCCTACTGTATCCAATTGTACTGCTCCATACTGTATCCTCTGACTGTATCCTATGGAATCCCATGTGACTACATGCCTATCCACTGTGACTGTTCCCACTGTATCCTCTGCGACTGTACCCGACTGCATCGTAGGTGACTGTACCCACTGTATTCTCTGCCACTGTATTTTCTGTGACTGTATCCTACTGTATCCCGCGTGACGGCACCCGGCCCATAGAGTCATAGAGATATACAGCACAGAAAGAGGCCCTTCGGCCCATCGCGTCCGCGCCGGCCATCAAGCCGTGTCTAATCTAATCCCATTTTCCAGCATTTGGTCCGTAGCCTTGTATGCTATGGCATTTCAAGTGCTCATCCAAATGCTTCTTGAATGTTGTGAGGGTTCCTGCCTCTACCACCCTTTCAAGCAGAGAGTTCCAGATTCCAACCACCCTCTGGGTGAAAACGTTTTTCCTTAAATCCCCTCTAAACCTCCTGCCCCTTACCTTGAATCTATGCCCCCTTGTTATTGACCCCTCTACTAAGGGGAAAAGTTCCTTTCTATCCACCCTATTTATGCCCCTCATAATTTTGTATACCTCAATCAGGTCCCCCCTCAGCCTTCTCTGCTCCAAGGAAAACAACCCCAGCCTGTCCAGTCTTTCTTCATAGCTGAAGCGCTCCAGCCCAGGTAACATCCTGGTGAATCTCCTCTGCACCCTCTCCAAAGCAATCACATCCTTCCTATAGTGTGGCGACCAGAACTGCACAGAGTACTCCAGCTGTGGCCTTACCAGCATTTTGTACAGCTCCATCATAACCTCCCTGCTCTTGCCTTCATTAGCCGAGGCATAGAATATAAGTATCCCATATGCCTTTTTAACCACCTTATCCACCTGTTCTGCTGCCTTCAGGGATCTATGTACATGCACACCAAGGTCCCTCTGAACCTCTGTCTTCCCTAGGGTCCTACCATTCATTGTGTATTCCCTTGCCTTGTTAGTCCGTCCAAAATGCATCACCTTGCACTTTTCAGGGTTAAATTCCATTTGCCACTGTTCCGCCCATCTGACCAACCCATCTATATCGTCCTGCAGCCTGAGGCTTCTCACCTCGCTATTTACCACCCCACCAATTTTCGTGTCATCTGCGAACTTACTGATCATACCTTTTACATTCACATCCAAATCATTAATGTAGACCACAAACAGCAAGGGACCCAGCACCGATCCCTGCGGTACCCCACTGGACACAGGCTTCCAGTCACAAAAACAACCTTCCACCATCACCCTCTGCCTTCTGCCACTAATCCAGTTTTGGATCCAATGTGCCAAGGCACCCTGGATCCCATGGGCTCTTACCTTCCTGACCAGTCTCCTATGCGGGACTTTATCAAAAGCCTTACTGAAATCCATGTAAGCCACATCCACTGCACCACCCTCATCCACACACCTAATCACCCCCTCTCAAAATTCAATCAAATTGGTCAGACGTGATCTTCCCTTGACAAAGCCAAGCTGGCTATCCCTAATTAATCCTTGCCTCTCCAAGTGCAGACCAATTCTGTCCCTCAGAATTTTTTCCAATGATTTCCCTACCACTGATGTTAGGCTCACTGGCCTGTAATTCCCTGGTTTATCCCTACTACCCTTCTTGAATAATGGTACTACATGTGACTGTACCCGGCTGTATCCCCCTGTGCCTCCACCCGGCGGCATCGCCCTGTGCCTCCACCCGGCGGCATCGCCCTGTGCCTCCACCCGGCGGCATCGCCCTGTGCCTCCACCCGGCGGCATCGCCCTGTGCCTCCACCCGGCGGCATCGCCCTGTGCCTCCACCCGGCGGCATCGCCCTGTGCCTCCACCCGGCGGCATCGCCCTGTGCCTCCACCCGGCGGCATCGCCCTGTGCCTCCACCCGGCGGCATCGCCCTGTGCCTCCACCCGGCGGCATCGCCCTGTGCCTCCACCCGGCGGCATCGCCCTGTGCCTCCACCCGGCGGCATCGCCCTGTGCCTCCACCCGGCGGCATCGCCCTGTGCCTCCACCCGGCGGCATCGCCCTGTGCCTCCACCCGGCGGCATCGCCCTGTGCCTCCACCCGGCGGCATCGCCCCGCGCGACCGTATCCTACTATATCCCACTATTCAAAAAAGGTGGTAGAGAGAAAACAGGGAATTATAGACCGGTAAGCCTGACATCGGTAGTGGGGAAAATGCTAGAGTCCATTATAAAGGATGTAATAGCAGAACACTTGGAAAACAGTGAAAGGATCGGACAAAGCCAACTTGGATTTACGAAAGGCAAATCGTGCTTGACTAATCTACTGGAATTTTTTGAGGATGTAACTGGTAGAATAGATAAGGGAGGACCGGTGGATGTGGTGTATTTGGACTTTCGATAAGGTCGTGCATAAGAGACGAGCGTGTAAAGTTAAGGCACATGGGATTGGGGGCAAGGTACTGACTTGGATAGAGAACTGGCTGGCAGACAGGAAGCAAGGAGTTGGAATAAATGGCTCTTTTTCCGAGTGGCAGGCAGTGACTAGTGGGGTACCGCAGGGATCGGTGCTAGGATCCCAGCTATCACAGTATATATTAATGATCTAGACGAGGGAACTAGATGTGATATTTCCAAGTTTGCAGATGACACAAAGCTGGGTGGGTGTGTGTGCTGTGAGGAGGATGCCGAGAAACTCCAGTATGATTTGGGCAGGTGTATGGCAGATGTAGTATAATGTAGATAAATGCGAGGTTATCCACTTTGGTGGCAAAAACAGGAAGGCAGATTATTATCTGAACGGCAATAGATTGGGAGAAGGGGAAGTGTAACGAGACCTGGGTGTCCTTGTGCACCAGTCGCTGAAGGTAAGCATGCAGGTGCAGCAGGCGGTTAAGAAGGCAAACGGTATGTTGGCCTTCGTAGCGAGAGGATTCGAGTACAGGAGCAAGGATGCCTTGCTGCAGTTGTACAGGGCCTTGGTGAGACCACACCTTGAGTACTGTGTGCAGTTTTGGTCGCCTTATCTGAGGAAGGATGTTCTTGCCATGGAGGGAGTGCAGCGAAGATTCACCAGACTGATACCTGGGATGGCAGGAGTGACGTATGAGCAGAGATTGGGTCGATTGGGGTTATACTCGCTGGAGTTTAGAAGAATGAGAGGGGATCTCATTAAAACTTATAAAATTCTAACATGACTAGACAGGCTAGATGCAGGAAGGATGTTCCCGATGGCGGGGGAGTCCAAAACCAGGGGTCACAGTCTAAGGATAAGGGGTAAGCCATTTAGGACAGAGATGAGGAGGAATTTCTTTACCCAGAGAGTGGTGAACCTGTGGAATTCTCTACCACAGAAGGCAGTACAGGCCAATTTATTAAATATATTCAAGAAGGAGTTAGATATATTTCTTAAGGCTAAAGGGATCAAGGGATATGGGGAGAAGGCAGGGACAGGGTACTGAGTTTGGATGATCAGCCATGATCTCATTGAATGGCAGAGCAGGCTCGAGGGGCTGAATGGCCTACTCCTCCTATCTTCTATGTTTCTATGTGTGACTGTACCTACTATATCCCATTTGACTGTACCGTACTGTATCCCATGTGACTGTACCTACTGTATCCCATGTGACTGTACCTACTATATCCCATGTGACTGTACCCTACTATATCCCATGTGACCGTACTGTACCCCATGTGACTGTACCCTACTGTATCCCATATGACTGTACCGACTATCCCAAGTAGCTGTAACATACGGTATCGCAGGTGACCGTACCCTACTGTGTCCCGGTGTGGCCGTACCCTACTGTGTCCCGGTGTGGCCGTACCCTACTGTGTCCCGGTGTGGCCGTACCCTACTGTGTCCCCGTGTGACTACTGTTTATGTACCTTTAGGAGAATAACTGGTCTCAGACTGCAGTACCGGCAGTGACCACCCCTGTATAAAAGGCGCTAGAGAGCCTCTGTTGTTTAGTTTCGTTATGGACTTCCACCAGTAAAGATCTGTTGTTTTCCCTCCTGCTAGTCCGTGTCTCAATCATTCACGGACTTAACAACTACCCTACTGTATCCCATGTGACTATCCCGTGTGACTGTACCCTACTGTGTCCCGTGTGACTGTACCCTACTGTATCCCTGTGACTGTACCCTACTGTATCCCTGTGACTGTACCTTACTGTATTCCCACGTGACTGTACGCTACTGTATCCTGTGACTGTACCTACTATATCCCGTGTGACTGTACCTACTATATCTCGTGACTGTACCCTACTGTATCCAGTTTGATTGTAGCTACTATATCCCTTGTGATGTACCCTACTGTATCCCGTGATTGTATCCTACTCTATCCCGTATGATTGTACCCTACTGTATCCTGTGTGTACCTAGCATATCCTGTGTGACTGTACCCTACTGTATCCCGTGTGACTACCCTACTGTATTCCCATATGACTACCTATTGTATCCCATGTGATTGTACCCTACAGTATCCCAGGTGACTGTACCCTACCGTATTTCCAGGTGACATACCCTACTGTTTCTCATGTGACTGTACCCTACAGTATCCCATGTGACTGTACCCTACTGTATCCCATGTGATTGTACCCAACTGTGTGTTTTTATTTGCGTGTCTGTATCTGTTTGTGTATGTCTGTGCACATGCGCCAGTGTGTATTGGTGGGCATGTGTGCGCCTGCGCGGGTATTTGCGTTTGCGTGCATTCACCCGTATACGTACTTTAAAAAAAAATTGTTTGTGATGTGGGCGTCGCTGGCAAGGCCAGCATTTATTGCCCATCCCTAATTGCCCTTGAGAAGGTGGTGGTGAGCCACCTTCTTGAACCGCTGCAGTCCGTGTGATGAAGATACTCCCACAGTGCTGTTAGGGAGGGAGTTCCAGGATTTTGACCCAGCGACGATGAAGGATCGGTGATATACTTCTAAGTTAGGATGGTGTGTGACTTGGAGGGAAATTGGAGGTGGTGGCGTTCCCATGCATCTGCTGCCCTTGACTTAGGTGGTAGAGGTCACGGGTTTGGGAGGTGCTGCTAAAGAAGCCTTGGCGAGTTGCTGCAGTGCATCTTGTAGATGGTACACACTGCAGCCACGGTACGCTGGTGGTGGAGGGAATGAATGTTTAAGGTGGTGGATGGGGTGCCAAATCAAGCGGGATGCTTTGTCCTGGATGGTGTCGAGTTTCTTGAGCATTGTTGGAGCTGCACTCTTCCAGGCAAGTGGAGAGTATTCCATCACACTCCTTACTTGTGCCTTGTAGATGGTGGAAAGACTTTGGGGAGTCAGGAGGTGAGACACTCTCCACAGAATACCGAGCCTCTGACCTGCTCTTGTTGCCACGGTATTTATGTGGCTGGTCCAGTTAAGTTTCTGGTCAATAGTGACCCCCAGGATGTTGATAGTGAGGGATTCGGTGATGATAATGCTGTTGAAAGTCAAGGGGAGTTGGTTAGACTCTCGTTTGTTGGAGATAGTCATTGCCTGGCACTTCTGTGGCGTGAATGTTACCTGCCACTTATCAGCCCAAGCCTGAACGTCATCCAGGTCTTGTTGTATGCGGGCATGGACTGCTTCATTATCTGAGGAGTTGTGAATGGCACTGAACACTGTGCAGTCATCAGCAAACATCCCCATTTCTGACCTTATGTTGGAGGGAAGGTCACTGATTAAGCAGCTGAAGATGGTTGGGCCTAGGACACTGCCCTGAGGAACTCCTGCAGCGATGTCCTCGGGCTGTGATGATTGACCTTCAATCACCACAGCCATCTTCCTTTGTGCTAGTGGAGAGTTCCCCCCCCCCCCCCCCCCCCCCCCCCCCGCCTCCCCGATTCTCATTGACTTCAGTTTTACTAGGGCTCCTTGAAGCCACACTCGGTCAAATGCTGCCTTGATGTCAAGGGCAGTCACTCTCACCTCACCTCTAGAATTCAGCTCCTTTGTCCATGTTTGGACCAAGGCTGTATTGAGGTCGGGAGCCGAGTGGTCTTGGCGGAACCCAAACTGGGCATCAGTGAGCAGGTTATTGGTGAGTAAGTGCCGCTTGATAGCACTGTCGATGACACCTTCTATCACTTTGCCGATGATTGAGAGTAGACTGATGGGGCAGTAATTGGCCGGATTGGTTTTGTCCTGGTTTTTGTGGACAGGACATACCTGGGCAGTTTTCCACATTGTCGGATAGATGCCAGTGTTGTAGCTGTACTGGAACAGCTTGGCTGGAGGTGTGGCTAGTTCTGGAGCACAAGTCTTCAGCACGATAGCCGGGATGTTGTCGGGGCCCATAGCCTTTGCTGTACCCAGTGCGCTCAGTCATTTCTTGATATCACGTGGAGTGAATCGAATTGGCTGAAGACTGGCTTCTGCGATGGTGGGGATATCAGGAGGAGGCCGATATGGATCATCCACTCGGCACTTCTGGCTGAAGATGGTTGCAAACGCTTCAAACGCTTCAGCCTTGTCTTTTGCACTCACATGCTGGGCTCCACCATCATTGAGGACGGGGATATTCATGGAGCCGCCTCCTCCCGTTAGTTGTTTAATTGTCCACCACCATTCACGACTGGATGTGGCAGGACTGCAGAGCTTTGATCTGATCCGTTGATTGTAGGATCGCTTAGCCCTGTCTATAGCATCCTGCTTCCCCCTTTTAGCATGCATGTAGTCCTGTGTTGTAGCTTCCCCAGGTTGCCACCTCATTTTTAGATACGCCTGGTGCTGCTCCTGGCATGTTCTTCTGCACTCCTCATTGAACCTGGGTTGGTCCCCTGGCTTGGTGGTACTGATAGAGTGAGGATATGCCTGGCCATGAAGTTACAGATTGTGGTGGAATACAATTCTGCTGCTGCTGATGGCCCACAGCGCCTCATGGATGCCCAGTTTTGAGCTGCTAGATCTGTTCTGAATCTATCCCATTTAGCACGGTGGTAGTGCCACACAACACGATGGAGGGTGTTCTTAGTGTGAAGATGGGACTTCGTCTCCACAATGACTGTGCGGTGGTCACTGCTACCAATACTGTCATGGACAGATGCATCTGCGACAGGTAGATTGGTGAGGATTGTGCATGTGTCTGCGCATATGCCTATATGTGTATTTATGTGCGCGTGCCCTGTGTATTTTTGTATGTGCATCTGTGTGTTTTGTGTGTGTATTTGTGTACGTGACTGTGTAGGTGTGTACTTGTGTGTGTCTGTTTGTGTATTTGTGTGTCTGGATATTTGTGTGTGTACCTGTGTGTGTATGTATTTGTTTTTGTGCCTGTGTTTGTGTGTATTTGTGTGTGTGCCTGTGTTTGTGTGTATTTGTGTGTGTGCCTGTGTTTGTGTGTGTGACTGTATTTGTATGCACACCTGTGTTTGTGTATTTGTGTGTGTGTGTGTGCCTGTATTTGCGTGTGTGCCTGAGTTGGTGTGTATTTGTGTGTGTGCGCCTGTGTTTGTGTATTTGTTTGGGTGCCTGTTTGTGTGCCTGTGTTTGTGTGTGTCTGTGTGTATTTGCTTGTGTGTCTGTGTGTATTTGCTTATGTGCCTGTGTCTGTTTGTGTGTGCGCGTGCGCCTCTGTTTGTGTGTGCGCGTGCGCCTCTGTGTGTGCGCGTGCGCCTCTGTTTGTGTTTGTGTGTGCGCCTGTGTTTGTGTGTGCGCCTGTGTTTGTGTGTGCGCCTGTGTTTGTGCGTGCGCCTGTGTTTGTGCGTGCGCGCCTGTGTTTGTGTGTGCGCCTGTGTGTGCTGGCACTGTTCGGGGGGGTTTAAACTAAAATGGCAGGGGGTTGGGAACCTGAGCAGGGAGACAGAGAAAAGGAAAACAGGGATAAAAGCAAAAGATAGGAAGGAGAAAAACAAAAGTGGCAGTCAGAGAAATCAACGGTTTAAATCAAACGTGGCCACAGTAAATAATAATTCTAATAGGTCTAAGAGTGTTAAAAAAACAAGCCTGAAGGCTTTGTGTCTTAATATGAGGAGCATTTGTAATAAGGTGGATGAATTGGCTGCGCAAATAGAGGTAAACGAATACGATTTGGTTGGGATTACAGAAACGTGGCTCAAGGATGGCCAAGACTGGGAACTCAACATCCAGGGGTATTCGATATTCAGGAAAGATAGGTAAAAAGGAAAGGGAGGTGGGGCAGCATTACTGGTTAAAGAAGGGATTAATACAATTGTAATGAAGGATATTAGCTCTGATGTGGAATCTGTATGGGTAGAATTGAGAAATACTAAGGGGAAAAAAACATTAGTGGGAGTGGTATATAGACCTCCCAACAGTAAGGTGGAGGTTGGCGATGGCATTAAAAGGGAAATTAAAGAAGCGTGCAATAAGGGCACAGCAGTCATCATGGGTGACTTTAATCTACATATAGATTGGGCCAACCAAATTAGTAACAATACTGTGGAGGTGGAATTCCTGGAGTGTTTACGGGATGGTTTCCTGGACCAATATGTCGAGGAACCAACCAGAGATCAGGCCATCTTAGACTGGGTATTATGCAATGAGAAAGGATTAATTAGCAATCTTGTTGTACGAGGCCCCTTGGGTCGGAGCGATCATAATATGATCGAATTCTTCATTAAGATACAGAATGAAGTAGTTGACTCCGAGACGAGGGTCCTCAATTTAAATAAAGGAAACTACGATGGTCTGAGGAGCGAGTTGGGTAGGATTGAGTGGGGAATGGCGCTCAAAGGGTTGACGGCGGATAGGCAATGGCAAACATTCAAAGACAGAATTTGTTCATCCCAGTTTGGCGTAAAAATAAAACAAAAAAGGTGACTCAACCGTGGCTAACAAGGGAAATTAGGGATAGCATAAGATCCAAGGAGAGGACATATAAATTGGCTAGAAAAAGCAATAATCCTGAGGATTGGGAGCAGTTTAGGAGTCAACAAAGGAGGACAAAGGGATTAATTAAGAAAGGGAAAATAGAATATGAGAGTAAGCCAGCAGGGAACATAAAAACTGACTGTAAAAGCTTTTATAGATATGTGAAGAGAAAAAGATTGGTGAAGTCAAGCGTAGGTCCCTTGCAGTCAGAATCAGGGGAATTTATAATGGGAAACAAGGAAATGGCAGGCCAACTAAATGCATACTTTGGTTTTGTCTTCACAAAGGAGGACACAAATAACCTCCCAGAGATGTCGGGGAACATAGGGTCTGATGAAAGCGAGGAACTGAAAGAAATCAGTATTTGTAGGAAAATGGTGTTAGGAAAATTGATGGGACTGAAGGCCGATAAATCCCCAGGGCCTGATGGTCTACATCCCAGGGTACTTAAGGAAGTGGCCCTAGAGATAGTAGATGCACTACTGATCATCTTCCAGAACTCGATAGACTCTGGAACGGTACCCGTGAATTGGAGGGTAGCTAATGTTACCCCACTATTCAAAAAAGGTGGTAGAGAAAAAGCGGGGAATTACAGACCGGTAAGCCTGACATCGGTAGTGGGGAAAATGCTAGAGTCTATTATAAAAGATATAATAGCAGAGCACTTGGAAAGCAGTGACAGGATCGGACAAAGTCAACATGGATTTACAAAAGGTAAATCATGCTTGACTAATGTACTGGAATTTTTTGAGGATGTAACTGGTAAAATAGATAAGGGAGAACCAGTGGATGTGGTGTATTTGGACTTTCAGAAGGCCTTCGATAAGGTCCCGCATAAGAGATTAGCGTGCAAAATTAAGGCACATGGGATTGGGGGCAAGGTATTGACTTGGATAGAGAACTGGTTGGCGGACAGAAAGCCAAGAGTTGGAATAAATGGGTCGTTTTCCGAGTGGCAGGCAGTGACTAGTGGGGTACCGCAAGGATCGGTCCTAGGACCCCAGCTGTTCACAATATATATTAATGATCTGGACGAGGGACTTGGATGTAATATCTCCAAATTTGCAGACGACACAACGCTGGGCAGGAGGGTAAGCTGCGAGGAGGATGTTGGGAAACTCCAGTACGATTTGGACAGGTTGGGTGATTGGGCAGAAACATGGCAAATGCACTATAATGTGGATAAATGTGAGGTTATCCACTTTGGTGGCAAAAACAGCAAGGCAGATTATTATTTGAATGGCAATAGATTGGGAGAAGGGGAAGTGCAAAGAGACCTGGGTGTCCTTGTGCACCAGTCGCTGAAGGTAAGCATGCAGGTGCAGCAGGCGGTTAAGAAGGCAAATGGTATGTTGGCCTTCGTAGCAAGAGGGTTTGAGTACAGGAACAAGGATGTCTTGCTGCAGTTGTACAGGGCCTTGGTGAGACTGCACCTTGAGTATTGTGTGCAGTTTTGGTCACCATACCTGAGGAAGGACGTTCTTGCCATGGAGGGAGTGCAGCGAAGATTCACCAGGCTGATACCTGGGATGGCAGGAATGACGTATGAGGAGAGATTGTGTCGATTGGGCTTGTACTCACTGGAGTTTAGAAGATTGAGAGGGGATCTCATCGAAACCTATAAAATTCTGTCAGGTCTGGACAGACTAGATACAGGAAGGATGTTTCTGATGGCCGGGGAGTCCAGAACCAGGGGTCATAGCCTAAGGATAAGGGGTAAGCCATTTAGGACTGAAATGAGGAGGAATTTCTTCACCCAGAGAGTGGTGAACCTGTGGAATTCTCTGCCACAGAGGGCGGTGGAAGCCAGTTCATTAAATATATTCAAGAAAGAGTTGGATATGTTTCTTGAGGCTGAAGGGATCAAAGGATATGGGGAAAAGGCGGGGACAGGGTACTGAGTTTGGATGATCAGCCATGATCACATTGAATGGCGGAGCAGGCTTGAAGGGCCGAATGGCCTACTCCTCCTCCTATCTTCTATGTTTCTATGTGTGTGTGTGCCTGTGTTTGTGTGTATTTGTGTGTGCGCCTGTGTGTGTGTGCGCACCTGTGTTTGTGTGTGTGTGTGTGTGCGTGCCTGTATTTGTGTGTGCGCCTGTGTTTGTGTGTATATTTGTGTGTCAAACAGTCTTTGCGATTTGGGCAAGGTACCCGAGGGTTGCTTGTGCCAGAGTATCCATTTCCTGGCATGTGTCGCCACCGTCAGAAGAGGGCGCAAGGAGGGAAAACTTAGGTGCAGGGATCAGCAGAGGAAAGGACTGAGCTAGTCTCTATGGTGTGTTTCTTTGCGTCTAACGAGCACTAGACTTTCCTCCACTAGAGGGCCCTCTACTCTAACCAATGCAAACATGAAGCTCAGCCCTGTGATAAAATACTACCAGCAGGGGGCTCTGGTGGGAAGGGGGCTGAAGATCGGAGAGAACCGAAGGCAACAACACTCTGCTCAGTAAAGGACTGTCTGCCTCGTTCTTTGACAAGACATCTCTTTCATTACTGGCTGTAGGGTGAAAGGATTTGGCAGCAAAAGTTCTTCGGTTAATCTTTGCAGTCTGGAGCTCATTGCTTCCAGCGCCTGGACAGCTCTGCTTTAACTAAAATATTTCTCTGTGGTTTGAACCAGCCCACTGGGTGCTTTAGCAAAACGAATTAACCGCAGGACCAAACAGAAGCATGGGAAAATTAGAGCTGTGTTGTAGTTTTACTGGATAGTCAGTGAATACCATCTGCTTATTAGCTACTTAGTACAAACACGGCTCATATTCCCTTGAGTTTAGAAGATTAAGGGGTGATCTAATTGAGGTGTTTAAAATGTTAAAAAGGAGTTAATAGGGTAGAAACTATTTCCTCTGGTGGGGGAGTCCAGAACAAGAAGGCATAACCTTAAGATTAGAGCCGGGCTGTTCAGGGGTGATGTCAGGAAGCACGTCTTCACACAAAGGGTAGTGGAAATCTGGAACTCTCTTCCCCCAAAAAGCTGTTGAGGCTGGGGGAAATTGATAGATTGATAGATTTCTGTTGGGTAATGTATCAAGGGATATGGAGCTAAGGGGTGTAAATGGAGCTGAGGTCGCAGATCAGCCATTTTCTAAGTGAATGGTGGAACAGGCTCGAGGGGCTGAATGGCCTTTTCCTGTTCCTGTAGCAGGCAGGTAGCTGGGCACTGCATGAACTCCTGCAGTACATCACGTGAGTCTCTCCACACGTTGTGTGTCGCACAACTTACTGCTCACATGGCACAGCTTTGCATCAAAAGGCCTTTCCAATCCACTCAAAAGTCACTCTGGTAAAAGCACCACCTTTCCAGGCCGCATGTAGCTTACTACTCCTGAACTGAAGTCTCCAGTTCCACTAAAAGAAAAAAAGAAAGAACTTGCATTTATATAGTGCCTTTCATGACCTTCGTTCGCCCCAAAGCGCTTTAGAGCCAACACAATACTTTAAGTGTGGGTGGCTCAGTGGGTAGCACTCTCATCTCAAAGTCACAAGGTCATGGGTTCAAGGCCCCACTCCAGAGACTTGAGCCCATAATCCAGGCTGACACTCCAGTGCCGGTAATGAGGGAGTGCTGCACTGTCAGAGGTGCCGTCTTTCAGGTGAGACGTTAAACCGAGGCCTCGCCTGCCTGCTCAGGCTGGTGTAAAAGTTCCCACGGCACTATTACGAGGAAAAGCAGGTGGACTTCTCCACCAAAGTTCTGGCCAACATTTATCCCTCAACCAACATCACTAAAACAGTTATCTGGTCATTATCACGTTACTGTTTGTGGGAGTTTGCGCGCAAATTGGCTGCTGCGTTTTCTACATTGCAACAGTGACTCCACTTCATTGGCTGTAAAGTGCTTTGAGAGGTCCTGAGGTCATGAAAGGTGCTATATAAATCCAAGTCTTTCTTTTAGCATAGGCCACTGGATGGTGATCACAAGTGGGAAGCCTGGCTGATTTTTCTTTCCCTCGCCCAGGGACACGGAGGATAATTGTAGCCCCTACGAGACGGGATTCTCCTGTGCACCATGTATGTTGATGAGAGGACGAGAACCCAGCAAAATACCTCCCTTGCAAAAGTAACCAGACCATTAGGTAGCAGACGGAAACCTTGCAAAATCTTGATTGAGGACATTTCTCAAGTTTTCAGAAGGAAATCCAACCTAAAGAGGCCTTTCTTTTTGTATGCACAATATTGAGTGATGTACTCATGAAAACAATTGTCCCTTGGTTCACAGTTTGCGTTGGATGAGGAAAATGAAAGAATAAAAATCAGAGGATGTTTTATCTCCTGCCCACTGTGTCCTACAGGTTAGAGGCCTCTCCTCGTTCTATCACCCGCCCACTGTGTCCTACAGGTTAGAGGCCTCTCCTCGTTCTATCACCCGCCCAAAGTGTCCTACAGGTTAAAGGCCTCTCCTCGTTCTATCACCCGCCCACTGTGTCCTACAGGTTAGAGGCCTCTCCTTGTTCTATCACCCGCCCACTGTGTCCTACAGGTTAGAGGCCTCTCCTTGTTCTATCACCCACCCACTGTGTCCTACAGGTTAGAGGCCTCTCCTTGTTCTATCACCCACCCACTGTGTCCTACAGGTTAGAGGCCTCTCCTCGTTCTATCACCCGCCCACTGTGTCCTACGGGTTAGAGGCCTCTCCTCATTCTATGTCGTGCACACTGCGTCCTACAGGTTAGAGGCCTCTCCTCGTTCTCTCACCCGCTCATTCTGTCCTACAGATTAGAGGCCTCTCCTCGTATCTCCTGCTCACTGTGTCCTACAGGTTAGCGGCCTCTCCTCGTTCTATCACCTGTTTACTGTGTCCTACAGGTTAGAGGCCTCTCCTCGTTCTATCTCCTGCACACTGCGTCCTACAGGTTAGAGGCCTCTCCTCGTTCTATCTCCTGCCCACAGTGTCCTACAGGTTAGAGGCCTCTCCTCGTTCTATCACCCGCTCACTCTGTCCTACAGGTTAGAGGCCTCTCCTCGTTCTATCTCCTGCACACTGCGTCCTACAGGTTAGAGGCCTCTCCTCGTTCTATCTCCTGCCCACAGTGTCCTCGTTCTATCACCCGCTCACTCTGTCCTACAGGTTAGAGGCCTCTCCTCGTTCTATCTCCTGCCCACAGTATCCTACAGGTTAGAGGCCTCTCCTCGTTCTATCACCTGCACACTGCGTCCTACAGGTTAGAGGCCTCTCCTCATTCTATCTCCTGCCCACAGTGTCCTACAGGTTAGAGGCCTCTCCTCGTTCTATCTCCTGCCCACAGTGTCCTACAGGTTAGAGGCCTCTCCTCGTTCTATCTCCCGCTCACTGTTGTAGGATTCGCAAAAATCCATGAAATACAGTATACGGGTAGGGCCCCTGAAGTGGCCACATTGTGAGAACACAGAATGGAGTTGGCAGTTCTCATGGCCCAGTTCAAAAGGACACACACAGTACCTAACAGCAGTCTGAGTCATCATCGATTAGAAGAATCCAGAACCTTACTGTTTTTGATATTGTAATGTGGTTACAGCAGTAAACAAAACTATTAGCACCTGGAGGTGCGCTAATCGCTGGCAGAGCGGTAACCGATCTCAGAAACCGCTGAGCACACACAAACGGAGGGACACTAATCGGATTCCCATTAGTTCAATTTGCGAGCAGTTAAAATTAATGTGCTTGCTTTTGTTAAAGCAACCTTAACAAAGGGAAACGGTTGATTTGGCGCCAAGATTAGGGCCAGAAAAGAGTATAACCGTTCAGGTAAATCGTCAGCAAGCCAGTCTAAGATTCGACCAGAGTAAGGAAGACTCCTCCGGAGACGGTTCACACCGTGAAGTCCAAGTCCAGTTACCATCAGGAGTTCGAGGACCGTGCGGAACAGAAAACGGCTCGAGGATTTTGGAGGACTTCCAAAGTTTGTACAGGAGAGCGAGTCCAGGAGCCGGTCCCATAAGGAAGGTCGGAGGCCCCGGACGACACCAAGTAACCGGGTCCAGGAGCCGGTCCCATAAGGAAGATTGGAAATTCCAGACGTAACAAGAAGTACCAAGGTCCAGAAGGGTTTTGAAATTCTGGTGAGCATAAAGGCCCAACTCTACCTAACTGACATAATTGAGGTATATTCAGTAACGGGAGGGTTTGTAACGTTAAGGGTATTTGTAAGTCAGGAGTGTGATTTATCCCTCGATGTGTCCGTGCGCTTCCCTCACCCCCGCTTTTAGCTTATCGCTATTTTAGAACTGTTTATATGCTTTAAAGTTATTTTTCTCTGTATAATTTAGTCCTCTGTGAGAAACGTTATTTTTCGTCTGCATTTATTCTTGCCATTTTTCTCTGTGTACATTCTCTTTCAAAAATAAAGATCGTTCTTGATTTAAAACTCAATCTGTCTCATCTGACCATTTGTCTTCCGAGTCACGAGTTGGGCCAACACACAAAGGTTGTCTGGCAATAAGCCCAGTGTCTAGAACCGTGAGGGGGGAGCGCTTCGAAACCGCTCATGAGTAGTGCAAAAATCAAAACCAATTTAGCACACCATAAGCTTGTTAAAACGACCCCTTACAGAATGGCGACTGCGGCAGGACACTGGCTACAGAAACCTTGTGTGGTGGACAAAGACTCGGGTGAGACAGATGTGATGGAAGATAAGTTAGCTTCCGACGTGTGTGGGAAAGTCAATGTAGCGAAAAAATGGGTGTCTGACATGTTAGGAGCCGAGCGTCCCCTAAAGGCAGCCGCTCAGTGGACGGCTAGTAAAAAGCACCGCAAGGGCATTGAGAAAGAGGTATGGCTCATGTGTTATAAAAAGCAGGTTCTGGTACTGGACCACGCGGTGGCCAGTAAAGAATCTAAGATTAGGCATTTGTCCCAAGAGCTGCAGGAAAAGGTTGCAGCAGAAGGGAAAGTGCTAGTGGCCCTGGAAGCAATAAGCCAAGAGAGGGCAGCGATGGTCCGGGATCATCGGGGGAAAGTAGAGCACATGGAAAGCCAGGCCGCTGAAGTACAGCGTGAGCACCAAGCCAGGGTAGAAAGGCTAAAGGGCAAGGTAGCTGAGTTAGAGGGGAGTGCTAGTTTTAGGGTAGAACATGTTGAGTACCAAGCAAGAGAATCTAGGGAAAGAGAATGGAAGTTAAAGGCGGAAATTAGCAGTCTCATGGGGGAACTTAAGGCACAGGAGGAGAAAGTAGCCGAGGTAAAAGCAGCTTATAAGGTGGCTTGTGCTCAGGGGTTTGAGGAAGCAGACCACGGCCCCTGTAGGCAGGAAATTGAAAGCCTACGTATGGAGTTGGCCAAAGCAAAGGGGATGATATGTCTCAATAGCCCAAAAATTCGGCCTGGCCAATTTAACGGCAACCCAGTCAGGGCAGTCCCGCAGGCAGCCCCTAGAACTAAACGGGTTAGGGAACCTGAGGTTGCACAGCCACCACCCCTAGTTTTCCAGAGGTCTGGGAACAGGAGCAGGTGGGGGATGAAGAACTCCAGGTAGACCAGGCTAGCCCAAGAGAGAGTCAGGGACCGGGACCGGTGTACCCCGTTATACAGCGGAGGTACGGACCACCCGGTAACGACGGGGAAACTGGGGCCATCCAGAACCAATTCCAGATTCCACACGGTACGCAACAATTGCGTTCCATGGTGAGTTACATCCCCAAGCTCACCATGAGGGGGGACCCTTCCCTGCACTTTAGGGAGATAGAGCAGGCGGTCTGTGTGAATGACTGCGACGAGGCAGAAAAGGCCAAAATGATGCTGTTCTCCCTGGGTAGCGATCTCCTCCAGATGCTACCCGATGAGTGTAAGAGGGGTCAGGAGAATTATGGCAAGCTCAAGGAAGAGATCCTGGAGGCCATGGGGATGAACGAGGGGAGTCTGTTCTCCCGGGTAGAGAGAACAGTCCAGCTCCCCGGGGAATTCCCGCAGGCGTTCGCGGACAGGCTGTGGCCAGTCTACCAGGATGCGTGTCCGGGAATGCCGGCGCGAGCGCACCTGGACGGGGAACCGTTAGTTCACTGGCTAAGGTGCCTTATGAATAACTCCCTGCCCCGCGTTCGAATGCAGTCAATGGCTTGGTTCGACCCCCAAAACCCTCTGACCACGGAGGCGACGGTAATCCGTCAACTCACAGTCACTTTTAGAAATGGTAGAGATAGTGAAACCCCCCCGAAAAATGGGAAGGTTTGTGAGGTCAGGCCTGGTGACCAGCCCCGTAAGGAGAGGCGCCAGGAAGGGAGCCGTCCCAACCAAAGCAGGCAAACTTGCTACGGTTGCGGAAAGGAAGGGCATTGGCGCAGGGACTGCAAAAATCCTTGGAAGGATAATAGGGAGAAGGTCCCAACTGCCCCAGCCCAAGCCCCGGCTACAACCCCGACCTCTGCCCCAGAAAAAGAAACGGAGCCAAATGCTCCTCAAGAGCTGCTGGACATGCTGCTAGCTTCAGTGAGATCATTGGTCCTCACAAAGGGTAAGATAGCAGCCACCACCGGTCCAGTGGTTCCCCCAACCCCTTCCCAAGGTGGCCCGCAATGACTGGAACCCGCGCAGCCCGTCTATCTGTGTGCGCTCCGGTATGACGGATGGAAGAGACCGCTCGTGCAGATGGAGGTAGAGAAGGGTACGGGGACTTATCTGTTGGATACGGGAGCTTCCTGCACCGTGATTCATGCGGAGAATCCCACCGCCTCACCTCTGTCTAGCGGGGTTCCATACGTCTTATCGGGGTTCACCGGGGCAGAGCAGACGGGTGCGTTCTCCAGGCCGCTCTCGATCCGCTTGGGCACACTACACACAAAGTGGACATGTGTCCTGGCGAGATGGGACGTGGAGGGAGGTAAAGGGATCCTAGGGGCCGACTTCATCGTGGGCCATGGGATCCTCGTAGACCTCAGGAACCATTGTCTTTGGGGGGCCAATACCGGGAAGGAAAGTGGAGTAGTAGTAATCCCGGGAAAGGATGGGAAGGGAACCCCGTGTACCATGAAGCCGAAAGGGAGTTACGACCTCGGTGAAATGATGGAGGGTATCCCGGTAGTATTTAGGGCCGAAGTGCAGGCTCAGTTAGGTGCGTTCGCCACGCACAAACATGACTGTGGGAGAGTCGTCAGCTTTGAGGTCAGGGTAGATGGGGATCCCATCGCCCAGCCCCAAAAGCAGTACAACTTCCCAAAGGAGGCAGAGGCTGATATGGAGGTGGCCATATCAGCGTTGGTACAGCAGGGGGTGCTAAGGCCTATAGCCACCCATGTGAACTCTCCGCTTTGGCCGGTTAAGAAACCGGACAATTCCTGGAGAGCCACGGTGGACTATCGGGTGTTGAACAGCAACATCCCCGCATGTGCCCCTACAGTGGCAGCAGTGGCCGACCTCATTGGGAGTATTCCCGCATCCGCGACCACGTTCACGGTGCTGGATATTTCTAATGGGTTCTGGTCAATCCCTGTGCGGAGGGAGGACCAGTATAAATTTGCCTTTACTTTTAAGGGGCAACAATATACTTGGAACTGCTTTGCCACAAGGCTGCCACAATAGTCCCAGCATTTTCCACCAATGCATGGCGGACAGCCTGAAGGAGTTCAGTCAGCCCCTTCAGTTAGTGCAGTATGTGGACGACCTGCTCCTGTTTACCGACACAGTTGGAGAGCACGGCCCACTGCTGGCTGAACTGTTGGAGCTGCTGACCCGAAAGGGGTTTAAGGTTAACCCAAAGAAGGCGCAGATCGGTCAGAAGGAAGTCAAGTTCCTGGGGCTGACCATCCGCGCCGGAGAAAGGGCCATCAATAGGGCTAGGAGGGAGGCGGTACAGGAGTTACCGGTCCCCGTCACTATAAAGGGTGTGAGGTCGTTTCTAGGGCCAACCGGGTACTGCCGAGACTTCATGGAGGACTATGCGGCCATGGCAGCCCCGCTACTCCGACTCCTGCACAAGGGAGTGGAGTGGTCGTGGGATGAAGGATGCCGGGCCGCGTTCGAGCTCCTAAAAAGGAAGCTGCAGACCGCACCGGCCCTGGGAGTGATAGATGGGGGAAGGGAGTTCTTCCTGGAGGTGGCCACCAGCGGGGACAGTCTAAGTGCTGTGTTGCTCCAGGAGCGGCATGGTAGGCTGAGACCCGTGGTTTACTCCTCCAGGGTGCTCACCGATGGGGAGAGGAGCTACTCGGTCTGCGAGCGGCACCTCTTGGCCACACACTGGGCCGTGAAGAGATCCACAATCTTCACGGGCACCTCCCCCATCACCCTCCTCACACACTACACGCCTACCAAGATGCTGTTGGATGGGAGGATCAAGGATGGGACCGTGAGCAGTGCCCGCATTGCGCACTGGACCCTACTCTCCCAAATGGATCTGCGGGTAAAAGGCCTGTGTGAGCCTAGATTAGCCGCCAACCTGGCTTACCCTGGGACAGCCCATCAGTGTTCTGTAGAAGGGGTATGGGAGGTCGACGTGGGTCTCCGGGCTGGGATACATCCCACCGGCCGTGAGATCTATGTGGATGGTTCCAGCATGGTATCTGCTGGAAAACGGCTCACGGGGTGCGGAGTTTATGACCCGACGGCAAACATTGCATTGGCAATTAAACTCCCCAGCACCATGAGCGCCCAGCAGGCAGAACTGTCCGCTGTGGCGTATGTGGTCACCCACCCCGAAGTCTTCCCTACCCCGTACACGATTTGCTCGGACAGCATGTTCACATGCAATTAGTGTACTGAGTACCTGGCCATCTGGTCCCGTCGTGGATTCACTTCTGCGGATGGGAGACCCTTGGTGGTCAAGCCCCTGCTGGAAAAGATCCTGGCAGCCGTGGGGGAGAAGGGTGACGTCTTCATCCACAAAGTGAAGGCTCACTCCTCCACAGAACCTCGCGGTCAGGGAAAACAGCGAGCTGACGCACTGGCGAGAGAGGGTGCCATGTCCGGCATTCTCTGGGACCCCTACGGGCCTGGACCAGTGGCAGCTGTAAAAGGCAGGGATGGGATTCAGAAGAGTGTAGGGGTAGCACTAGCCCCGGACCTCAAATCGGTCCAATCTCAGGACCCTGCCCTGAGGGGTATTTAACGCGGTTAGCGAGGGGAAGAAAATAGAAGGCCCGTATGGTGCAGCATCTCTTTCCATAAGAGAGGGGATGCTGTTTAAAGAAGAGCAGTGGGTGGTGCCTCAGCAGCACCGGAAGGAATCCCTTCAACTGGCCCATGAGGGGCCGGGAGCAGGGCACCCCGGGCCTGAGGTCACTTGGCAGCGGGTAGAGCAGGCAGGATGGTGGCCAGGACGTCCGGGAGTTTTGCGTGAACTGTCTTGTGTGCGCGGCAAATAACCCCGACCCTCACAGGAGGAAGGTGCCAATGGGACACGTTAGGAGGATAGAGGGACCATGGCAGTCAATCCAAATTGACTATATCGGACCCTTACCCGCCACCCAGGGAGGCTTTCAGTATTGTCTCGTTCTGGTGGATGTGTTCTCTAAATGGGTTGAAGCCTTCCCTTGCTGAACAGCCACAGCGTTAGGAACTGCAAGAATCTTGGTGCGGGAGGTGTTCTCGAGATGGGGACTGCCCCAGTTCATGGAATGCGATCAGGGAAGCCAGTTCACCGGCCAAGTCATGCAGAATACCCTGATGCTGCTGGGCATTCAAGGGAAATGGCACGTCGCCTACAATCCCCAGTCATCTGGGATTGTGGAGCGGATGAACCACACCTTAAAAGAGAAAAGAAGGAAGGAGATAATGAGTTCGCCCCAAAGGTGGGCAGAAGTCCTGCCTCTTATCCTCATGGGGGTCCGCGCCAGCCAATCAAAGAGTACGGGGTACTCTCCGCATGAGCTCATGACCGGCAGGGTCATGAGAACCCCCACTCATGTCCTGGCCCCAGTCCTAACGGAGGGGCAGCTAAGGGAGGTGAATCGGGACAAATTTGCCCGCACGCTCCTTGAACGCCTCCAAAGGATTTATGAGGGAGCCGCAGGTAACATGGGGAGGCAGCATCAGGGAAATAAAATGCTGCTCGAACCCAGTAAAACCCATCGCTGGGCGGTAGGGGACCTAGTAATGGTAAGAAACTTCGCCCGTGTGGGGAGTTTCGAGCCACTTTACATGGGTCCCTACAGTATTGTAGATCAGGCCAGCCCCATGGTGTATGCTGTGAAACTGCCCCGGCGCACTAAATGGTTTCACGTTAACCAATGTAAACTGTTTAAACCGGAGGCAGGGAAACAGGCAGCGGGGGCTGAAAAGGCCAGTAAAGAATCAAACGCTGTAGGGGAGCTGCAGCCACAGGTCACACAGGCTGGACGTGCAGCCTGCGTGAGGGGAGGAGTTGTTCCATCTAAGCGGGAGACTCCCCCATTGTTCTGGGACCCAGGAGGGGAGGAGCCAGAGGTCCCAGGTCCTGTCCCTGGCCAAAGTGAAGCCGAGTCGGAGGACGAAGGTCCCGCCCCCGACAGCGGTGAAGGGGAGGAGCCAGAGGTCTTAGGTCTTGCCCCTCAGTGTAGCATTGAAAAGGTCTGGTCGCCGGTTACTGTAAAAAGATACCCCCGTAGGAAAGCTGTGGGAATTTTAAACAGTTCACAGCCAGCAGCTACAGGCTGCTAGGGACCAGCAGCTGAAACTGAGGTGGGAACGCCGCAGGGGGAGGCCTGCGACAGTCCCCACAGATTTTAAGCTGGCCGTCCGGAGATGGACGGCACATGTACATACACCATAGTTTGCTAATTAAGGTTCAGTTATTTGTAAATTTAGTATGTATGTATAAGGTTTTTCTGAGGTATGGTGGCATTTTGGAACGGTACAGAGTGGCAAGTTAAGTGAGCTAGGGTCGCGGGACCCACTCACCCCACACCCAAGCTGAGGAGCCCAAGGAGCCCGGCTCGAACATTCTCTTTTATCTCTCCAACAGATATTAATCCAATGATGCTACTAAGAGGCATCATCCTCACGGCCCTGGTGGGCTTCAACATCGCGTGGCGAGGGGAGACGGAGGATCACCACATCTTCGGATGTACCGGGGAAACTGCGCCCCTGGCCCACGACGGGCAGGGCCTGCGCAAGGCAGAGGAAGTCGCTGGATATACCCACGAGGGCAACTGGCCGGGTTGGCTGGGATCGAATGCCACTAAATACTCATGACATTGGTTTCACTTATGGAGAAGTTTCACTATTGTGTCCGCGGGTCACGATCAACGCCACGTGGATCAGTGTTACTGTGGGAAAACGAATTTGTTTAACGTGCAGGGGGAACGTCCCCCTGGATAGGTGGTGGTGGCTCAGGAAACTGAGCAAGGACATGGGGAACCCCAGAGGACAGTGGGAAAGGTTAGGGAACAACACTCACCGGACCATCACAGGGACCCAGGGAGGGCTGACAGTGTGCTGGGATAAATGGTGGGAACCCGATCAAGGGATTTACGTATGCATGTGGGGTTCAGGAAAAGTCTGCCCCGCAGGTGTTTCCATCATTTTCCAGAGCCAGTGGCAAGATAACGGGAGGGGGATGGACTGGGAATCGCGCTTGGACGCATGCGCGGTCCCCTACTCCCCAATCGCAGTTAATGCCACTGAGTTAGTGACCCGACCCCGACAGCCCCTGCCCACAACCCAGACACCATGGACGGTAACGGAGGGGTGCCCCACCACCACCAAGGGACCGGGGAACGGTTTAGTTTGAGTTCCGACTGATCAAATGGCTTAGCAGGAGGTTCATTACGCGGTGGCCTCGGTCATCCTCAACCTGACCGAGGTGCACCTGCCGGAATGGTGCCCCGTAGAAACAGGAAGGCTATATCAGGCTCTGCTAAAAGAGACCCTGCAGAAGTTCTTTGAATTTGACTTCGCAAGGGTCAACAGAACCAAGCTGTATACCGAAAGCCACAAGCAATGGGAGCAAGCAGGGAGACTAAAAAGGGGCACCGTGAATGACTGGTTCACAGGGTTTAACACTGGGTCGTCCATCATAAATAGTATGGACGACATCGAATTGCAACGGCAGGTTAACGGGTTAAAGACCCAGTTGAGGGGGATCCTCACGGATGAAAATCGGGTGGTGGGTTCGGAGCTCCATGAGGATCAGGCTATGACTCTCCACTTAAAAGATCATAGCAGAGCTGGCGAAGCAGGCTCGGAAGGTCAATGCTCTCATTAGGGAGGACAGGAACGCCTCAGATCAGGCTGCACAGAATGAGGTGTGCGTGCTGTACGGGGCATGGTTGCTGGGCGAGGGCCGCAGCAATCTGGAGGACTTGAAACAGGGTTTGGTCCCCTCCTGGATCAGTAACAAACACCTCGCAGCCCTCCACCCTTTTGAGAACGCGTTGAGTCCCTGCCAGCTCCGGCTCGCTTCTGAGGCCTATCCAGTCCCGGTGGACTGTGGCCGCTCCAACCATACCATCATGGGGGTCGTCGTGCGGATCGCCATAATGAGCAGGACAACCCGACCTGTGCCGGTGTATAGGGTGGTGAACATTGGAGTCATTCGGGGGGGAGCTCATGTCCGTTTTGCAGAGGTCCCACCCTACGTCATTAAGTGGGAGCATGCTATGACGGGGACTGACTTCTCGGGGTGCCGTAGCCGGGGAGCACACATAATCCTGTGTCCCCAGCACTTGAATGCCTATTCAATACCACAATGCGGGTTCAGGTCTGCTGACGCTAAGCCTATCAATTGCACTATGGAAGCCATGGCACAGGGCTATGTTCCCCCACAGGTGGCATACATAGGAGGTGGGACATATTGTGTCGCCACCGCAGCGTCTCACTACCGGCACGGACAGCACGGCTGGTGCGCGGTCAGTGACAGCAGCTTCTGTTTTAAACCCGAGGCAATAGTTCAAGTGGCACAGCTGCAGATTATCCCGATCCCCGAACCATCCACTGTTCACCTCACCGTTAAGGAGAATTTCACTGATCTCCAAAAGTATGTAGCACATTTTGGTTTTACGATTCCCCCTCTCCCAGAACACCTAACCGCGCTGCTCAAAGCGGTCGCCATCTCGCAGAAACACTTTTTCACTTTGGAACAAAAGACCGTTGATATAGGGGCAGAAATTCAGGATATAGTGGTTCCACCGTGGTGGGACCTTTTTGATAATATAGAGGTCCCATCATGGATCCGACTGGCTTCCCACATTTTGGTGGTGTGCCAACTGGGGATAGTTTTGTACCTGGTCTGTGTACAGTGCAGAAGGAGGGGACACAGCAGGGAATTCCCTAGTCAGCCGAATTGGCGGGGCCACTATGTCAGTATAAACGGGGAGTCGCCCGTGTAATTACTGTTGTTTTAATATTTTGGATTGTTCTGTACCTTGTTGGATTTCGCATTATATTGTATTATGATTATTCTGTTATGACTCTAGGTGAGTCTGTATATTGTTTAAAGGTTTGTCTCCAATAGGAAATGTTTTCTCAAACTTCGTTGTTCGGAATGAGGAAAGTGCGGGCGAGGTACACTCCTTAGCAAGGTAAATTACAGGGAAGGTCAGTTGGGGAGGGAACGGATTTGTGCTCACCCAAAGACATTTTATGATACAAAGACGATTGAAGATGCCCATTGTATCACAGGGGGGACTGTAGGATTTGCAAAAATCCATGAAATACAGTATACAGGTGGGGCCCCTGAAGTGGCCACATTGTGAGAACACAATGGAGTTGGCAGTTCTCATGGCCCAGTTCAAAAGGACACACACACAGTACCTAACAGCAGTCTGAGTCATCATCGATTAGAAGAATCCAGAGCCTTACTGTTTTTGATATTGTAATGTGGTTACAGCAGTAAACAAAACTATTAGCACCTGGAGGTGCGCTAATCGCTGGCAGAGCGGTAACCGATCTCGGAAACCGCTGAGCACACACAAACGGAGGGACACTAATCGGATTCCCATTAGTTCGATTTGCAAGCAGTTAAAATTAATGTGCTTGCTTTTGTTAAAGTAACCTTAACAAAGGAAAACGGTTGATTTGGCGCCAAGATTAGGGCCAGAAAAGAGTATAACCGTTCAGGTAAATCATCAGCAAGTCAGTCTAAGATTCGACCAGAGTAAGGAAGATTCCTCCGGAGACGGTTCACACCGTGAAGCCCAAGTCCAGTTACCATCAGGAGTTCGAGGGTGCGGAACAGAAAAAGGCTCGAGGATTTTGGAGGACTTCCAAAGCTTGTACAGGAGAGCGAGTCCAGGAGCCGGTCCCATAAGGAAGGTCGGAGGTCCCGGACGACACCAAGTAACCGGGTCCAGGAGCCAGTCCCATAAGGAAGATCGGAAATTCCAGACGTAACAAGAAGTACCAAGGTCCAGAAGGGTTTTGAAAT
>NC_140998.1:150072419-150243454 GCF_052327205.1 Somniosus microcephalus | reverse complement strand
GAGACAGGGATACCCGGGGGGAGAGAGGGGAGGGGGGGGGGGGGGGGGGGAGACAGGGATACCCGGGGGAGAGAGGGGAGGGGGGGGGGGGGGAGACAGGGATACCCGGGGGAGAGAGGGGAGGGGGGGGGGGGGGGGGGGAGACAGGGATACCCGGGGGAGAGAGGGGAGGGGGGGGGGGGGGGGGGGGAGACAGGGATACCCGGGGGAGAGAGGGGAGGGGGGGGGGGGGGGGAGACAGGGATACCCGGGGAGAGAGGGAGGGGGGGGGGGGGAGACAGGGATACCCGGGGGAGAGAGGGGAGGGGGGGGGGGGGGAGACAGGGATACCCGGGGGAGAGAGGGGAGGGGGGGGGGGGGGGGAGACAGGGATACCCGGGGGAGAGAGGAGGGGGACAGGGATACCCGGGGGAGAGAGGAGGGGGACAGGGAACCGGGGAGAGAGGAGGGGGACAGGGATACCCGGGGGAGAGAGGGGGGGGACAGGGATACCCGGGGGAGAGGGGGGGGGGGGGGACAGGGATACCCGGGGGAGGAGGGGAGGGGAGGGGAGGGGAGGGGGGGGGGGGAGGAGACAGGGATACCCGGGGGAGAGAGGGGAGGGGGGGGGGAGACAGGGATACCCGGGGGAGAGAGGGGAGGGGGGGGGGGAGACAGGGATACCCGGGGAGAGAGGGGGGGGGGGGGAGACAGGGATACCCGGGGGAGAGAGGGGAGGGGGGGGGGGGGGGGAGACAGGGATACCCGGGGGAGAGAGGGGGGGGGGGGGGGAGACAGGGATACCCGGGGAGAGAGGGGAGGGGGGGGGGGGGGAGACAGGGATACCCGGGGGAGAGAGGGGAGGGGGGGGGGGGGGGGAGACAGGGATACCCGGGGGAGAGAGGGGAGGGGGGGGGGGGGGAGACAGGGATACCCGGGGGAGAGAGGGGAGGGGGGGGGGGGAGACAGGGATACCCGGGGGAGAGAGGGGAGGGGGGGGGGGGGGGGAGACAGGGATACCTGGGGGAGAGAGGGGAGGGGGGGGAGGGGGGGGGGGGAGACAGGGATACCCGGGGGAGAGAGGGGAGGGGGGGGGGGGGGGGGAGACAGGGATACCCGGGGGAGAGGGGGGGGGGGGGGAGACAGGGATACCCGGGGGAGAGAGGGGAGGGGGGGGGGGGGGGAGACAGGGATACCGGGGGAGAGAGGGGAGGGGGGGGGGGGGGGGAGACAGGGATACCCGGGGGAGAGAGGGGAGGGGGGGGGGGGGGGGAGACAGGGATACCCGGGGGAGAGAGGGGAGGGGGGGGGGGGGGGGGAGACAGGGATACCCGGGGGAGAGAGGGGAGGGGGGGGGGGTGGTGACAGGGATACCCGGGGGAGAGAGGGGAGGGGGGGGGGGGAGACAGGGATACCCGGGGGAGAGAGGGGAGGGGGGGGGGGGGGGGAGACAGGGATACCCGGGGGAGAGAGGGGAGGGGGGGGGGGGGGAGACAGGGATACCCGGGGGAGAGAGGGAGGGGGGGGGGGGGGAGACAGGGATACCCGGGGGAGAGAGGGGAGGGGGGGGGGGGGGGGAGACAGGGATACCCGGGGGAGAGAGGGGAGGGGGGGGGGGGGGAGACAGGGATACCCGGGGGAGAGAGGGGAGGGGGAGGGGGAGGGGGGGGGGGGGGAGACAGGGATACCCGGGGAGAGAGGGGAGGGGGGGGGGGGGGGGAGACAGGGATACCCGGGGGAGAGAGGGAGGGGGGGGGGGGGGAGACAGGGATACCCGGGGGAGAGAGGGGAGGGGGGGGGGGGAGACAGGGATACCCGGGGGAGAGAGGGGAGGGGGGGGGGGGGAGACAGGGATACCCGGGGGAGAGAGGGGAGGGGGGGGGGGGAGAGAGGGGAGGGGGGGGGGGGGAGAGAGGGGAGGGGGGGGGGGGAGACAGGGATACCCGGGGAGAGAGGGGAGGGGGGGGGGGGGGGAGAGAGGGGAGGGGGGGGGGGGGGGAGAGAGGGGAGGGGGGGGGGGGGAGACAGGGATACCCGGGGGAGAGAGGGGAGGGGGGGGGGGGGGGGAGACAGGGATACCCGGGGGAGAGAGGGAGGTGGGGGGGGGGGAGACAGGGATACCCGGGGGAGAGAGGGGAGGGGGGGGGGGGGGGAGACAGGGATACCCGGGGGAGAGAGGGGAGGGGGGGGGGGGGAGAGAGGGGGGGGGGGGGGGAGAGAGGGGAGGGGGGGGGGGGGAGACAGGGATACCGGGGGAGAGAGGGGAGGGGGGGGGGGGGGGGGAGAGAGGAGGGGAGGGGGGGGGGGGGGGGAGACAGGGATACCCGGGGAGAGAGGGGAGGGGGGGGGGGGAGACAGGGATACCGGGGGAGAGGGGGAGGGGGGGTGGGGGGGGAGACAGGGATACCCGGGGAGAGAGGGGAGGGGGGGGGGGGGAGACAGGGATACCCGGGGGAGAGAGGGGAGGGGGGGGGGGGGGGAGACAGGGATACCCGGGGAGAGAGGGGAGGGGGGGGGGGGGGGAGACAGGGATACCCGGGGGAGAGAGGGGAGGGGGGGGGGGGGAGACAGGGATACCCGGGGGAGAGAGGGGAGGGGGGGGGGGGGAGACAGGGATACCCGGGGGAGAGAGGGGAGGGGGGGGGGAGACAGGGATACCCGGGGGAGAGAGGGGAGGGGGGGGGGAGACAGGGATACCCGGGGGAGAGAGGGGAGGGGGGGGGGGGGAGACAGGGATACCCGGGGGAGAGAGGGGAGGGGGGGGGGGGGAGACAGGGATACCCGGGGAGAGAGGGGAGGGGGGTGGGGGGAGACAGGGATACCCGGGGGAGAGAGGGGAGGGGGGGGGGGGAGACAGGGATACCCGGGGGAGAGAGGGGAGGGGGGGGGGGGGGGGAGACAGGGATACCCGGGGGAGAGAGGGGAGGGGGGGGGGGGGAGACAGGGATACCCGGGGGAGAGAGGGGAGGGGGGGGGGGGGAGACAGGGATACCCGGGGGAGAGAGGGGAGGGGGGGGGGGGGAGACAGGGATACCCGGGGGAGAGAGGGGAGGGGGGGGGGGAGACAGGGATACCCGGGGGAGAGAGGGGAGGGGGGGGGGGAGACAGGGATACCCGGGGGAGAGAGGGGAGGTGGGGGGGGCAGACAGGGATACCCGGGGGAGAGAGGGGGGGGGAGACAGGGATACCCGGGGGAGAGAGGGGAGGGGGGGGGGGGAGACAGGGATACCCGGGGGAGAGAGGGGAGGGGGGGGGCAGACAGGGATACCCGGGGGAGAGAGGGGGGGGGTGCAGGGATACCCGGGGGGGGAGAGGGGGGGGGGTGCAGGGATACCCGGGTGAGAGAGGGTGGGGGGTGCGGGGATACCCGGGGGAGAGGGGTGGGGTGCGGGGATACCCGGGGGAGAGGGGGGTGCGGGATACCCGGGGGGGATGCGAGAGAGAGGGGGAGTGGAGAGAGGGGGGGGACGGTGATACCCGGGGGGCGGAGAGAGGGGGGGGGGACGGTGATACCCGGGGGGCGGAGAGAGGGGGGGGGGGGACGGTGATACCCGGGGGGCGGAGAGAGGGGGGGGGGCGGAGATACACGGGGGGTGGTGGTGGGGGGGGGGGAAGAGAGAGAGAGAGAGAGAGAGAGGGGGGGCGGAGAGAGGGGGGGCGGAGAGAGGGGGGGCCGGAGAGAGGGGGGGCGGGGTGAGAGAGGGGGGGGCGGAGAGAGAGAGAGAGGGGGAGGAGAGAGAGAGGGGGGAGAGAGAGAGAGAGGGGGGAGAGAGAGAGAGAGGGGGCAGAGAGAGAGAGGGGGGCAGAGAGAGAGGGGGGGCGGAGAGGGGGGGGCGGAGAGAGAGGGGGGGGTGGCGGGGGGAGAGAGGGGCGGAGAGAGAGAGGGGGGGCGGAGAGGGGGGGGCGGAGAGAGGGGGGGTGGCGGGGGGAGAGAGGGGCGGAGAGAGAGAGGGGGGGGAGAGAGAGAGAGAGGGGGGGGCGGAGTTACCTGGGGGGGGGGGAAGAGAGGGAGGGGGGGCGGAGATACCCGGGTGGGAGGGGGAGAGGGGGGCGGAGATACGCGGGGGTGGGGGGAGAGAGGGGGGTGGAGAGACCTGGGTTGGGGGGGGGAGTGACCCCGGGGGGAGAGAGGCGGAGAGACCCGGGGGGAGAGAGGGGGGCAGAGATACCCGGTGTGGGGGGGGTGGTTTGGGGAGAGTGCGGTGGAGATACGCGGGGGGAGAGAGAGAGAGAGAGGGGGGGTGCGGCGGAGATACCCGGGAGGAGGGAGGGGGGGGCGGAGATACCCGGGGGGGAGAGAGTGAGGGGGGCGGAGATACCCGTGGGGGAGGGGTGAGAGAGAGGGGGGGGCGGAGATACCCGGGTGTGGGGGAGAGGGGGGTGGGGCGGAGAGAGAGAGGGGGGTGGGCGGAGAGAGAGGGGGGGGCCGGAGATACCCGGGGGGGGGGAAGAGAGAGAGAGGGGTGGGGGCGGAGATGCCGGGGGGTCGGTGGGAAGAGAGAGAGGGGGGGTGCGGAGATACCCGGGGGGTGGAGAGAGAGGGGGGGGGCGGATAGAGAGGGAGGAGCGAGAGAGGGGGGGGAGCGGAGATACCCGGGGGGGGTGGGTGGAGAGAGAGAGAGAGAGGGGGGGGGGAGCGAGAGAGGCGGGGTGGAGATACCGGGGAGAGAGAGAGGGGGTGCGGAGATACCTGGGGGGGGGCTTAGATGCCCGGGGGGGGGGGTGGGTGAGAGAGAGGGGGGGCGGAGATACCCGGGGGGCGGAGAGAGAGGGGGGGGCGGAGATACCGGGGGGGTGGGGGGAGAGAGAGCGGGGGTGCGGTGATACCCGGGGGGAGGAGAGAGGGGGGCGGCGGAGATAACCGGGGGAGGGTGAGAGAGAGAGGGGGGCGTAGATACCCAGGGCGTGGGGGAGAGAGAGAGAGAGAGAGAGAGAGGGGGGGGCGGAGATACCCGGGAGGGGGAGAGAGAGGCGGGGGGGTGGAGATACCCGGGGGGGGCGGGGGAGAGAGAGGGGGGGCGGAGATACCCGGGGGTGGGTGCGGCGGAGATACCCGGAGGGGGGGGTGAGAGAGAGGGTGGGGCGGAGATACCCGGGGGGGGAAGAGAGAGGGGGGGCGGAGAGAGAGCGGGGGTGGGCAGAGATACCCGGGGGGATAGAGAGGTGGGGGGGGCGGAGATACCCGGGGGGGGTGGGGGGAGGGAGAGGGAGGGGGGGGCGGAGATACCCGGGGGGGGGGGTGAGAGAGAGAGGGGTCGGAGATACCCGGGGGGGGGGGGGGGGGAGAGAGAGAGGGGGGGCGGAGATACCCGGTGGGGGGGGGGATACCCGGGGGGCGTGGTGGGGGGGGAGAGTGAGAGGGGGCGGAGATACCCGGTAGTGGGGGGCGGCGGAGAGAGAGGGGGGGGCGGAGATACCCGGGAGAGAGAGGGGGGGCAGAGATTCCCGGGGTGGGGGAGAGAGGGGGGGGCGGAGATACCCGGGGGAGGGGGGTGGTGGGGAGAAGAGAGAGGGGGGGCGGAGATACCCGGGGAGGGGAGAGAGAGGAGGAGGGGGGGGTGCAGAGATACCCGGGTGGGGGGGGGGAGAGGGGGCAGAGATACCCGGGGGGGGGGGGGGAGAGGGGGCAGAGCTACCCCGGGGTGGGTCGGGGGGAGAGTGCGGCGGAGAGGACCCGGGGGGGGAGAGAGGGGCAAAGAGACCCGGTGGGGGGAGAGACCCGGGGCGGGGGGGAAAGAGTGACCCGCGGGGAAGAGAGGGGCAGAGATACCCGGGGGGGGGGGGGAGAGAGGGGCAGAGATACCGGGGGGGGGGAGAGAGAGGCAGAGATAGCCGGGGTGGGGAGAGAGGGGCAGAGATAGCCGGGGGCGAGAGAGGGGCAGAGATACCCGGGGGGAGACAGAGAGGCGGAGAGACCCAGGGTGGGGGCTGGGAGAGAGGGGGGGGAGAGACCCGGGGGGGTAGGGGGGTGCAGAGATACCCGGGGAAGAGAGGGGGTGGGGGGCAGAGATACCCGGGGGAGAGAGAGGGGGACAGAGATACCCGGGGGAGGGAGAGAGGGGGACAGAGATACCCGGGGGAGGGAGAGAGGGGGACAGAGATACCCGGGGGAGGGAGAGAGGGGGACAGAGATACCCGGGGGAGGGAGAGAGGGGGGGAGGGCGGAGATACCCGAGGGGAAGAGGGAGGGGGTTGGAGATACCCGGCGGGGGGAGAGAGGGGGGTGGAGATACCCGGGGGGGAGAGAGCGCGGGGCGGCGATACCCGGGGGGGGAGAGATGGGGGGCGGCGATACCCGGGGGGGGGAGAGAGAGGGGGGCGGAAAGACCCGGGGGGCGGGGGTAGTGCGGCGGAGATGCGGGGTGGGGGGGGTAGAGAGGGGCAGAGATACTTGGGGGAGAGGGGCGGGGGGGAGAGTGGGGCAGAGATACCCGGGGGGGAGCGAGGCGGAGTGACCTGGGGGCAGGGTGGGGGGTGGGGGTGAGTGCGGCGGAGAGACCCGGGGAGGGGGGAGAGAGAGAGGGGCAGAGATACTCGGGGGAGAGGGGCTGGAGGGGTTGGGGTGGCGGGGAAAGAGAGAGATCCAGGTAATTGGCAGAAGAAGCAGAGGGGAGATGATAGTGTTTTTTACACAGCGAGTTGTTGTGATCTGGAACGCACTGCCTGATTGGGTGGTGGAAGCAGATTCAACAGTAACTTTGAAAAGGGAAATTAATATATACATACATGAAAAGGAAAAAATTGCAGGGCTTTGGGGAAAGAGCAGGGCAGTGGGACTCATTGGACAGCTCTTTCAAATAGCTGGCACAGGCACGATGGGCCGCATGGCCTCCTGTGCTGTGTGATTCTAATCTAGGATCACAAGCAGGGAGGTGGGTCGTCCGTGATGGTTTTACTCCCTATCTTAGATATGTCTCTTCAAGTGCAGTGAGGCTGACTTTACCGCTGTGCCATTCACAGGAGGCCGTTCCATTCCAAGAACGATGTTGGGTAGGCCGAAGCCTGGAGAATCCGAGGACGATCTCCTTCGGTTCCAGCAGCAGTTCCTAGCGACAGGAACATCTCCTGCTGCCAAAGTCATAAAGAAGGCAGACAAGAGGAAAGTGGAATCAGGAAATGCTGCTGGAGGCCATGCCAATGAAGGCTTACGGGACACGGTCACTTTGGAAGGTTTGAATTGGATTTTTGTCGTCTAACGTTACTGTGGGAATCCGATGTGGGATGTATTGTAAGGGGGTTGGGGGATGAGCAGGAACGAAACTGGGCTTGTTACTGTTAAGAGCATGTGGTATTGGGACATTTTTGATTGGTTATTAATTGACATCATTGGAATTATAGATAAGAACAAGAGTAGGCCATTCGGCCCTCGCACCTGCTCCGCCATTCGGCCCTCGCACCTGCTCCGCCATTCGGCCCTCGCACCTGCTCCGCCATTCGGCCCTCGCACCTGCTCCGCCATTCGGCCCTCGCACCTGCTCCGCCATTCGGCCCTCGCACCTGCTCCGCCATTCGGCCCTCGCACCTGCTCCGCCATTCGGCCCTCGCACCTGCTCCGCCATTCAACCAGATCATGGCTGATTTGCACGTGAACTCCATTTTCCCGCCTATGCTCCATATCCCTTGACACCCTTACCCAGCAAAAATCTAGTGATCTTAGTCTCAAAGCTCCAATTGACCCCCAGCACCCACAACCTTTTGGGGGAGAGAATTCCAAATTTCTGCTACCCTTTGTGTGAAGAAGTGCTTCCTGATTTCCTTCCTAAATGGCCCAGCTTTAATTTTAAGATGATGTCCCCTTGTTCTTGATGCGCCCACCAAATTGTTTCTCATAATCTACCCTATTGAATCCTTCTAACATTTTAAACACCTCGATCAGATCACCCCTCAATCTTCTATATCCAAGGGCCAATCAGAAAATGTTTTCAACAGTGGACAAATCTTAGGGTTTTTCAAACTGTAAGCAAACTTGCATAAAACAGCAAGCTGTGTCAGACATTTAGGCTGCAGTTCTGGCTAATTGGCATTAATGTGCTCCACTTCTTTTCCTTAACCTTTTTTCCCCTCTATTCACAGCACACCCGGTTGGGATTCCCAAGTGCTTCCTCTCACTGTAATGTTAGTTTTAATAGAGGGCTTTTACAATTGCTATGAATGCTGGAAATGCCATGCCTCCATAGGAGTCAAAGCAAGGAGGCCATTTAGCCCCTCAAGCCTGTGTTCCTGGAGGTATATCCTTCTACTCCTTTCTCCCTCATGTACTTCTCTAGCTTCCCCTTAAATGTTAGTAACATATATGAGGGAAGGTTCTGATGGTTAAACAGCTTGTGCCAAATGCTCTGAACTGGGTATGTTATTTTTCAATTCGTGTCGGTCCACCTTTGAAGCACCATTTCTCTGCCTCTCTCCTTCCTCCCTGAACCTCTCTCCCTCTCCAGCTCGCTCTCCTCCTTTAAGACCTTCCTTATAACCAACCCAGATTATCTGGTCATTATCACATTGCTGTTTGTGGGAGCTTGCTGTGCGCAGATTGGCTGCCGCGTTTCCTACATTACAACAGTGACCCCACTTCAAAAATACTTCATTGGCTGTAAAGCGCTTTGAGACGTCTGGTGGTCGTGAAAGGTGCCATATAAATGCAAGTCTTTTTCTTTGACCAAGCTTTTGGTCACCTGTCCTAATATCTCCTCCTTTGGCTCGGTCTCAGTTCTTTTGTTTAATAACGCCCCTGTGCAGCACCTTGGGACGTTTTACTACGTTAAAGGCGCTATATAAATACAAGTTCTTGTTCTAGTAGACGTGCAGCAACGTTGCTCTTTGCAATTTATCACATTGCACACTTCTCCATGGGATTGGATTGAGTGTGATTAGGGAGCTTTGTGCTGATCGGTCCACCGTGAGTCTGTGACAGGAGAGAGAAAATGTATGTATGTATCCTTGCCTTATCCTTACAGAAGCACTGTTCTAAGCACCCATGGGTTGCATTTGTGAGATTTCGTCCAGTTAGTTTTGTGAGATTTTGGAGGATTTCACCATTGTAGGAGGTGCTGAGTATAGAGATTTGTTGGTTTCAAACTAGCATTGAAATGTTAGGACCACAGGAACAGGAGGAGGCCATTCAGTCTATCGAGCTTGTTCCGCCATTCAGTGAGATCATGGCTGATCTGTATCCTAACTCCAACCGCCTGCCTTTGCTCCATATCCCTTAATATTCTTGGCTGGCAAAAATCTATCAATCTTAAGATTTAAAATTATTTATTGAGCTAGCATCTACTGCTTTTTGTGGGAGAAAGTTCCACACTTCTACCACCCTTTGTGTGAAGAAGTGTTTCCTAATTTCTCTCCTGAATGGCCTGGCTCTGATTTTATGGTTATGTCCCCTTGTCGTAGACTCCCCCACCAGCGGGAATCTACCCTATCAGTTCCTTTCAAAATCTTACAAACCTCAATCAAATCACCCCTTAATCTTCTATCTTCCAGGGAATACGAGCCTAGTTTATGTGATCTCTCCTCATAATCTAACTCTTGGAGCCCTGCTAGCCTTCTGCACTTCTTCCAAGACCAATACAGGAAACTTTGGTGCATCCGGAGGTGATATGTCCGGAATACTCGATCTAACGGCAAAAATTAGGAGCCGTTTTCTATATTTTTCGTTCTCGTTGCTTTTTTTTTCTCCCAGTCAAGCACTGCAAGGTCTGTAGCTATAGCAACAGCTTCAGCTACAGACGCTTGCAGCTGCAGCCGACTGTTTTGAAGCTGTTGCTAAGCAACAGGGTTTGTTGATTCACACGGAGCTTCTCAGTTCTGTATGTTTAAACATTAACTCTGGTATGTCCGGCACTTTTGATGTTACGGCACCAGCTCGGTCCCGTCAGTGCCGGATATCAGAAAGTTTCCTGTATATCCTTTCTAAGGAGCGGTGCCCAGAACTGTAAACTGCCCTCCAGATCTGGTCTAACCAGGGCTTTGTGTAGCTGCAGCAAAACTTCCTCCCCTTTCTATTCTAGCCCTCTCGATATAAAGGCTAACATTCCATTAGTCTTTTTGATTATTTTTTGTACCTCACTGCTACATTTTAGTGATCTATGTCCATGGACCCCTAAATCTCTTTGGACCGCCACTTGATGCGCTATCAATTACTCATAAAAGACTGAGAGTTAGAAGAGTAACTAAAGGCTTTTATTAACAACAGAATGGAGGTCTGCCTCGAGTGGTCGACCGGTCCAGGATACTAAGGGCTGGGGAGCAGTCACCTTTATACTAGGACCTGTGGGAGGAGTCAGCCGAGGCATGTCCAGGCATGTACACAGTGGAATACAAACAGGAATACAAACAGTGGTTTACCACACCACTGTTCCTAGATTTTTACCATTTAAAAAAAATACTCGGATCTGTCCTTTTTCGGTCCAAAATAAGATGGTCTTTTGACTTTCTACTACGTTAATGTGATCTCATCTCGGATGCTTTTGGGCTCAAGACCCACTCCGGCGACTTGAGCACAAAATCTAGGCAAACACTTCAGTACAGTGCTGAGGGAGTGCTGCACTGTTGGAGGTGCCGTCTTTCTGATGTTGTTTAAACCGAGGCTCCATTTGCCCTCTCGGGTGGATGTACAAGATCCAATTGCACTATTGGAAGAAGAGCAGGGAGTTCTCCCTGGTGTCCCGGCCAATATTTATCCCTCAACCAACATCACTAAAGCAGCCGATCCGATCATTATCACAGTGCTGTTTGTGGGACGTTACAGTTACAGACCAGAAACCAACTGCTTATCTGTTTTGTTTTAGCTCTTCCCGACCTTCCTCCATCATTACTGCCAGCTCCGCCCAAAAAGTCCAAGTTCAAGCCAGAAAATGTCAGATTCCAAGAAGACGACAGCGAGGAGCAGCTGGATCAACAGGACAGACACATCACAGCTGTCCTGTCAAAGATTATCGTACGTTTTAACACACATTATCGGTCTCTCACACACGCACATGGTGCTTGCACCTCATGTGGAAAATAGCAGGGCTAGTGCGTGAAAAGGTTTCAGACAACTTGGGAAGTTGAGAGCTGTATCCTCATCATTGGTTCATTGCTGCAAACCCATCGCACAGTTTCACAGTTGCTCGTATTTTGTTAAACATTCTGTCTTCGCTCAGTAGTTTAGTGATCCGCCCGCTGTCGATGGGCTTTGCAATATACGCGAAGCTCCATCTGGCTCAGTTGGTAGCGCACTCTCACCTCTGGGTGAGAAGGTCGTGGGTTCAAGCCCCGCTCCAGAGACTTGAGCACATAATCCAGGCTGACACTCCGGTGCAGTACTGCGGGAGTGCTGCACTGGCGGAGGTGCCGTCTTTCAGATGAGACCCTGTTTGCCCCCTCACCCGGACATAAAAGATTCCATGGCACTATTTAGAAGAGTAAGGGAGTTCTTCCCAGTGTCCAGGCCAATATTTATCCCCCAACCAACACCGCTAAAACAGATTATCTGGTCATTATCACATTGCTGTTACTGGGAGCTTGCTGTGCACAAATTGGTTGCTGTGTTTCCAGCATTACAACAGTGACTACACTTCAAAAATACTTCATTGGCTGTAAAGCGCTTTGGGACGTCCTGAGGTCATGAAAGGCGCCATAGAAATGCAATTCTTTTTATTAAGCTGGGATTTGAAGTCCGAACTCCAGTGGCTGCAAAGGCAACAGGCTATTATTTTGCTTTTTCCTTTTTTTCCTCCTCTCTCTTGTCGGGATATGATTCCACAAATCCCCGGCCCTCCAGTAATTCACTGCCACGTTTCAGGTTTTTTTCATTATATTGTCACGAAGGATTTGGAAAACAAAGTTACTTTCAAATGCTAAGTGTTTCTTTACGAAGCAAAGTGTATTCACACAACTTAAGGGAGGCAAAAATTCTAGGGTTATATAATATTGTACAGGCAGATATCTGGTTACCGACCCTCCTGCCAGTGGAAACACTTTCTCCCTATCTACTCGATCAAAACCCAATATAATTTTGAACATCTCTATCAAATCCCCCTTCAGCCTTCTCTGCTATGAGGAGAACAATCCCAGCTTCTCTAGTTTCTCCACATAATGAAGAATTGTTCTATAGGAAAAGAATAGACCTTAAAGTTCGGCATTTCACCAATTTCTTTCTTATATTTTCCTTTCAGGAGAGAGACACAACAGCGACACCTTTATTTCTTCCTGTATCAACAGGGCTAGCCTTCCCGAAGGTCTTTCGTAGGTCGGAGGTACAGAGCGAGGTAGTTCTTTTTTTCAAATGTATTGGATTTGCTCCGCACTAGGTGAAAGCAGGGAGTTAAAGTCTGATATTGTGAACTTAATATCAAGCTGTCACGTGGATCTAAGGTGCATTCCTAGTCTCCATATTGCAAAAAAGGATATCAAGGCACTGGAGATGGTGCAAAATAAATTTACACGGATGATACCAGGATTAAGAGGTTATACCTATCAGGAAAAATTGAACAGGCTGGGGCTCTTTTCTCTAGAAAAGATAAATGTAAGAAGTCACACAACACCAGGTTATTGTCCAACAGCTTTATTTGAAATCACAAGCTTTCGGAGTGCTGCTCCTTCGTCAGGTGAAGTGGAGAAATGCATAAAGACACAGCTTATGTAGTCAGAGAATAATGTCAGATGTTGACAGGTAATCTTTCTAACTGCCATTTATCACACCTCGGCAGAGAGATAATCACAACAATCAAAGGTGTGAATGGTGTCCAAACAGGTCAGTCAGGAAAACATTACATCAAAGAACAATGAGGTGGGGTCACAAGGGGTCAAATGTTGCAGATGCTGGGGTCTGCATGAAAAACAAAAAAACAGACAAAAACTTTTTTTTTTGCTGGAAATCACAGCAGGTCCGGCCGCATCTGTGTAGAGAGAACAAGCCAACGATGATTCGAGTCTGGATGACCCTATGTCAGGTGGGGTTACATGTAGCGTGACATGAACCCAAGATCCCGGTTGAGGCCGTCCTCATGGGTGCGAAACTCGGCTATCAGTTTCTGCTCGACGATTTTGCGTTGTCGTGTGTCTCGAAGGCCGCCTTGGAGAATGCTTACCCAAAGATCGGAGGCTGAATGTCCTTGACTGCTGAAGTGTTCCCCAACTGGGAGGGAACACTCCTGCTGGCGATTGTTGCGAGGTGTCCGTTCATCCGTTGTCGCAGTGTCTGCATGGTCTCGCCGATGTACCATGCTCCGGGGCATCCTTTCCTGCAACGTATGAGGTAGACAACGTTGGCCGAGTCACATGAGTATGTACCATGTACCTGGTGGGTGGTGTCCTCACGTGTGATGATGGTATCTGTGTTGATGATCTGGCATGTCTTGCAGAGGTTGCTGTGGCAGGGTTGTGTGGTGTCGTGGTCGCTGTTCTCCTGAAAGCTGGGTAATTTGCCGCGAGCGATGGTCTGTTTGAGGTTAGGCGGCTGTTTGAAGGCGAGTAGTGGAGGCGTGGGGATGGCCTTAGCGAGGTGTTCGTCGTCATCGATGACATGTTGAAGGCTGCGAAGAACATGGCGTAGTTTCTCCGCTCCCGGGAAGTACTGGACGACGAAGGGTGCTCTGTTGGTTGTGTCCCGTGTTTGTCTTCTGAGGAGGTCGATGCGATTTTTCGCTGTGGCCCGTCGGAACTGTCGATGGACGAGTCGAGCGCCATATCCCGTTCTTACGAGGGCGTCTTTCAGCGTCTGTAGGTGCCCATTGCGTTCCTCCTCGTCTGAGCAGATCCTGTGTATTCGCAGGGCTTGTCCATAGGTGATGGCTTCTTGAACGTGGTTAGGGTGGAAGCTGGAGAAGTGGAGCATCGTGAGGTTGTCCGTGGGCTTGCGGTAGAGTGAAGTGCTGAGGTGTCCGTCTTTGATGGAGATTCGTGTGTCCAAGAATGAAACCGATTCTGAGGAGTAGTCCATGGTGAGTTTGATGGTGGGATGGAACTCGTTGATGTTATCGTGTCGTCTTTTCAGTGATTCTTCGCCGTGGGTCCATAGGAAGAAAATGTCGTCGATGTATCTGATGTATAGCGTTGGTTGGAGATCCTGTGCAGCGAAGAAGTCTTGCTCGAACTTGTGCATGAAGATGTTGGCGTATTGGGGTGCGAATTTGGTCCCCATGGCTGTTCCGTGTGTTTGGGTAAAGAACTGGTTGTCGAAGGTGAAGACATTGTGGTCAAGGATGAAGCGGATGAGTTGTAGGATGGCGTCTGGAGATTGGCTGTTGTTGGTGTTGAGTACTGAGGCTGTCGCAGCGATGTCGTCATCGTGAGGGATACTGGTGTAGAGTGCTGAGACGTCCATCGTGACAAGGAGTGTCACGCTACATGTAACCCCACCTGACGTAGGGTCATCCAGACTTGAGTCGTCGTTGGCTTGTTCTCTCTACACAGATGCGGCCAGACCTGCTGTGATTTCCAGCAAAAAAAAATGTTTTTTGTCTTTTTTTGTTTTTCATACAGACCCCAGCATCTGCAACATTTGACCCCTTGTGACTCCACCTCATTGTTCTTTGATGTAATGTTTCCCTGACTGACCTGTTTGGACACCATTCACACCTTTGATTGCTGTGATTATCTCTCTGCCGAGGTGTGATAAATGGCAGTTAGAAAGATTACCTGTAAACATCTGACATGATTCTCTGACTATATAAGCTGTATCTTTATGCATTTCTCCACTTCACCTGACGAAGGAGCAGCGCTCCGAAAGCTTGTGATTTCAAATAAAGCTGTTGGACTATAACCTGGTGTTGTGTGACTTCTTACATTTGTCCACCCCAGTCCAACACCGGCATCTCCGCACCATAGAAAAGAGAAGGCTGAGGGGTGACGTAATCAAGGTTCTTAAGATTATGAAAGGGTTTGACAGGGTAGACATAGAGAAGATGTTTCCACTTGTGGGGGAGACCAAAACTAGGGGTCAGAAATATAAGATAGTCACTAATAAATTCAATAGGGAATTCAGGAGAAACTTCTTTACCCAGAGAGTGGTTAGAACGTGGAATACGCTGCCTCAAGGAGTAGTTGAGGCGAATAGCGTAGGTGCATTTAAGGGGAAGCTCGATAAGTACATGAGGAAGAAAGGAACAGAAGGTTGTGCTGATAGGGTGAGATGAAGAGGGGTGGGAGGAGGCTTGTGTGGAGCATAAACACCGGCATGGACCATTTGGGCCGAATGACGAGTTTCAGTGCTGTACATTCTATGTAATTTTGTTGCAGTCACCAAAAACAGACTAGTGCGGGACTGGGTGCTGCACTGGCCTTTCCCCTCTGGGGCCTGGGTTCTGATACAGCCCAGACTGATGCAATGAAAGTCAGTGTCTGCTGACTAAGACTGCTACATAAAATGGGTTTGGACAGTCTCAGTTCCATTCCTAGTCAACCTCGGCCCACAACCCAAAACCACCCCTATTTGCCACTACAGTCCCCGTCACTTACACCATTCATGCTTATTGCAGGCAGCTGCCTATATCAGGAAAATGACACTAAACATTTGCTGTGTCCTCGCAATTCAATGACAAAGGTGCCACTTATAACAGATTAAAGCGTTCGACTATTTTGGGCAGTTCAGTAAGCTTTTTGCGCCTGATTAAAGTGCGATTCAGTACTGTTAACAGTTCACCTGAGGGCATGCTGCCACATGCCAACCCAGGCCCTAACACATCAGTTTGGCTCACAGCCTGCCCTCGCCAGCTCCCGCCCAGCCTGCCCTCGCCAGCTCCCGCCCAGCCTGCCCTCGCCAGCTCCCGCCCAGCCTGCCCTCGCCAGCTCCCGCCCAGCCTGCCCTCGCCAGCTCCCGCCCAGCCTGCCCTCGCCAGCTCCCGCCCAGCCTGCCCTCGCCAGCTCCCGCCCAGCCTGCCCGCTGCCACCTTGCTGCCTACTCTGGGTTTAACGAAGGTAAAGATATAAAAATTCAACACATCAGTAAAGAAAACATGTGATGGACATGGGGAGACAACACTGTGACAAATTAGGGCCAGCTTAGTGCATGACTGTCAACTGGGTTGTGACTAACCAATCTGATTCTGTGGGGCTGTGGGAAAGAGTAGGATGAATCGGACTAATTGGAGAGCTCTTTCAAAGAGCCAGCACAGGTACAATGGGCCGAATGACCGCCTTCTGTGCTGTATGATTTTATGATTCTATTCTATAGATGAGTGCCTCAGTACGTCAGTGCCACTCTGTGTGCAGAGCATGGTGAAATAGTGGCTGAGTGACGAGATTACATGTATTCACCAGCCATCGCTGAGGCTGCAACATATCATCGTGTCCCTCTGGCATGGGGGTTTAATTGTCGTTCTGTCTGAGACTTTTGAGAAGGGCACAGGGCCAATGATCGGCAGTAGGTCTCACTGACGGTTAACACGAGGAACTATAATGGCTGTTAGGTGGCCAGTCAGTTTCAGTATAACAGACAGCAGCTTAAGAGCTGTGTTCTTTAAACTTTTGGGTTGGCAAAGCTGGGAACCCAGACCAGATTTACCTGCAGTAAGTAAGTGTCTCTTAACAGTCCTTTCTGTCTAAATCTTTATCTGTTTTGTTGACACTTGGCGCTTTTACCAGTGTCAGCCAGTGGCTCAGTGGGTAGCACTCTCACCTCTGGGTCAGAAGGTTGTGGGTTCAAGTCCCACTCCAGAGACTGAAGCACAAAATCTAGGCTGACACTCCAGTGCAGTGCTGAGGGAGTGCTGCTCTGTCGGAGGTGTCATCTTTCGGATGAGACATAAAACTGAAGCCCCATCTGCCCCCTCAGGTGGACGTAAAAGATTCAATGGCACTATTTCGAAGAAGAGCAGGGGAGTTCTCCCTGGTGCCCTGGCCGATATTTATCCCTCAACCAACATTAAAAAAACCAGATTATCTGGCCATTATAACATTGCTGTTTGTGGGACCTTGCTGTGTGCAAATTGGCTGCTGTATTTCCTACATTACAACAGTGACTGTTCTTCAAAAATGCACTTCATTGGCTGCAAAGCGCATTGGGATGTCCTAAGAACATAAGAAATAGGAGCAGGAGTAGGCCAATCGGCCCCTCGAGCCTGCTCCGCCATTCAATAAGATCATGGCTGATCTGATCCTAACCGCCAATCCACTATCACAGAACCATCTCCTGAATCTAACAGAATTAGACGCACGAAATAGGAGCAGGATCAGGCTACACGGCTCCTGGGCCCGCTCCGCTACCCACAGGGCCATGACCGATCCGAACCTAGACTCATGTCCAAATTCCTGCCCGCTCCCCGTAACCCTTAATTCCCTTTACTTCTAGGAAACACTCTATTTCTGTTTTAAATTTATGTAATGATGTAGCTTCTACAGCTTTTTGGGGCAGTATATTCCATGGACCTACCACCCTCTGAGTGAAGTAGTTCCTCCTCATCTCAGTTTGAAAGAACAGCCCCTTATTCTAAGACTATGCCCCCTAGTTCTAGTTTCACCCATCATCGGGAACATCTTCCCCGCATCCACCCGATCCGACCCCTTCGCAATCTTATATGTTTCAATAAGATCGCCTCTCATTCTTCTGAACTCCAATGAGTAGAGTCCCAATCTACTCAACCTCTTCTCATATGTCCATCCCCTCATCCCCGGGATTAACCGAGTGAACCTTCTTTGTGCTGACTCGAGAGCAAGTATGTCCTTTCTTAAGTATGGACACCAAAACTGTACGCAGTATTCCAGGTGCGGCCTCACCAATACCTTGTACAACTGAAGCAATACCTCCCTATTTTTATATTCTATCCCCCTAGCAATGAAAGCCAACATTCCATTGGCCTTCTTAATCACTTGCTGCACCTGCATACTAACCTTTTGAGTTTCCTGCACCAGGACCCCCAGATCCCTTTGTACTTCAGTACTTTCCAGTTTCTTGCCATTAAGATAATAACTTGCTCTACGATTTTTCCTGCCAAAGTGCATAACCTCACACTTTCCAGTATTGTATTCCATCTGCCAAATCTCTGCCCACTTACTTAGCCTGTCGATGTCCCCTTGCAGGTTTTTTATGTCCTCCTCACTCACTACTTTCCCTCCCATCTTAGTATCCTCTGCAAACTTTGATATGTTACACTCGGTCCCCTCCTCCAAATCGTTAATGTAGATTGTAAAGAGTTGGGGACCCAGCACTGACCCCTGCGGAACACCACTAGTTACTGATTGCCAGTCTGAGAATGAACCATTTATCCCAACTCTCTGCCTTCTGTTAGATAACCAATCCTCTATCCATGCCAGAATATTACCCCCAATCCCGTGATTTTTTATCTTAAGCAATAATCTTTTGTGTGGCACCTTGTCAAATGCCTTTTGGAAGTCTAAATACATTACGTCCACTGGTTCCCCTTTATCCACCCTATACGTTACTTCCTCAAAGAACTCCAGCAAATTTGTCAAACATGACTTCCCCTTCATAAAACCATGCTGACTTTGTCCTATTAAATTATGATTATCCAAATGTCCTGTTACTGTCTCCTTAATAATGGACTCCAAAATTTTACCTACCACAGATGTTAGGCTAACCGGTCTATAGTTTCCAGCCTTCTGTCTACTGCCCTTTTTAAATAAGTGTGTTACATTAGCAGTTTTCCAGTCTGCCGGGACCTTTGCCGAGTCCAGGGAGCTTTGGAAAATTATTACCAATGCATCCACAATCCCTACCACCACTTTCCTCAAGACCCTAGGATGTAAGCCATCAGGTCCAGGTGATTTATCCGCCTTGAGTCCCATTATTTTACCGAGTACCACTTCCTTAGTGATTTTGATCGTGTTTAGCTCCTCCCCCCCCCCCCCCCCCCCCCCCTTTAGCCCCCTGTTTGTCCAGTGTTGGGATATTCTTAGTGTCTTCTACTGTAAAGACTGATGTAAAATATTCATTCAGTGTTTTTGCCATCTCCATATTTCCCACCATTAATTTCCCGGTCTCATCCTCTAAGGGACCAACATTTACTTTAGCCACCCTTTTTCTTTTTATATAACTATAAAAACTCTTACTATCTGTTTTTATATTGTTTGCTAATTTACTTTCATAATCTATCTTCCCTTTCTTAATCAATCTTTTTGTTATTTTTTGCTGTCTTTTAAAGTTTTCCCAATCCTCTATCCTCCCACTAGATTTGGCTACCTTATATGCCCTTGTTTTTAGTCGAATACTATCCTTAATTTCTTTACTAAGCCACGGATGGCTGTCTTTTCTTTTACACCCTTTTCTTCTCAGTGGACTATATTTTTTTTGGAAGTTGTAAAATAACTCCTTGAATGTACACCACTGATCATGTATCGTCTTACCCTTTAATCTATTTTCCCAATCCACTGGCACGGTGGCATAGTGGTTAGCACTGTTGCCTCACAGCACCAGGGACCCGGGTTCGAATCCGGCCTCGGGCGACTGTCTGTGTGGAGTTTGCACATTCTCCCCGTGTTTGCGTGGGTTTCCTCCGGGTGCTCCGGTTTCCTCCCACAGTCCAAAGATGTGCAGGTTAGGTTGATTGGCTATGATAAATTGACCCTTAGTGTTAGGGGGATTAAATACGTGGGGTTACGGGGATCGGGTGGGATGTGTGTCGGTGCAGGCTCGATGGGCCGAAATGGCCTCTATCTGCACTGTGGGGTTTCTGTGTCTGTGTCTGTGTCTACTCAATTCCGCTCTCATACCTTCATAGTCTCCTTTATTCAAGCTCAGCACGCTTGTTTGAGATCCAACCTTCTCACCCTCTAATTGAATATGGAATTCAACCATGTTATGGTCACTCATTCCAAGGGGATCCTTTACTAGGACATTTTTAATTAATCCCGTCTCGTTACACAGGACCAGATCTAAGGTTGATAGCAAAATACTGCAGATGTTGGAAATCCGAAATAACAACAGAAAATGCTGGAAAAACTCAGCAAGTCAGGCAACATCCGTGGAGAGAAATTTGAGTTGACGTTTCGGGTTTGACCCTTCTTCAAAACTGGAGAGAAAAGGAACTAGATCGAAGGCAGGGCTGCGATCGGACAAAAGAATAAAAGAACCAAAAGAAGTAAAAGAGATTAGAAGCTAGACGAGATGGTAATAGGCTGTGATTAGGTGTAAAGTGTACTGGCAGGGTAAAAGATAGCTGCCAGGTGTGAGAGAGAAACAAAAGGAAAGGGGGGGGGGGGAAAAGGAAAGGAGTGGAAAAATTGCAGGGACCGCTCTCTCCGAGACACCCTAGTCCACTCCTCTATCACCCCAAACAGCCCTTCCCCTTCGCCTGGCACCTTCCCGTGCAAGCGGAGGAGATGTAACACCTGCCCCTATACCTCCCCCCTCCCCACTGTCCAGGGCCCCAAACACCCCTTCCAGGTGAAACAGCGATTTACTTGTACTTCTCGCAATCTAGTATACTGTATTCGCTGCTCACGATGCGGTCTCCTCTACATTGGGGAGACCAAACGCAGATTGGGTGACCACTTTGCGGAACACCTCCGTTCAGTCCGTAAGGGTGACCCCGAGCTTCCGGTCGCCTGTCATTTCAATTCACCGCTCCATTCCCACTCGGACCTCACCGTCCTTGGCCTCTTGTACTGTTCCACGGAAGCTCAACGTAAACTCGAGGAACAGCACCTCATCTTCCGATTAGGCAGTCTGCAGCCTTCCGGTCTCAATATCGAGTTCAACAATTTCAGATCATAACCTCGGCCCCTATTTCATTTTCACTTATATTTTTCCACTCCTTTCCTTTTCCCCCCCCCCCCTTTCCTTTTGTTTCTCTCTCACACCTGGCAGCTATCTTTTGCCCTGCCAGTACACTTTACACCTAATCACAGCCTATTACCATCTCGTCTAGCTTCTAATCTCTTTTACTTCTTTTGGTTCTTTTATTCTTTTGTCCGATTGCAGCCCTGCCTTCGATCTAGTTCCTTTTCTCTCCAGTTTTGAAGAAGGGTCAAACCCGAAACGTCAACTCAAATTTCTCTCCACGGATGTTGCCTGACTTGCTGAGTTTTTCCAGCATTTTCTGTTGTTATTCCAGATCTAAGGTTGCTTGCCCCCTGGTCGGTTCAGTTACATACTGCTCAAGAAACCCATCCCTAATGCACTCAATGAACTCATCCTCAAGGCTGCTCTGCCTAATTTGATTTGTCCAATTAATATGATAGTTGAAATCCCCCATAATTATAGATGTTCCCTTATTTCAAGCCTCAACTATTTCCTGATTGATACGCCGTCCAACAGAGTTGCCACTGTTCGGAGGCCTATAGACTACGCCCACTAGTGTTTTTTCCCCCTTATTATTCCTTACCTCCACCCAAACTGTTTCATTATCCTGATCTTTTGACCCAATATCATTTCTCTGTATTACAGTGATTCCTTCCTTTATTAACATAGCCACCCCACCACTCCTGAGCCTTTCTTTCTAGCTGTATAACCTAAAACGCAATTTGCATTCCTTATTGCCACCTCACACTACTTGTCCGCCTCCAATGAGTGATCAGCAATTGTCCCATGTCTCCTCCTAGATGTGTTACCCATAATATTCATGTCCGTGACGATTGGACTCTGTGCTCCTGGGTTAGGAAGGGGAAAATCAACAAAACTTGAGACTCTTACCCCTGGTCGTCCCTAATATGGGATATGGGTGTAAACTAGCAAAATTTGAATTCAGGACTTGACATGAGGAAGTTTTTCCTCACGCACAGAGTGATCAGTACATGGAATGGGCTCCCAGATAGAAAAGTGGAGGTGAAACCCTGGAATTGTTTAAGAAGCGATTCGATCTTTAAGCGCCATCTGGATGAGTCCAATGGCCCGTCTCGTGCAATCTTGTGAGTTGTACATTATGCAGAAATGCCTGATGCGCTTGTTTGTATTTTTCTCTTGTAACAGGTGAAACTGGTTTCAGGAAAGAAAAGTATCTTTGCCCAGAACCTCGCTGCAAAGAAGGCAGCTGAAGCAACTCAGGCAGCGCCCTCCATCTGTGGGATCAGCCCCTTGACCAGGGTCACAGTGGAGCAAAGGTCAGCTCCGTCTCGAGTTACAGAGCTATCGGAAAAGGGCCACACAACAGGTGAATTAATAGGGCAGGCTTTTGTTACAGCAGGGCAGTCTGGGCTCTTCCCGGGATTGTATCCTCCCGCGGGAACGGCAGGGCACTCTGGGCTGTTCCCGGGATTGTATCCTCCCGCGGGAACAGCAAGGCAGTCTGGGCTGTTCCCAGGATTGTATCCTCCCGCGGGAACGGCAGGGCACTCTGGGCTGTGCCCGGGATTGTATCCTCCCGCGGGAACGGCAGGGCAGTCTGGGCTGTGTTAGTCCTGTATCCTCCCACTGGACTGCTCACCATTATGACTGCTTCAGGAATATCTTGAGCTGGATTAACAGGAGGGAAGGGAGGCGAGGGAGCAAAGCCCCTGGTTGAAGTGGGGCCAGTATTGAATTGGAAGGGTGCAGGCTACCTTGATGAGCATGCCCCTTGAGTTAAGATACAGATCAGCCATGATCTAATTGAATGGCACAACAGACTCGAGGGGCTGAATGGCCTCCTCCTCCTTCCTTTGTTCCTACTGTGGAGTTTAATTGTTAGCGGTTAATTGAAAGTATTTTGTTTGCCTGGGTTCTGATTTTTTAACCTTTGTTTACCTTATTGCATTTACTCACAGACGCAGGTGATGGTAGACTGGTATCTGGAGGGAGACTGGGTGGGGAAATAGGCCCTCAAGAAGCACAGAGGATTCACGAAGAGAACGTAGCCAGACTGCAGGCCATGCCTAAAGAGGAGATTGAGGAGGAACGCGATAATCTTGTGGCCCAGTTAGGTGAGTGAGTTTATCCGTGCTGTCCGCATTCAACCGCTAAAATCTGGCTTTATTTATTCCAATTTCTGCCTCCAGTTTTCGTTTTTCGTCCGAAGACACGGACTCTACAGGTGCTTTCGGCCTGACGATGTCACCACCAGGCTATTCAACTGCAGAGGTCATCATCCTCCCTGTCATCCGGGCATGGGTCACTGAATGATGCTCAAAAGCAGGACATCTGGCTGATGGCTTTCCCCCCTGCCTTTAGCCCAGGGGGTCACCCTTGGGTAATTACTGAGCCCCAACTGCTACTCCTACTATTAGCAACCAAAGACTGGAGTATCCTGGCCAACATTTTTCCCTCAACCAACATCACTAAAACCGATTATCTGATCATTATCACGTTGCTGTTTGTGGGAGCTTGCTGTGCACAAATTGGCTCCTACATTATACGACTTCAAAAGTACTTCATTGGCTGTGAAGTGCTTTGTGGTGTTCTGAGGTCATGAAAGGCGCTATAGAAATGCAAGTCTTTCTTTTCTCTGTTGGCTCTGAGTTCAACTGTGCTCTACTACTACCCTGGCTGAGATCAGCTAACTAAGCACAGACCAGCAATCAAACCTGGGCCTTTTGCTATATAATAAGTTGGCATTTACGTGATGCCTTATCACATGCGAAGGGCTTTGAGCAGTGATTTCTACGATCCTGTGACCTTCATAGGATAATGTGTAGCAAGTCTCAGAAATAGGAGTGAACTGAATGGCGAGTTACTCTGTTTTTGGTGGTGGTGATGGTTGAGGGAGGAACGTGGGCCAAAAAACCAGGAAAGCTCTTCCAATAGTGCCGTGACATCACCTAACCAGGCACAACCTCGGTTTAACAGGGAGTGTCAACCTAGATTATGCACTCAACCCAAGGCTGAGGTTTTGAACGTACAACCTTTTGAGCCAGAGGTGAGTGTGCCACGAATTGAGCCAGGCTGGCACATGCAGCTTGAGTAAAAGAAAGAGGGACTTGTATTTCTACAGCGCCTTTCAGAACCTCAGGATGTCCCAAAGCACTTTACAACCAATGAAGTACTTTTGAAGCCTAGTCACTGTTGTAATGTAGGAAACATGGCAGCCAATTTGTGCACAACAAGGTCCCACAAATACCAATGAGATAATGACCAGATAATGTTTTTTAGGTGTTAGTTGAGGATTAAATATTGGCCAGGACACCAGGGAGAACTCCCCTGCTCCTCTTTGAATAGTACCACGGGATCTTTTACATCAATCTGCAAGTTCAGATGGGGCCTCGGTTTAACATCTCACCTGAAAGACGGCACCTCTGACGGTGCAGCATTCCCTCAGTGCTGCACTGAAGTGTCAGCCTAGATTATGTGCTCAGGCTGTGAATGGGGCTTGAACCCATGACCTTCTGACTCAGAGGCGAGGGTGCTACCACTGAGCAAAGGTTGACAACTGTACTTTTTGCCGTTACTAACGAGGTGATTGTGGAAAGCCATGCTAATTGTTCAGTGGGCCCGAACTACAGAGACAGCTGATTGCACCTTGATGTTGGCTTTCATGTATTACATATGAACCTAGGAATATGACTGAATGTGATTTTACTCAGATGCTGGCTTTGGTTGCCCTTCAGAGCAGGACTGTGTGTTCGATGTGGCTCAGATACCTCGGGCGAAGGGTTGGAGTCATGAGCTAGGGTTATTCTGACCAGTTAGGAAATTACTGTAAAAACTGACGACTGTGCAATGCTCCTGGGGGAGATTGTTTAACAGCTTGGGCTGAACTGTTAAATGATGATGAGGCATTTGCTTTGCTTGAGGGTTGAAAGTGTCACTTTACACAATGTCAATCCAGTGGATAAGATTACCATTTTTTCAATGTGTATTGAATTTAGTGAAGTTCACAGGCTTCCTTGGATTGCAGTAATTTAAAAGTTCTATTACTCACATACACAGTGAATGTCTTCAGAGTTTTTTCCTTTTCGTAACACTGAACAGGGTTGTTACTTGTTTATTGATGGGCATTGCACATTGGTGGTGGTTGTTCATTTGTCATTGCATGTTGGTACAGTACTATTTTTCATCAATTGGCATTGCATGTTGGTGTGATTTATGAATTGGGCATTGTATGTTGAAGCTGTTGGGCAGCACATTGCATGGTGATACTATTTATTCATTGGGCATAGCACGTTGGTGAGATTTGTTCATCGATGGGCATTGCACGTTGGTGAGATTTGTTCATCGATGGGCATTGCACGTTGGTGAGATTTGTTTAGCGATGGGCATTGCACGTTGGTGAGATTTGTTCAGCGATGGGCATTGCACGTTGGTGAGATTTGTTCATCGATGGGCATTGCACGTTGGTACTGTTATCGATGAGCTTGGCACAATGGTGCTATTCATCAAAAGGCATTGCAAATTAATGCTATTTGTCCATTGAACATTGCATGTTGCCATTTGTCCATTGGGCATTACACAGTGCTATTTGGGCATTGCATCTTTGCACTATTCAGTTTCTGATTGTGACTGCTTATGCGCCCATTAACTAACATTCTGTTTTACTTGATAGGTTATTACAAAAGCAAGCAAATGTCTTGTTCTTCCTTCCTGCAAACATACAGTTAACTTTGTGATTTTTCCTCCCCACTTACTGTTTAACTAGACACAAATTTGGTTGCTTTCCTAAAATCAAGAAAGTCGGGGAAAATCTACAGTGAAGGCTCCAAAGATAGAATGGAAGCACATGGAGCAGAAAAGAGCAACAAGGATAAACCGAGGCATCCTTGTGTAGTCACTGAACCGCAGGCCAGTCCAACCAAGGAAGAACCAATGGATCAGAAACCTACAGGTAAAAAGCTCGGCAGGGGAGATTTAATAGCAGTGTTCAAAATTATGAAGGGTTTTGACAGAGTAAATAAGGAGAAACTGTTTCCACTGGCAGGAGGGTCGGTAACCAGAGGACGCAGATTGAAGGTGATTGATAAAAGTTCCAGAGGGGAGATGAGGAGAAATTCTTTTACGCAGCAAGTTGTGATGATCTGGAATGCACTGCCTGAAAGGGAGGTGGAAGCAGACACCGTGGTCACTTTCAAAAAGGAATTGGATAAATACTATAAGGGGAGAAAATTGCAGGGCTATGGGGAAATCGCAAGGGGGGGGAGGGAGTGGGAATAATTGGATAGCACTTTCAAAGAGCCGCCACGGCCTCCTTCTGTGCTGAAAGATTCTATGATCTAAAGACATCAATTAGAATCAATGCATGTTTAAATCCCCTCGTGGCCTCTCACCACCCTAACCCTCCAGCCCGACAACCTTACCACTCCGTCCATACTCTCTCTTCCTTTGACTCTGGCCCGTTGTGCAGACCCCTCCCTTCACCCCACCATCATCTAAGAGGTATTTGCTTTTAACCTAGGAGTATTCAACATGTTATCGTCTGATAAATAATTAATTTTTAATGCTCTGATGAAACACATGCAAGTATCTAAATTAAATTCCCACAGTTGGACCCTCTAATTAATTTTGGATAAAATAGATACAGGAAAGGAAAAGTGCATTTATATTTATATTTTTGTTATATTGGCCAGCTGTACCTTCAGCCGCCTGGGCTACACGCTCTGGAATTTCCTCCGTAGACCCCTCTGCCTCCCCCTCCCCCTCGTCCTTTACGACCCTCCTTAAAATCCACCACTTTGTCCATGGCTCCCCCTGCAACTATCGCTTGGTTTGCTGACACCTCTCTGAAGCACTTTTGGGTGTTGTCTACATTAACGATGCTGTATATGCAAGTTGTTGATTAGAATGGAGAAGTCTTTCATGGGTGACGGATTGGCCTAAAAATACACTGGCCTAGACATTTGATTAAGCCCGAAAACAGGTGGTGCCACCACGGGCCAAGGTTAACAGCCGCCTGCAAACAGAGTGCCGGCAGCACCTATATTTTGGTGCTGATTTGAATGAGCGCTGTGCAGAAGCTCCTGTGCAACGTGCTCTTTCCGACGGTTACATCAGCAGGAGGCCGAAGGTCGGGTTCTTGGGCAGTCTCCTATTAACAGTACATTTCCAAATGAAGGACTATGGCATAGATGTCAAATGGAGCAGAACATGCTTGAACTAATAATATTTTAATCCCTTCGTACAATTTGCAGTTCAAGACTTTTAGTGGGGCCCACCAATTGTGTTATCACAATACAGGAAACTTTGGTTTATCCGGAGGTTGTATGTCCGGAAACCTCGATCTACCGGCAGAAATCAGGAACCGTTTTGTTAGGTTTTTTTTCTTCTCGTGGCTTTGTTTTCAACAGTCGGGCTCTGGAAAGTCTCTGAAGCTGTTGCTAAGCTACAGGCACGCTTCCAAGGTACGGGCCGACTGTTTACAAGCTGTTGCTAAGCAACAGTGTTTGTTGTCAGATACGGAGATGAAAACCTTCGTATGCTTCAACATTAACTTTGTATGTCCGGCAGTTTTGATAGATCGGCAACAGCTCGGTCCCGTCGGTGCCGGATATAACAAAGTTTCCTGTACAAAACAATGGAGAACCTGCCCGCCGCCTCCCAATTCCCCAGACAATACAAATTGCTACTCCCGTCTATGAGATATGGGGCTAGTTAAAAAGTTAAGATTTTCAATAAGAACGAAACAGCTCTCTAAATCTTAATATTTCTTTGTTTAGTGGGTTCATCGGCATTTTCTTGATGTAAACTGGATCTTGATGAAAAGATCAAAAAAATAAATTAAATTAAGCAACAACGATAAAAAGCCAGCTCGATCTGGATTATATTGAAGAATTTTTGCAATAAACTGAAAGACAATTGAAGTCAGTTATTTGGGTGCAACTTATTTAAAAGTAGCAGGGTAAATGTGAATTGTACAGAATGTTTACTATATGCTTTATAGCTCATTGCCACTTTCTCCCGGCTCTACATTGCTGTTAACGGCTGCATGCATGGGCATGCTTTGGAGAAAGCGGTAAGAGGAGCGGCAATGTCCAAAATTGCTGAGCGTGCATCAATTTGGCATTGCACGCCGATTGATGCCATGCTCCTGATGATTAAAATACTTGCGGCGAGTGCAGGCAGTGGCAGTGCCACCAACCTGCTCAATATGGCAGCTGCCATGTTCCGCGGCGGGAGTGAGGTGGCCACTCTGTTTTCTTCAAAACCGGCCTTAACAGCCGGCGCTAAAAGTACTGTGTTTAATATTTCTGTCATTTTGAGCAGAGGACTTGAAGATTTACACTGCCATTGGTCTTGAGCTGGGCGAGACTGGGTGACAGAGAGCTCCATCCTTTCTCCTTTGGGACCTTGGTTCAAATCCAGACAGACAGATGGGCAAGGTTTTTGTGTGAGTGAAATGTTGTGCTTCGAACATAAGAAAAAGCCATTCAGCCCCTTAAGCGATTCTGCCATTCAATTAGATTATGGCTGATCTGTATCTTAACTCTGTTTACCCGCCTTTTTTCCATATCCCTTGATCCCCTTGCTTAACAAAAATCTATCGATCTCTGTCTTGAAAATTTCAATTGACCCAGCATCCACAGCCTTTTGGGGAGAGAATTGCTTTTGTGTGGAAAAAGTGCTTCCTGATTTCACTCCTGAATGATCTAGCTGTGAAGCCACACTCCCACCTCTGAGTGAGAAGGTTGCGGGTTCAAGTCCCACCCCAGAGACTGGAACACATAACCGAGGCTGACACTTCAGTGCAGTACTGAGGGAGTGATGCACTGTCTGAGGTGTCGTCTTTCGGGTGAGACGTTAAACTGAGGCCCCGACTGCCCTTTTAGTCGGACATAAAAGATCCCATGGCACTATTTCGAAGAAGAACAGGGGAGTTCTCCCGATGTTCTGGCCAATCTTTATCCCCCAACCAACATCACTAAAACAGATTATTTGCCCATTTATCTCATTGCTGTTTTTGGGATCTTGCTGTATGCAAATTGGCTGCTGTGTTTCCCACATTACAACAGTGACTACAATACAAAAGAATTTCATTGGCTGTAAAGCACTTTGGGACGTCTTGAGATTGTGAAAGGCGCTATTTAAATGCAATTCTTTTTTAGCTCTATTTAAAGATTGTACCCCATAGCTCTGGATTCATCCGCCAGACAAACTAGTTTTTCTGTATCTACCCTCTCGAATCCCTTTATCATTTTAAATAACGTGATCAGATCACCCCTCAACCTCATACAAGCCAAGATTGTATAACCAGTCTTCACAATTTAACCCTTTAAGTCCTGGTATCATTTTGGTAAATTTGCCTGGGCGGCAGGAAACAGAGAGTAGAGCTAATGGGCAGGTACTCTGATTGGTAGGATGTGACTAGTGGTGTCCCGCAGAGATCTGTGTTGGGGCCTCAACTATTTACTGTATCAACTGAGATGACGGGATAGAGAGCCACATATCCAAGTTTGCCGATGACACAAAGATATGTGGCATTGTAAGCAGTGTAGATGAAAGCATAACATTACAAAGATATTAATAGATGAAGTGAATGGGCAAAACTGTGACAAGTGGATTTCAATATAGGCAAGTGTGAGGTCATCCACTTCCATCCTTAAAAGTTTAGATCAGACTACTTCCTAAATGGTGAAAATCTAGAAGCAGTGGAGGTCTAAAGAGACTTGGGAGTCCACGTGCGTGGATTATTAAAATGTCATGGACAAGTACAAAAAGTAATCAGAAAGGCTAATGGAATGCTGGCCTTTATATCTAGAGGATTAGAGTACAAGTGGGTAGAAGTTATGCTGCAGCTATACAAAGCCCTGGTTAAACCACACCTGGAATACTATTCAGTTCTGGGCACCAGACCTTGGGAGGGATATATCAGCCTTGGAGGGAGTCCAGCACAGATTTACAAGAATGGTACCTGGATTACAAGGGTTAAATTACGAGGAAAGATTACACAATGAGGGTTGCATTCCCTGGAATTTAGAAGGTTAAGAGGTGATTTGATCGAAGTTTTCAAGATTTTAAGGGGAACTGATCGGGTAGATAGAGTGAAACTATTTCCGCTGGTTGGGGAATCTAGGGCTAGGGGACATAGCCTAAAAATTAGGTGTGAAATTGGGAAACACGCAAAGGGTGACAGAAGTTTGGAACTCTTCCACAAACGCAAGTTGGTGCTGGGTCAATTGTTAATTTTAAATCTGAGCTTGATGAATTTACTAGAATGATACCTGGATTACTAAGGTTAAATTATGAGGAAAGATTACACAACGAGGGTTGTATTCCCTGGAATGTAGAAGATTAAGGGGTGAGGGATATGGGGCAAAGATGGGTATGTGGAGTTAGGTCACAGGTCAGCCATTATCTCATTGACACAAGGGGCTAAATGGCCTACTCCTGTTCCTATGTTCCTATACTCTCTCCAAGGTTAATACATCCTTCCTGAGGTACGGTGCCCAGAACTGAACACAGTACTCCAGATGGTGTCTGACCAAGGCTCTATACAAGTCTGCCATAACTTCCTCTCCTTATTTCCCTTGAGATAAAAGCCAGCATTGCATTAGCCTTTTTGACAACTTTTTCGTACATGTGCACTAGCTTTTCATGTTTTGTGTACATGGGCACCCAAATCCCTTTGCTCCTCCACGGTTCCTAATCTTTTGCCATTAAGAAAATATTTTGATTTTCATTCTGGATCCAAAGTGGATGACTTCAAATCCCCACACTCCATCTGCCATAGTTTTGCCCACTCACTTAATTTGTCGATATCCCTTTGTAACTTTCTGCTCCCATCTACACAACTTACTATGTCCTCTAACTTAGTGTCATCTGCTAACCTGGATGTACAACTCTAGCCCTTCATCGATATACATGGTGAAAAGCTGAGGCCCCAGTACAGATCCCTGGGGTACATCACTCGTCACAGTCTGCCAATCAGAGTACATACCCTTTATATCTACTCCCTGTCTCCTACCTGCCAATCAATTACCAACCCATGTCGCAAGTTCACCTCCAATTCCTTGTTCCCTCATTTTTGTTAACAATCTTGTGCAGAACCTTACCAAATACCTTCTGGAAGTCCATATAGATAACATCCATAGACACTCCCCTGTCCACCTTGTGGCCTCCTCAAAGAATTCAGCTGGATTAGTCATACATGACCTACCCTTCACAAATCCATGCTGACTCTCTTTGATCATCTCATACTTGCTCAGTCACTCTGTCCCTGATGATAGAATCCAGTAACTTCTCTACAATTGACAGTAAACTGACAGGTTTGTATTTGACTGTTTTCCCCTCCCTGCTTTCTTAAATAGAGATACATTTGGAATTTTTGAATCCAAGGCACATTTCCTGATCCTAGAGAGCTGAGGAAAATTTTGACTTAACATATCTACATTTTACCCACCTGTTTCTTTTAATACCCTAGGGTGAGAAGCACCAGGCCCTGGAGATTTGTCTAACTTAAGTCCCATTATTTTCTCCATTACCATTTTCTTACTTGTATTATTAAATCTAATATTCCTCTACTTGACTTATTTTAGGTTCCCTTGTACCACTGGTATTTTGTCCACTAACTCTACTCTGAAAATAGTTACAAAGTATTCATTTAACAAGTCTGCCATTTCCTAATTGTCGATTACAGTATCACCTGCATCTGTCTTTAATGGGCCCACATTTCCCCTTACTACTCTCTTTCCCTTAATATTTATAAAAACTTTTACTGTTAGCTTTCATATCCCTTTTTTGGTTTTTTCCATACTCCCTTTTTGCACCTCTTTTGACTTTCTTTGTATCCCTTTGTTGCTTTTTACAGCTCTCCCAGTCTGTTGAATTTCCACTTTCCCTCCGTTATGTGTCGGAGTGTCTAACTCCCATTTCAGCTCAGTGACTCTCGGCTGGAGTGACTCAAGATAGAGATTTCCCACAGATGTGGCCATCCAGGACAGTCGCAGTGTCCACAAATTCCCACATTCTGCAGTCCCGACACCCTTCCTTTGCTGTCATTATGTGTTCTTTCTTCATTTGTTTATTTATGGTGCAGCAGTTATTTATTTAACTATTTCCAGAGCTAACTAATTCACCTTTAGTACAAAATGTTGATTATCCGACTGATTCAACTTTATTTCTGTTAGGTACTGTTTATTGTTCAGTTTTGTTTAATTGTGCTACTTCTTTCTCTAATTGAAGTTCGTTTTTATTTATTTACTTTTATTACTGATTTAAAGCTGCTAATTAGGATTTTTTCCATGCCTCTTACGAATTAATATCAAATAGTTAATTAAGTAGTCCCTTAACCTACCACCTAGTTAAGTGTTAAAGGAAGATTAAATAATGAACATTTAGCTTTTGATCATCAGTTAATTTAGTTAGCACTACTTTCTCCCTCAGCACCTAAATCCCACTCTTATAAAATTCCGTAGCTCGCTCCGCTGTGCTTTTTGCTCGAGCTCTGTGCACCAAAGTTGCTCCAATAGGCTGCATTACTGAAAAAGGAGCTAAAGGTTTAGATCTGATTCCCACTATATCTTCTACGGGCATGTCGAGGGCAATAGTGGGCTTGTACTGTGTAAATGCCATCGCTGTCTGATACCATGGCATTTTAGTAAGGAGGAGTGTGGCACATTGACCCCACTGTCACTTGTCAGTAAAAGTATTTGTCAGCTGAAAGATCTAAATGCACTATTCTAATACTCTTAATGAACCCAATTAAGATCAGCTTCACCCAAAAGTGACCCTTGCTATCTAATATTGGAGCCAGCACTATTTTTATAGGAGTCTATTGAATTGATAAACTAAAAACTCAGGCTTCTTAAAGCCTTACATCTCCGTGCAGGTGATCGAGAGGACTTGGGTTGTAGCCCAAAGCAGACGACTAATGTTAGAATGGGAATGGTAGTGTAGTGGTAATGTCACTGGACTAATGATCCAGAGACGTGAGTTCAAATCCCACCACGGCAGCTGGGGAATTTAAATTCAGTTAATTTAATAAATCTGGAATAAAAAGCTAGCATCATTAATGGTAACCATGAAATTATTGGATTGTCTGGTTCACGAATGTCCTTAGCGCAGCAATGTGGTCGACTCTTAACTAGCAAGCCACTCAGTTGCCACAAACCGCTACGACCTTCACCACAAGGACTGCAGCGGTTCAAGAAGGCAGCTCACTACCACCTTCTCGAGGGCAATTAGGGATGGGCAATAAATGCTGGCCTTGCCCACATAAACGAATACATTTATAAAAAAAAAAAAAAAAAGAATATGGCCCACTCTAAACGAATCTGAGGGACTGATGCTGCAGTTTGCTTTGGAGATGGGAGGCGGCCCAGCTCCCAGTGCCAGCAGATGGCGGCCCAGCTCCCAGCGCCGGCTCCCAGTTCAAGTTGACTGAGTTCGTCATGAGCCGGTCCAGTTCGGACAAGTATAGAATTGAATTTACAACACAAAAATAAACCACTTGGCCCAACTGATCCATGTTGGTGTTTATGCTCCACACGAGCCTCCTCCCACCCTACTTCATCTCACCCTATCAGCATACCCCATTCCCTTTACCCTCATGTGCTTATCTAGCTCTCCCGATCAAGTGGAATACAAAGGGGGGAAAGCTGTGCTTCAGTTGTACAAAGCCTTGGTGAGACCCCATCTGGAGCACTGCATTCAATTCTGGGCACCGCACCTCAGGAAGGATACATTGGCCTTGGAGTAAGTACAGGTCAAATTTACCAAAATTATATGGGGACTAAAAGGGTTAAATTATGAAGCCAGGTTGTATAAACTTGGCTTGTATTTGAGTTTAAGAGATTGAGTATAGCTTCACCAGGGTGACTAGAAAAGAAAACAATTTGTCACGGGAGTGTTGGAGTACCCATAATCTGCAGTGCTGACATCAATCATTGGCTGATTGTCCAATAAAACACTGAGCTCCAGCTGTTTCTGCCCAAAATAAACAGAGCACTGAAGACGCCATAACCGGCAACTTTGAAATTAACGTTAATGCAAATGGTTAATGGTTTTCGCTTTTTGGCCGATTATAAGCGACTGCCTAATTTAAACGTGGATATTTTAGGTGGTGGCCACTGTATTTGGGTTGGGGAATGGATTGCAGGAAGTCATGAGCTTGGGATGATGTGCGTTGGGTGCTTGTGTGTTGCAGTAGTTTGACTAGTTGGATGGCAGATGGTCTGATGCTGCTGAGTTCTATTGTGTGCCGCAGCGCCAGGCAAAATAAATTTAGCTGAGAGCGATACATGAGCAGTCACCCAGCACTAAGCGTCAAATCACACTCTCAGGATCATTGAGAGAAGGCCCGTCCAACCTTGGGGGCAGGTCAACAACACAGAATAAAAACCTGTTAAAAACAGGAAAAGATCCGACAAGTCTGTTGCTTTTTTGATGGATTAAAATCCCACCTCCCCACCTTTTCAACATGTCCTTCCATTATATCTCTCTCCTGAAATGCACCCTGCCCATTTGTACTATTAGTCTGAAACAACATCAGAAAATGCTGGAAACACTCAGCAGGTCAGGCAGCATCATGGAGAGAGAAACAGAGTTAACGTTTCAGGTCGATGACCCTTCCTCAGTACTATTAGCTTTCCCTGGTAACTTTTACATTACTGTACTGATTTGTACTATTGGCCATTCTGATCATTGTAACACCTTTTTTGCTGGTTGGTTCATTCAAGTGATGTGGGTGTTGCTGGCAAGGCCAGCATTTATTGCCCATCCCTAGTTGTCCTCGAGAAAGTGGTGGTGAGCCGCCGCCTTGAACCGCTGCATTCCGTGTGCTGCAGGTACTCCCACAGTGCTGTTAGGGAGTTCCAGGATTTTGACCCAGCGACGATGAAGGAACGGCGATATACTTCCAAGTCAGGTTGGTGTGTGACTTGGTGGTGGTGTTCTCATGCGCCTGCTGCCCTTGTCCTCCTAGGTGGTAGAGGTCGCGGGTTTGGGAGGTGCTGTCGAAGCCTTAGCGAGTTGCTGCAGTGCATCTTGTAGATGGTACACACTGCAGCCATGTTGCGCTGGTGGTGGAGGGAGTGAATATTTAAGGTGGTGGATGGGGTGCTGATCAAGCGGGCTGCTTTGTCCTGGATGGTGTCGAGCTTCTTGAGTGTTGGAGCCGCACTCACCAGGCAAGTGGAGAGTATTCCAGCTGTACCCATTTGTACTTTTGGCCTCACCTGATGACTTTTACCCTTTGCGTGTGTATATTTAAAAAAGTTCCATCTGACAACCCTAATTTTCAGCTTACACTTGAACCCTTCACTTGAGTCATCTTTATTGAGTCCCCTTATAATCCTGAAAGCTTCAGCTCGGTTATCTCAAAGCCCCTGTTCCAGAGAGTGCACGCCCAACATTTCAACCTTTCTTGAAAATTAGATTCCTGATACCCAGAGTCACGTGACGGCTCAGGTCTGTCCCCTCTCAAGGGCACCAGTGCCATTGTTCACTTAATACGATTAGGTGAACAGGGCTGTACAGGGAAGATAAGATTTGTGTGTAGAAGGAAGCGCAGTCCATTTTAGATCTTTATTTCTTCAGAGTTGTAACCCATCAGCCTCGGAGCAGCCCTGCAGCTAACATTCCAACACTGTTAAAGAGCTGCATTCAGTGCGAGTGATTTTGGGAGCTTGCATGTGGGATAAAACGAAATCTGCAAGTCTGCAACACAGACAGAAAATGCTGGCAAAGCACAGCAGGCCCGGTAGTATTTGTAGAGAGAAAAAGCAGATTAGCATTTTGACTGGACACTCTTTATGGAATCTGTGGTACCAATGATATGGTCCGGGCCTGAAACATTGATCCATCTTTTCTCGTGTTTACAGTATTTTCTACTTTGTATGCAATCCCTTTCAAAAAAAAAAGGTGATACACTCCGTAAACCTGAACTCCTCCAAAACTCTGCTGTTGTATCCTAACTCGCACCAAGTCCCATTCATCCTTCACCCCATTGCTCGTTGATCTACGCTGGCTCCCGATCCGGCAACGCCTCGATTTTAAAATTCCCATCCTTGTGTTCAAATCCTTTCATGGCCTCACCGCTCCCTATCTGTAACCTCCTCTAGCCCTATAACCCTCTGAGATCCCTGTTCCTACAATTGTGGCCTCTTACGCAGCCCCAATTTTCATCACTCTACCATTGGCGGCCGTGCCTTCAGCTGCCTAGGACCCAAGGAACTCCCTCCCTAAACCTCTCCACCTTTAAGACACTCCTTAAAACCTACCTCTTTGATCAAGATTTTGGTCACCTGTCCTAATATCTCCTTTAATATTCAAAGTTTGTCTGATAATCACTCCTGTGAAGTGTCTTCGGACGTTTTTACTATGTTAAAGGCACTATTTAAATGCAAGTTGTTGTCTCACATCTCTCTACCAATAAGATATCAGAAAGGCAACTTTCCTAACTAAATCTCTGGCACTAATGCTTGGTTACGACAGCAGCTTTCTGACTCAAACAGTAGGGACGCTGTAATGGTTTCTCCAGGTAAAGGTTAGCTCTGTACCCACCAGCTTTTGGGGTTCACAACAACATTTAAACAGCAGCTCGAGCTTTAGAACTGTGCCAAGTCCCAAGGGTTGAGACTCTGAGGCTGAGATACTGATGGATATCGATTGGGCCAGTCTTGCTAAGATCAATCTGGATGAAGAATGTTGCTGAGGGAATCAAATGCTGAATAATAATGCTACACCACATCCTGACACTTGGGCGCCCAGCCAGTCCCGGTCCTGATTATATAATGTAACCTAATCTCAGAGAGTGCTCTTTGCTTTGGAGGCATTTTGTTTAAGGCACTGATTTAGACTGTACTTTGCAGTGGGCACAGTAACGGGGCTTTTTAATTCTGTTTTTCATTTTAGATTCTTTGAAATCTTGGTGGTAAACGGATTACTCAGAGTGGTACTGAGCCATAAAAACCAGAAAAGTCCCAAGTCAGTCTGTGCTGGTCTTAGTCAGGAGTGCTACACTTAGCCTCAGTACCCATACAAAGGAACAAATCAACTTGCATTTCTATAGTGCTTTTCACGACCTTAGGAATCCCAATATGCTTTATAGCCAATTAAGTGCTACTTGAAGTGTAATCATTGTTGTAATATAGGAAATGCAGCAGTCAATTTGCACACAGCAAGGTCCCACAAACAGCAATGTGATAATAACCAGATAATCTGTTTTAGTGATGTTGCTTGAGGGATAAATATTGACCAGGCCCAAGCGAACTTCCCTGCTCTTCTTCGAATAGTGCCGTGCGATCTTTTACATCCAGCTGAGAGGACAGACGTCAAACGTCTCATCTGAAAGACGGCACCTCTGACAGCGCAGCTTGTAGATGGAACACACTGCAGCCACGGTACGCCGGTGGTGGAGGGAGTGAAGGTTTAAGGTGGTGGATGGGGTGCCAATCAAGTGGGCTGCTTTGTCCTGGATGGTGTTGAGCTTCTTGAGTGTTGTTGGAGCTGCACTCATCCAGGAAAGTGGAGAGTATTCCATCACTCTCCTTACTTGTGCCTTGTAGATGGTGGAAAGGCTTTGGGGAGTCAGGAGGTGAGACACTCGCCGCAGAATACCCAGCCTCTGACCTGCTCTTGTTGCCACAGTATTTATGTGGCTGGTCCAGTTAAGTTTCTGGTCAATGGTGACCCCCAGGCTGTTGATAGTGGGGGATTCGGCGATGGTAATGCCATTGAATGTCGAGGGGAGGTGGTTAGAATCTTGCTTGTTGGAGATAGTCATTGCCTGGCACTTCTGTTGCGCGATTGTTACCTACCACTTATCAGCCCAAGCCTGAAAACTGTTCAGGTCTTGTTGCATGCGGGCATGGACTGCTTCATTATCTGAGGAGTTGTGAATGGCACTGAACACTGTGCTGCTGTCTTAAGCGAACATCCCCATTTCTGACCTTAAGTTGGAGGGAAGGCCATTGATGAAGCAGCTGAAGATGGTTGGGCCTAGGACACCGGCCTGAGGAACTCCTGCAGCGATGTCCTGGGACTGTGATGATTGGCCTTGAACCACCACAACCATCATCCTTTGTGTTAAGTATGAGTCCAGCCAATGGAGAGTTTTCCCCCCCGATTCCCATTGACTTCAGTTTTACTAGGGCTCCTTGATGCCACACTCGGTCAAATGCTGCCTTGATGTCAAGGGCAGTCACACTCTCTTCTCTGGAATTCAGCTCCTTTGTCCATGTTTGGACCAAGGCTGTATTGAGGTCGGGAGCCGAGTGGTCTTGGCGGAACCCAAACTGGGCATCAGTGAGCAGGTTATTGGTGAGTAAGTGCCGCTTGATAGCACTGTCGATGACACCTTCCATCATTTTGCTGATGATTGAGAGTAGACTGATGGGGCGGTAATTGGCCGGATTGGATTTGTCCTGCTTTTTGTGGACAGGACATACCTGGGCAGTTTTCCACATTGTCGGATAGATGCCAGTGTTGTAACTGTACTGGAACAGCTTGGCTAGAATTCTGGAGCACAAGTCTTCACGATAGTCGGGGCCCATAGCCTTTGCTGTATCCAGTGCGCTCAGCCATTTCTTGATATCACGTGGAATGAATCGAATTGGCTGAAGACTGACTTCTATGATGGTGGTGACCTCAGGAGGAGGCCGATATGGATCATCCACTCTGCACTTCTGGCTGAAGATGGTTGCAAACGCTTCAGCCTTGCCTTTTGCACTCACTTGCTGGGCTCCACCATCATTAAGGATGGAGATATTCATGGCGCCTCCTCCTCCTGTTAGTTATTCAATGGTCCACCACCATTCACGACTGGATGTGGCAGGACTGCAGAGCTTTGATCTGATCCATTGATTGTGGGATCGCTTAGCCCTGTCTATAGATTGCTGCTTCTGCTTTTTAGCATGCATGTAGTCCTGTGTTGCAGCCTCCCCAGGTTGGCACCTCATTTTTAGGTATGCCTGGTACTGCTCCTGGCATGCTCTTCGACACTCCTTATTGAACCAGGGTTGGTCCCCTGGCTTGGTGGTAATGGTAGAGTGAGGGATATGCCAGGTCATGAGGTTACAGATTGTGGTGGAATACAATTCTGCTGCTGCTGATGGCCCACAGCGCCTACATGGATGCCCAGTTTTGAGCTGCTAGATCTGTTCAGAATCTATCCCATTTAACACGGTGGTGGTATCACACAACACGATGGAGGGTGTCCTCAGTGTGAAGACGGGACTTCGTCTCCGCAATGACTGTGCAGTGGTCACTGCTACCAATACTGTCATGGACAGATGCATCTGCAACAGGTAGATTGGTGAGGTCGAGTAGGTTTTTCCCCTCGTGTTGGTTCTCCCACCACCTGTCGCAGGCCCAGACTGGCAGGTGATGGACATTGAAGCCCCCTACCCAGTGTACATTCTGTGCCCTTGCTACTCTGTGCTTCTTCCAAGTGGTGTTCAACATGGAGGAGTACTGATTCATCAACTGAGGGAGGGCAGTAGGTGGTAATCAGCAGGAGGTTTCCTTGCCCCTGCTTGACCGGAATCAATGTTGAGGACTCCCAGGGCCATTCCTTCCTGACTGAAAACCACTGTGCCACCCCTGATGAGCCTGTCCTGCTGGTGGGACAGGATGTAGCCAGGGATTGTGATGGAGGAGTCTGGGACATTGGCTGAAAGGTATGATTCTGTGAGTATGACTATGTCAGGCTGTTGCTTGACTAGTCTGAGGGACAGCTCTCCCAATGTTGGCACATGTTCCCAGATGTTGGTCTTTGCCGGGTGGTCCGTCCGGTTTCATTTTTATTATTTTGTTACAGCTGAGTGGCTTGCTGGGCCATTTCACAGGGCAGCTAAGAGCCAACCACATTGCTGTGGGTCTGGAGTCACATATAGGCCAGACTTCCTTCCTTAAAGGACATTGGTGAACCTGATGGGTTTTTATAACAATCTGACAGTTTCATGGTTACCATTACTGATGCAAGCATTTTTTTTCCAGATTTATTTAATTAACTGAATTTAAAATCCTCAGCTGCCGCGGTGGGATTTGAACTCGCGTCTCTGGATCATTTGTCCAGGCCTCTGGATTATTAGCCCAGTGACATTACCACTATGCCACCACAGGGGTCACCACGTTTCTCCCAGCAATCAGTGCTGGAATTGATCCCACTCTTTCTCCCTCTGATTACTGGTGAGAATGAAGTCCAGGAGTTAAAGCTTTATCCTTTGGAATTAATCTCCTGAACATCTGTAGAATGGAACAGCTTCCTATTTATTGCTTGTGAAGTGTCGGTAAATAACTGTGTGGAGATTGCTGTGGTTTGCGCTGGGATTGCAGTACTTGAGGCGTCAATTAAATACTGTATTTAATAATTCTGATTCCTTGTCTGACACAGACTGCCATAGAGTGTGGTAGAAGCTGAAATGCAATTGTGGGAAAGTGTTGATTCGATCTAGGTTACTGTGGTAAACCACGTTCACTATCGTATCACTGTTAGTAGTTAGCACTGTTCACCACTGTTCGTTATAACTGTATCACTGACCACTATTGTATCACGGTACGAGGTCGCCTCTTGCCACACTGCTATACCTGGGATGACCACTGCCGACTCCGCCTTGGCTCCACCCACCAGGCCAGGTATAAAGGTGAGCGACTGGCTGGTATTCCTCCTGCTTGGATCGGATCACCCACGAGAGTGGGCTCTGTTATTTAGTCAATAAAAACCTTTAGTCACCTTCGTAACTCTTCGCCTTTTATTGGAGGAATTGATAGGTATATCAATTTTATTGACTAAATTTAATGATGTCCGACAACGAGTCACAACCGGCGGAGGAGCCACCAGCGCAGCTCCCAGGAGCACAGCCACACCAGCCAGCTTGGCTGCGAGCCCTCAGACCGCCGTACCTGGACCTGAACCCACGAGCAGCAAACTCAGCCGCAGACTTTAAACACTGGCTGGTCTGCTTCGAATCATACCTGAGAGAATCCAGCGTCCCTCAGGCATCCAAACTAAGTGTCCTGCAGGCACAACTGAGCCCGAGAGTATACACTCTCATCGAGGACATGACTACCTACGAGACCGCCATCAACCTGCTGAAACAGAAGTACCGGACCCCGGTAAACTACATGTACGCTAGGCACCTCCTAAGATCACGGCCGCAACAGCCAGGAGAATCAGTAGCCGAATTCTCACAGGCGCTATATGCACTCGCCAGGAACTGTGAGTTTAAATCGGTGTCGGCAGCCGAAAATACTGAAGATAATATCCGCGACGCATTCCTGAAAGGCCTACGGTCCGAGTACTCACGGCAAAGACTGCTGGAAGCTAAAGACCTCAGCATGGAAAAAGCTGAAGCCCTCGCTATCTCCCTGGAAGTGGCCCACCAAGATCAGGAAGCATTCACCAGGTACTGCTCGCGACCCTGGGACTCGGGCCCGACCCCTACCACAGCACCCTTCCCAGCGCCGCCCCCGGGACCTACCTCTGCGTCGGCGTCCCGGACCCGACCGGCCCCGCCACCCCCGGCACCGGCCCCGACATCGGGCATCCGCGATCGGGCCGCCGGCTGTTTTTTTTGTGGCCAGGAGAAGCACCCGAGGTCGCGCTGCCCAGCCAAGAACTCCATATGTAAAACCTGCCTGAAGAAAGGCCACTTCTCCAAGGCCTGCAGGAGCGGATCCTCAGAGGCCAGCAGTGCCGCATGCGAACTATGGGGGCGGCCATCTTCGTTTAGGGCAACTGAGGCCAGCATCCCCACACATGAGTCATGGGGGCGGCCATCTTTGTTTAGGGCACCTGAGGCCAGCATCCCCACACATGAGTCATGGGGGCGGCCATCTTTGTTTAGGGCAACTGAGGCCAGCATCCCCACACATGAGTCATGGGGGCGGCCATCTTTGATTAAGGCAACCGACCCCAATAGTGCCTCATGGGGCCCTACCTCGTGGGAGACGCCATTTTACTCACCACGCCCGACCGCCTCGCCCGCAGATGACAACGACTCGCTCAGCTACACACTAGCTTCCGTCACCCTGGACCAAGCCCGCCCGCACCATCTGTCCAAGTCAATGATGGACATCAAAGTGAACGGCCACGCCACGACCTGCCTGTTCGACAGCGGAAGCACGGAGAGCTTCATCCACCCAGACACGGTGAGCCACTACTCCCTCTCTGTCCTACCAACGCGCAGCCGAATCTCGATGGCATCGAGGTCCCACGCCACGGACATCAGCGGCTACTGTGTCGTGACCCTGTCGGTTAAGGGCACGGAGTATAAAAACTTTAAACTCCTCGTCCTCCCCCATCTCTGCGCTGCCGTCCTACTAGGGCTGGACTTCCAATCCCACCTCCAAAGCGTAACCCTAGCATACGGTGGACCCCTCCCCCCACTCACAGTCAACAACCAGCAAACGTTAAACCGCCCACCGCGTAACACCTGCAGCCTCTCCACCCTCAAGGTCCCGCCACCCTCTCTGTTTGCTAACCTTACCCCTGACTGCAAACCCGTCGCTACCAAAAGCAGGCGGTATAGCGCCGGGGACAGAGCCTTCATTAGCTCTGAGGTGCGGCGCCTCCTGAAAGAGGGCATTATCGAGGGGAGCAGCAGCCCCTGGCGTGCCCAGGTCGTAGTCGTAAAGACCGGCGATAAAAACCGCCTGGTCATCGACTACAGCCAGACCATAAACAGATATACCCAGCTGGACGCATACCCCCTCCCCCGCATATCTGACATGGTCAATCAGATTGCACAGTATAAAGTATTCTCGACCATCGACCTGAAGTCGGCCTACCACCAACTCCCTATCCACCCTGAGGACCGCCAGTATACCGCCTTCGAGGCGAATGGGCGCCTATACCACTTCCTTAGGGTCCCCTTCGGTGTCACTAATGGGGTCTCGGTCTTCCAAAGGGAGATGGACCAGATGGTTGACCAGAACGAACTGCAGGCTACATTCCCCTACCTAGATAACGTCACTATCTGCGGCCGCGACCGGCAGGAACATGACGCGAATCTGGAGAAATTCCTCCGTACGGCCCAACGGCTGAACCTCACCTACAATAAGGAGAAATGCGTGTTTAACACCACGCGCCTTGCCATCCTCGGCTGCGTAGTGGAGAACGGAATCATCGGCCCCGACCCAGAAAGAATGCGCCCCCTCGTGGAGCTACCCCTCCCCCACTGCCCTAAAGCACTTAGGAGAACCCTGGGGCTTTTCGCCTACTATGCCCAATGGGTACCCAATTACGCGGACAAAGCCAGACCCCTCCTGAAAGCCACTTCCTTCCCCCTCACGGAGGAGGCGTGCGCGGCCTTCTCCCTCATTAAGGGAGACATAGCCAAGGCCACGATGCACGCAGTGGACGAGTCCATCCCCTTTCAGGTGGAGAGCGACGCATCCGACTTCGCCTTAGCCGCCACCCTAAACCAGGAGGGGAGGCCAGTGGCCTTCTTCTCAAGGACCCTACAGGGCCCCGAGATCCGACATTCGTCGGTCGAGAAAGAGGCCCAGGCGATCGTGGAGGCAGTACGGCGCTGGAGGCACTACCTGGCAGGCAAACGATTTACCCTCCTCACCGACCAGCGTTCGGTGGCTTTCATGTTTAATAACAAGCTGAAGGGCAAAATCAAGAATGACAAGATTTTGAGATGGAGAATCGAGCTCTCCACCTACGATTATGAGATCTTGTACCGGCCAGGCAAGCTGAACGAATCCCCTGATGCCCTTTCACGAATGACATGCGCCAGCGCGCATATCGATAGGCTTCAGACCCTCCACGACCAGCTCTGCCACCCCGGAGTCACCAGACTCTACCATTTCATTAAGGCCCGCAACCTGACCTACTCCATCGAGGAGGTCAGGACCATGACCAGGAACTGCCAGACCTGTGCGGAGTGCAAACCGCACTTCTATAGGCCGGACCGAGCAAGCCTGATCAAGGCCACCCGCCCCTTCGAGCGCCTGAGCATCGACTTTAAGGGGCCCCTCCCGTCCTCTGACCGTAATGTGTACTTCCTCAACATCGTTGATGAGTACTCCCGTTTCCCCTTTGCCTTCCCCTGCCCCGACATGACCAGTAGCACGGTCATTAAGTGCCTGAATGCCCTCTTCGCCTTGTTCGGGTTCCCGAACTATATACACAGCGACCGGGGCTCCTCCTTCATGAGCGAGGAACTCCGGCAATTCCTCCTAGAGAGAGGTATTGCAGCAAGCAGGACCACCAGCTACAACCCCAGAGGTAACGGTCAGGTGGAAAGAGAGAACGCGACGGTATGGAAGGCCGTCCTCTTAGCCTTAAAGTCTAAGGGCCTCCCAACCTCCCGCTGGCAAGAAGTCCTCCCGACAGCGCTGCACTCCATCCGGTCATTACTTTGCACGGCCACTAACACCACCCCCCATGAACGAATGTTCGTTTTCCCCAGGAAGTCGACTACGGGAACCACTCTACCAACCTGGCTGACCGCCCCGGGGCCGGTCTGGCTGCGGAAACACGTGAGGACCCATAAAACGGACCCCCTGGTCGAGAGGGTGAACCTCCTGCACGCCAACCCCCAGTACGCCTACGTGGCGTACCCAGACGGGCGGGAGGACACTGTCTCCCTACGAGACCTCGCACCCTCAGCCGATCCGGAAACACCGCCACCACCCCCCCCAACCTCAGTCCAGGTAGACGGCATGCCGGAACCCCACGAGCCCTCGCCGACCACGCAAACACCAGCATCAACACCGGATAAGGCACCAGCACCGGATAAGGCAACACCACCGCTGCGGCGATCGGAGAGGCTTACGAAGCCTCCGGACAGACTGACCTACCAGAATTGGTAGTACACTTCACCCCGCCGGACTTAATTCTAAACAAGGGGTGAATGTGGTAAACCACGTTCACTATCGTATCACTGTTAGTAGTTAGCACTGTTCACCACTGTTCGTTATAACTGTATCACTGACCACTATTGTATCACGGTACGAGGTCGCCTCTTGCCACACTGCTATACCTGGGATGACCACTGCCGACTCCGCCTTGGCTCCACCCACCAGGCCAGGTATAAAGGTGAGCGACTGGCTGGTATTCCTCCTGCTTGGATCGGATCACCCACGAGAGTGGGCTCTGTTATTTAGTCAATAAAAACCTTTAGTCACCTTCGTAACTCTTCGCCTTTTATTGGAGGAATTGATAGGTATATCAGTTACTTGGGTTGCGGTGCTTCTGCTTTCTCTGTTAAATCACTGGAGTATTGGCGAATATTCCATCCTCACAGGAATGTATAACTCGTGCTGTTACATTGCATGTGAGTATGAAGAAGAAGAACTTGCATTTATATAGCGCCTTTCACAACCTTAGCTCATCTCAAAGCACTTCACAGCCAATGAAGTACTTTTGAAGTGTAGTCACTGTTGTAATGTAGGAAACGTGACAGCCAAATTGTGCACAGCAAGATCCCACAAACAGCATTTTGATACTGACCAGATAATCTGTTTCATTTATGTTGGTTGAGGGATAAATATTGGCCAGGACACCAGGAGAACTCCTGTACTCTTCTTAAAAATAAAAGTGCCATGGGATCTTTTAAGTTCACCTGAGAGGTTGGACGGGGCCTCGGTCTAATGTCTCATCCCGAAAGACGGCACCTCAGACAGTGCAGCACTCCCTCAGTACTGCACTGAAGTGTCAGCCTGGATTTTGTGCTCAAGTCTCTGTAGTGAGGCTTGAACCCCTGGCTCAGAGACAGGAGTGCTACCAACTGAGCCATGGCTGACATCTTGATAACACATTAACATCAAAAATCTCTCCGTGACATACCCCTTTCCGGAACTGAGCCACTCCCACCAGGAAGGCCCCCAGTTCCATCTCAATGGGACCTCAGTTGTTACACAAGGGTTAAAGCACAGAAGCTTCAGTCCTGCCTTTTGCTCTCAAAATCTTGGCTGCCTCATCTGCGTTCTTTGCTGTGCTCTGCGGTCTGCTCTTAAATCTGTACAGCTCATCTGAACCATTAGGCATGGTCAATAATCTATTAAAAAGCTTCACTGGAATGAAGAGAGATTGGAAAGGTCTCAACCCGCACTACAAGGTAATGGAGATCTGGCTAACTCCAGCAGGAGAACACCACTCTGGACTCCAAGAACAAAGCTCTAGAAAAACAAGTCAACACTTAGAAACCACAGTAAACAGGTACAAGGGCCTTCCCTGACCTACAAGCAATGGAAACTGAAACAGGCAGCAAATTCACATTGAGATCCCATTGCAAAAGCACAGTGTATTTACAGAGCTATAGATTCTCAGATCCCAGTTAGTCTCTTTCTACCTCCTGCATTTGCCCCAGCATTGACCTGCACTCACGGTTGCAGTGTGGTGGAGTGGATAGCATTCCAAAGCCAAGTCGCATAGTTTAAAAGCACAGGGACAGAGACAAAGACACCTGTTCCAATTTAGAAGAAAGGCTGTTCCACAAAAATCACTTTTATAATTGGAAAGTGAATTGAGTGCTGCAATGCAATTGTTCACGGTTTCAAAACTTGCCTTTGACCGGACAGGAGCGCACTCTATTGATGCATTGATTCAGGGCCGTGCAGTGGTGGCACTGTGCCATCAGCTGTTGGGTATTCCCCATGGGGGTTAGGATATACTGTTGTGTCACAGAGCTGTAACTCTGCCGCCTGACTGGAGTAGAAGCTGAAAGTTCACACTTTGAAAGCAGCTGTTCTGTATCATGCATCGCAGTAATGTATTGTTAGTGGTACTCGCACCTTAATACCTCACATCATTAAAATTTACCGCCCTTTTGTAATGGCCTGTATTTTCCGATAAGAGGCTTCCTGCATGCAGAGGCCTCCGATCTGGAAAAAATCTACGCTCTTACCTGAGGGCTCCCGAGGTCCGGACACTTCCGCTCCTGGGCCTCTCCAACTCGAAATGCGCAGGGCCCATGTATCCCAGGCGCGCATGCGGTTCGCAAGTGTCCCTGGGATCACGTGGGCCATGGGGAGCCAATCAAAGAAGGGAATCTCCCTTCATACAATTGACAGATAGACCTGTCAAATATATGAATGGAGATCAGCCCAAAAACACTAAAACATTAATACATTTTTTTTAACCCACATTTTTAACATGAGTTGAAATTGTAATAAATTAAATATTTTAAACAAAAATGTAATTTTTTGAAAAAAATAAAGTTTTTTATGGGGCTAAAAATAAACATACCTTTTTTGAAGTATTTTTAAATTATGAGTGAAATTTTTTTCTCACTTTTTTTTCAACTCTTATGCTGGTAAAAGCCTGCATTTACCAGGCGTAAGATTTCTAAGGGTTTTCTGCGGGCGGAGGTTCTCCAGAAAGCGGAACTCTCTGCCCGCGAAGGCCCTTCTCCAGGGCAGGCGTCCGATCTGTCAAGAGCATTCTTGACAGATTGGAAATGGCGGTTTTCAGCACATGCGCTTGGCATGTCTGAAATCAGCATTTCCGATGTCCCTATGGGTGTGTACACAGCTCGTACACACCCATAGGGATTGGAAACCGGCCCAATGTGTTTTTGTGTAAAGGATGTTGGCACTGAGAAATGGAACACTTTCCCTTTCAGCCACCTAGTGTTGGCATTAAGCACTCCCAAGTCAGATATCACACAGATTAGATGCACAGTGAAGCTCCCTCTACTCGGCTCCAACAAGCGTGACTCACTCTCAACCTCCGAGAGCTCCGCTTAACTCAGCCATAGCTCAGTGGGTAGCACTCTCACCTCTGAGTCAGAAGGCTGTGGGTTCAAGTCCTGCTCCAGAGACTTGAGCACAAAATCTAGGCTGACACTTCAGTGCAGTACTGAGGCAGTGCCGCACTGTCTGAGGTGCTGTGTTTTGGATGGAACATTATACCCAGGCCCCGACTGCCCCCTTACGCTATTCAAAGAAGAGCAGGGGAGTTCACCCTGGTATCCTGGTCAATATTTATCCCTAAACCAACAACACTAAAGCTGATTATCTGGTCATTGTCTCATTTGTTTTTGGGACCTTGCTGTTGCATTTCCAACAGTGACTACACTACAAAAGTACTTCATAGAATTATAGAATGATGCCACGCAGAAGGAGGCCATTTGGCCCATTGTGCTTGTGCCAACTCTTTGGTAGAGCTATCCAACTAGTCCTGCTCTTTCCCCATAGCTCTGCAAATGTTTTCCATTCAGGTATTTATCCAATTCCCTTTTGAAAGTTACTATTGAATCTGCTTCCGCCACCCTTTCAGGCAGTGCATTCCAGATCACAACAACTTGCTGTGTTTTATAAAAAAAAAATTCCTCATGTTGTCTCTGATTCTTAAGGCCAATCACCTTAAACATGTGTCCTCTGGTTACCAACCCTTCTGCCACTGGAAACAGTTTCTCTTTATTTATTCTATCAAAACCATTCATGATTTTGAACACCTCCATCAAATCTCCTCTTAACCTTTTCTTCTCTAAGGAGAACAATCCCAGCTTCTCTAGACTCTCCACTAACTGAAGTTCCTCATCCCTTGTACCATTCTGGTAAATCTCTTCTGCACCCTCTCTAAGGCCCTGACATCCTTCCTAAAATGTGGTAACCAGAAAAACAGAATTCGCTAGCTGAGGCCTAACCAGTGTTTTATAAAAGCGAAGCATAACTTCCTTGCTTTTGTACTCTATGCTTCTGTTAATAAAGCCAAGGATTTTTTATGTTTTTAACAGCCTTCTCGACTTATCCTGCCATCTTCAAAAATTTGTCTACATACACCCCCAGGACTCCTGCACCCCCTTGAAAATTATACCCTTTGGTTTATATTGCCTCTCCTCATTCTTCCTTCCAAAATGTAGCACTTCACACTTCTCTGTGTTAAGTTTTATCTGCCATGTGTCTGCCTATTTCACCAGTCTGTCTCTGCCCACCTGAAGTCTGTTACTATCCTTCTCATCGTTTGCTACATTTCCGAGTTTCATATCATCTGCAAACTTTGAAATTATGCCCTGTATACCCAAGTCCAGCTCATTAATATATATCCAAGAGAGTAGTGGTCCCAATACTGACCCCTGGGGAACGCTACTGTATACTTCCATCCAGTCTGGAAAAACAACCGTTTTGGTCCCTTAACCAATTTCATATCCACACTGCCACTGTCCCTTTAATCCCATGGGCTTTAATTTTGCTAACAAGTCTATTATGTGGTACGTTGTCATATCCCTTTTGAAAGTCCAGTTACACAACATCAACCGCACTACCCTCCTCAACCCTCTCCGTTACTTCATCAAAGAACTCAATCAAGTTAGTCAAGCACGATTTGCCTTTAACAAATCCGTGCTGATTTTTATTTATTAGCCTGTGTTAAAACCACCAATGAACTCCTGTACAAATGAATAACTGTCTTTAAAGCAATGTTACAGCATCTATGTCAGTTTGCTGAGTGTAAACAAGCTTTCTGTAAAAACCCTGAAACAACGCGATGACGTCATCACGTTGGTCACGTGGTGCCCCGAGTGGCGGGAAACGTGATGACGTGATGACGTCAGAGGTGGGAGGTTCTGAGTTCAGACCTTGTGGAACAAGCTACTATGTAGACCTGTTTGCTGTTGCTCCTGCATGTTTTTGTTTTGTTCACCAGTTTAATTAAATTCGGTTAATTTACTGAACTGCCTCGACCTCAGTGATTTAGATAGGAATCCGTTGACGCCTACAAGCCCGTATTTTTCCAAATGTCAATTAATTTTGTCCCGGTTTATTGGCTTGAAAAGTCACCCCACCACCACCGTTAATCTGACTGGCCTATAGTTGCTGGGTTTATCCCCCTCCTTTTTTAAACAGGGGTGTAACTTTTGCAATCCTCCTGTGCCCTAGCACCACACCCATATCTGAGGAGGATTGGAAGATTGTGGCCTCAACCTCTGCAAACTATTATCATACTCATTCTTTGCCTTCCTTATTCCCTTTTTTAGATCTCCTCTGTACTTTCGATATTCAGCTTGGTTCTCTACTGTATAATGAACCTTACATTTGTCATAAGCCTCCTTTTTCTGTTTCATTTTAATCTCTATATCTTTTGTCAGCTAGGGAGCTCTAGCTTTGGATGTCCTTCCTGTCCCCCTCCTGGGAATGTGTCTACTCTGTACCCAAACCATCTCCTCTTTGAAGGCCACCCATTGTTCAATTACTGTTTTACCTACCAATCTTTGAATCCAGTCTACCTGGGCCAGATCCCTTTTCAACTCAGTAAAGTATTTTTAAGCTTGATTGTTTCTTGTCCTTTTCCATAACTATTCTAAACCTGATGATGTGATCACTGCTCTCCCACTGAAACATGGTCCACATGCCCCACTTCATTCCCCAGAACTAGATCCAGTGCTGCTTCCTTCCTCGTTGGGCTGGAAACACACTGATCAAGAAAGTTCTCTTGTACGCATTCCAGGATTTCCTGCCCCTCTTTGCCCTTTACACTGTTATTTTTCCAGTCTATATTTGGATAATTGAAGTCCCCATTATCACTACTCTGTCGTTCTTGCATCTTTCTGTAATTTGCCTGAAAATTTGCTTGTCTGTCTCCTTTCCACTATTCAGTGGCCTACAGGGTACAGCCAGTGATGTACTAGCTCCTCCATTGTTCCTTAATTCTAACTAAATAGATTCTGTCTTTGGCCCCTCAACTGCATCATCTCTCCAGTGCTATAATTGTTTCTTTGATCAATACTGCCAACCCCTCCTTTTTTCTCTTCCCTATCTTTTCTGAATATCTTGTAGCCAGGGATATTAAGTTCCCAATCCTCCCCTTCTTTGAACCAGGTCTCTGTTATTGCCACTGTTTCATAGTCGCATGTGGCGACTTGTGCCTGCAGCTCACTTACCTTATTTACCATGCTACGTGCATTTACGCACATGCACTCCAAACCCATGTTAGACTGCCTCCAGTCTGATCCCTCCTATTTCTGAACTATTCTTTACTCTAGTGCTACTCGTCTCTCCCAGTCCTCTGTGCACCTTTTTTTTCTCCTCTCTGTCTACTTCATTGGCTGTAAAGCACTTTTGGACGTCCTGAGGCCAGGCAAGGCACTATATGAATTCTTCCTTTTTGTTTCTTTGTATCAATATTTGCCATTGCCAACAGCAGCCACCCAGTGACTGTTGCAGTTGGGTTCTCAATCATTGTTGGATTGTGGTCAGTTATGTTGGCTGGTGATGACCAGGAGCAGGATTGGGATTGGATTGCAAAAAAGCATTTAACATAAGAGTCCTAAACCACCAGAAGTAGGAGGCATTTACCTGATGAGTCTGGGTTGGGTTTCAGTTCAAAGGTCTGACCTACTGTACCACCAAGTATTTGCATTGTAAGTGTGTGGGCTGATAGGCTCAAGCTCTGTGCTTGTAATGATGAACCCAGATTTATGCCTATGCCAGAGAAACCACAGATGCAGGGAGTGCATGCACATCAGCAGGCACGGAGGGGAGTGGCACCATTGTGCAATAGTGGTGAGCTGAGTGTGTGCAAGGCAGAGTGGAGCGGGTGTGCACATGTATGCTGGGCGATGAGATTGTAGAGAAACTCTCATTACAATATTGCTGCATCTTTACAGAGGCTGATATTCCACTGAAGCCTGAGAAAGGGTGGGTTCACATGGATGTGCCAGAGTACGAGAAGTTGGAGTGGATGAAAGATCTGCCCAAACCCAGGCGACGGAAAACCAACAAGGTGAGCGGTGGCAACGTGGCTACTTTCTGTATAACTATTCCCTCCCTCGGTCAGAGACTGAGCAGTCCTCTCACAGAGCAGAGAGCCTGTGGAACTGAGTGGCTGTCATGGAGCAATGAGAGACTGGGACTTTGCGACCCACAAAGAAGTTAGAAGCTGTGAGACTGAGTGGGCTTGTCGGGGAGCACTTTGAGGTTGAGTAAAGCTTGAAACGCTGATGTAGTTTTACACTCATTTACATACAATCAAATTTTCCATTATCAAACTCAAGCCAGTAAACCCACCAAGCGCGAATATACAGAAATCTATCCTGCACGGCGAACAGAAACGTGTCCCCTCCCCCTTCCTCGGAAGTGTGAATATACCACTGTTATTTAATGCCTCTCTTTTTCGCATTCAGGAGATGCAAGCAAGGTTCAGTTTCCATGGCGACTTAATACCTCCAGGTGTCGATGTTCCAACTCACCTGGGATTGCACCATCATGGAGAGCAACCAGAGGTTAGGCATTATATTATTTCCTATTACACTGAAATGCTTTTGAGCTGTCGTTCCACATTTGTTAAAGTGAAGCCTGGAATACAAATGGGTGGAAGTTACGTTACAACTGCACAGAGTTCTGGTTAGACCCCATCTGGAGTACTGTGTTCAGTTCTGGGGACCGCACCTCAGGAAGGATATATTGGCCTTGGAGTGGGTGCAGCGTAGATTCACCAGAATAATACCGGGGCTGAAAGGATTAAATTATGAGGACAGGTTGCATAGACTAGGCTTGAGTTTGCAAGAATGGAGGGGTCAAGGTTTGTTTTTTTGAGGAGAGGGGTGATGACAGCAGATTTGAAGGAAAGGGGAACAGTACCGGAGGAGAGAGAACCGTTAACAATATCCACTAACATGGGAGCCAGGAAGGAAAATTGGGTGGTCAGCAATTTAATAAGAATAGGATCAGGAGAGCAGGAGGTCAGTCTCATTGACAAGGTGAGTTTTGAACAAGCAAGAGGGGAGACAGGAGAGAAATTAGAGAAATAGCAGATTTAGGGTTAGGGCCGGGGGAAATCGGAGAGGAAGTAAGGTCCAATGAGCTAGGGGAAGGGAGGAAATTGAAAGCAGACGCAGTTGAACGGATGTTGTCAATCTTGTTAACAAAGAACTCCATGAGTTTCTCACGTTTATTGTTGGAGGTGAGGGAGGAGGAGGCAGGAGAGGGTGGTTTGAGAAAACGGTTAGTGGTGAGGAGAAGCCTGGTGTTGTTCTTGCTGTCCTGGATGATCTTAGAATAATGGGCAGTTTTAGTAATGGAAAGCAGGACCCGGTAGTGCTTTATATGATCTAGCCAAATCTGGTGATGGATGATTAGATCAGTTGTCTGCCAAAGACGTTCATGTCTGTGTCCCTTGGACTTAAGGGAGCGGAGATGAGGGGTATACCAGGGGAATGACCAGGGTGAGAGAGTGTAATGGTTTTAGTGGGGCGAGGGCATCAAAGGTGATGGAGAGGGTGTGATTTAGTAAGTAGCTGCAGAGATGTCATGAAGAATTGTAGGGCAAAGGCTTGGTAGTTGTGTCTCTTATTACCGGGCAACCATTCACAGGTAGTCAAACTACGTAGGCTGTTTAAATTGAATGGAATGGTTCGATTTGTTGATCTATGCTAAACATTTTGGCTGATCAGTTAGGTGGGTCCCCATCCAAGTAGAGTGGCAGCAATTGAACCATGGATATTAATATCTTCATAAAAATGTATTGTATATTCCCTGCAGCTTGCAGGAGTAGCTAGCAGTAACCAATTTTAACCTTGTGTGCACAGTGACCAGCAGGAAATAATTCAATTAAGGATCCATCATAGACTCACAGGTCTCTGCATTGGGGTGGATTTTATCTCTATTCTTTGTCAGTGGTCGGAAGAGTCTGCTGGGTGAAAAATGGCAATAAATCCACACCTCATTCATTATTTGTTCATTTGCCCCAACAAAGGGTTAATTACGAGTTGGTACTGGTGGTGTGGGCAAACAGTGGCACGGCCCAGGAGAGCCTTTTGCAGTGCAGATTCTCTGTGGCTCTGGGAGGGGTGTCAGCCGTGGCTCTGAGCCAGAAGGTCATGGGTTCAAGTCCCACTCCAGAGACTTGAGCGCAGAATCCAGGCTGACACTCCAGTGCAGTACTGAGGGAGTGCTGCACTGTCGGAGGTACCGTCTTTCAGATGAGGCCCTGTCTCGGTCCAGGACATAAAAGATCCCATGGCACTATTTGGAAGAGTAAGGGATTTCTCCCCGGTGTGCTGGCCAATATTTATTCCTGAACCAACTTCACTGAAACAGATTATCTGGTCACTATCTCATTGCTGTTTGTGGGACCTCGTTGTGCATAAATTGACTGCCGTGTGTCCTACATTACAGCAGTGACTGCACTTCAAAAGTACTTCATTGGCTGTAAAGTGCTTTAAAATGTCCTGAGGTCATGAAAGGCGCTATATAAATGCAAGTTGGTTCTTTCGTTCGTTCGTTTTTTGTCATTTCAGGGGCTGAGCCGACGTTTGTGAGAAGCTGGCAGACTGCCCAATCTTTCTTAACTGTTGTTTGCTTTAATCATCTCTAACTATTTGTTTTTCTCTTTCAGCAAGCCGGGTATTCACTGCAAGAGCTCTTCCATTTATCTCGCAGTCAAATAATTCAGCAGCGAACCCTGGCACTTCAGACGCTGGCACGCATCGTTCAAAAGGTGGGCTTGGCACAATTCAAAATTACGTATTGCAAAGAGGTTTGTTATCGGAAGTAAACATGTGTAACTAAGTGAGGGTATGTACAGGCCCCGCAGCGTTCTCCTAGATTGTACATGTCTGGGTAAGTGACACCACACTCACATTTACATGTGTTGTACATATCTAGGTAAATAAGTGTACCTATAGGGTCATACAGCACTCATATCCATATTTGTATATGTTGTGCGACCACACAGCAAGTCACCAGTCTTCATATGGAGGGACAGACAAGGAGTGTTTGTGGGTTGTTTGAGCATAGGTGGCATCAGAATTTTTGTACTCATCTAGTACCCATTTATATAGTGCCTTTAATGTCGTAGGCCAAGATGCTTCAGATGCATAACCAGCCAAAAATGGACAAAGACGGAGATATTGGGAGGGGTGACTAAAAGCTTTGTCGTAGACATGGGTTTTAGGGAGGGTCTTAAAAGAGGAGAGGGAGGTGGAAAGGCAGTGGGGTTTAGTGAGGGAATTCCAGAGCCCAGAGACGAGACGGCTGAAGGCATGGCCAACAATGGTGGGGTGAAGGGACTGGGGGCTGCACAAAAGGCCAGAGTCAGAGGAATGGAGAGTTGTGGGAGGGTTGTAGGGCGGGAGGAGGTTACAGATAAAGAGAAGTGCGAGGTCATGGAGGGATTTGAACATGAAGGAGAAGAATTTTAAATTGGAGTTGTTGGGGGCCTGGGTGCCAATGTAGGTCAGTGAGTACAGGGTAAGTGGGACTTGGTGCGGGTTAGGATACAGGCAGGATTTTGGATGATGTGAAGTTTATGGAGGCTGGCCAGCAAGCATAGCCTTGGAATAGTCAAGTCTAGAGATGACAAAACGCATGGGTGAGGGTTTCAGTGGCAGATTAGCTGAGTCAGATGAAGGTAGGCGATCTTTGTCATGGAGAGGATATGGGGTCAGAAGCTCAGCTTAGGATTGAGCTGTATGCCAAGGTTAACGGTTTGGTTCAGCCTCAGAGAGACCAGGGAGGGGGGATGGAATCGGTGACGAAGGGACGGAGTTTGTCGTGGGGACCGAAGATGGTGGCTTCAGTCTTCCCAATGTTTAACTGAAGCAAATTAAGGCTCATCGATGACTGGGTATTGGACTAGCAGTCCGACAGCACGGAGGCAGTAGAGGGGTCAAGGCTGATGGGGAAAGGTAGAGTCGGGTATCATTAACATATGTGTGAAAGCTGACTTCATGTCTGTCGATGTTGCCAAGGAGGCCACCTATAGATGAAGAGGTGGGCCTAAAGGCAGATGCTTCGGGGACTCCAGAGGTAATGGTGCAGGGGCGGGAAGAGACGCCATTGCTGGAGATTCTCTGGTTACACTCGGAGAGGTAAGAGTGGAACCAAAGGAGGGCAATCCCACTCAGCTGGACAACGGAGGAAAGGCATTGGAGGAGGATGGTGTGGTCGACCGTGATAAACTCTGCAGACAGGTCGAGGAAGGATAATGCACCACGGTCACCGTCACAGAGGATGTTATTTGTGACTTTGGATAGGGTTGTCTCGGTGCTGTGGCAGGGCGGAAACCTGACTGGCGAGATTCAATCACGTAATTGTGGGAAAGATGGGTTTGGGGAGTGGCGATATATTCAAGGAATTTGGAGAGGAAAGGGAGTTTGGCAGAACAGGCGGTCTGAGAGTGGTTTTTTTGAGGAGTGGGGGTTGTTGTGCATGTACCTTTAAGAGAATAACTGGTCTCAGACTGCAGTACCGGCAGTGACCACCCCTGTATAAAAGGCGCTAGAGAGCCTCTGTTGTTTAGTTTCGTTATTGACTTCCACCAGTAAAGATCTGTTTGTTTTCTCTCCTGCTAGTCCGTGTCTCAATCATTCACGGACTTAACAGGGGTGATGGCAGATTTGTAAGGGAGAGGGGGACAGTTTCTGAGGAGAGGGAACCATTCACCATGTCAGCTAGCATGGGGGCCAGGAAGGGAAGTTGGGTGGTCAGTAGTATAGTGGTATCAAAGGAGCAGGAGGCGGACTAGATGAGCTCAGAGAGGGCAGGAGGGATGATAGGAGAGAAACTAGTGGAAGACATGGGTTTAGGGCTAGGACAGGGGCAGCAGTGGTGGGGGGGGGAGGTTTGGCAAGGGGAACGGGTGGGGCAGCAGCTGAACAGAATTCACACTAACTGAGGGTTGACAGATGACAAGCTGTGAAGGGCGTCTAACTCCGTTATTTGGGTATTCCACTTGTTATTTTAATGAGATTCATAGAAAATGTAATTGTTGCCATGGTTACAGTGCAGCTTGCCAATAAGATTTCAAGCCAGGCACTTAATTTGATCGAATGTATTAAGGTAAACGGATGTTTTTTGTGATTTTAAGCATTTACCAAAATAGAGGAGTTTAGAGCAGCAGAATTTCAATTCCTCTCTGTCACACAACACTGCGTGTCCCCTGGGTTAATGGGCGGGCTGCTCACTCGGTTTAGGGCTCCATGTACCTTCGCTGCTCTTTCTCCCTTCTTACCTCCTGATGTGTCGGCCTTTGCTCCACAGCCCACTTGCTGATTCACTCCTCTCCCTCTTCACTCTGGGGCTGAGCATCCATTCCCTCTTCTCTCTTGCGCTCTCACTTTTCACTCGCACTCACTTTCTCACTCACTGTCTTTTGCTTTCACGTGCGCTATCTCGTTCTCTTCTCTCTCTCACTCTTTTGCTTGCCATCTCTTGCTCTTTCCTCCCTCTCTCACACACCATCTCCCTTTTGTTCCTGTGCTTTCTTTCTGTCTCTTGCTCGTTCCTCCCTCTCTCGCATGCTCTCTCTTACTGTCTATGTCGCTCTCACTCGCTTGCTCGCTCTCTTGTGGTTTCTCTCTTGCACACTCTCTCTATTTGGATGGGAGATGTCACCTGAATTGGGGAGATGATTCAGTGGGTGTGATAAAACAAAGACAGACTTTAAGGTGCAGTCACTGTTGTTATGTGAGCAGCATAGCAGTCAATTTGGACATGGCAAGATCCCACAAGCAGCAACGTTTGGGGAGTGCCGGTGTGCAGACTTCAGGCAGGGACAGGATCTGGCTCAGCTCAGTGTCTCATTATCAAACAGCGCACTGATATGTACTGCCAAAGTTCACACAGGAAGAATGTTCACACAGGAAGAATGGTCACATGGGCAAGGTACCATGGGGACTATACCACGGCCAGTGTTCCCGGTGGAGAGGAGTGGACAAAGGAACTCTAAGGGGTGCCTCATTGGCGGTCTATTGAGTTTGGTGAATTTGATTCCAGGAAACGATATGAGCGTCTCTTTCTGGCTGTGGGATGTGTAGTGCAATCATGTTGAGTCCGTTGTCCTGCTGTTCTTTGCCAGGCTAAATCTGGTGACTTCTCCTCGCTCAAGCACAGCATCTTGCGAATGCTGCTGGATGCAGGCTTCCTGTTCCTCCTGCGGTTCTCATTGGATGACAGTGCCGAGAATGTGATCGCTGCCTGTGTCCAGGCCCTGAAGGCGCTCTTAGTCTCTCCCTCTGATGAGGTAAGTCACCTGACCCTTCCAAATGTGTCTGGTGTTTGAGAACTGCTTCCTGTGCACTTCAACCCCGGGATGTGTTTTTACGGCCATAACTGGTGGAGGTTCAACCCGGTCAGTAGGAATACGGCTGAGTGAAGGGTACTGGGATAGAGATCAAACCCAGTCTGCCGCTGCCATAGGTGACCTGTGCCATTAGAGAAGGCTCCTGGCCTCTGGCCTGCCTCGAATCTGTTGTATTGAGGCCTCACCCCCCTTAGTCATACACCTCTACTTGTTAACACATTGCAAATCAGCCCCATGATCACTGACTCAATTCAAATATTAGTTCCACAGTCACTGACCCTCAGATATTAGTCACCTAGTCACTGACCCCTTCAGATATTAGTCCCACAGTCACTGACCCCTCGGATATTTGTCCCACAGTAACTGACCCCACAGATATTTGTCCCACAGTCACTGACCCCTCAGATATTGTCCCATAGACACTGACCCCTCAGATGTACGTCCCCTGGTCACGGACCCCTCAGATATTAGTCCCACAGTCACTGACCCCTCAGATATTAGTCCCCTGGTCACTGACCCCTCAGATATTAGTCCCACAGTCACTGACCCCTCAGATATTAGTCCCACAGTCACTGACCCCTCAGATATTAGCCCCCTGGTCACTGACCCTCAGATATTAGTCCCACAGTCACTGACCCCTCAGATATTAGTCCCACAGTCACTGACCCCTCAGATATTAGTCCCCAGGTCACTGACCCCTCAGATATTAGTCCCACAGTCACTGACCCCTCAGATATTAGTCCCCTGGTCACTGACCCCTCAGATATTAGTCCCACAGTCACTGACCCCTCAGATATTAGTCCCCTGGTCACTGACCCCTCAGATATTAGTCCCACAGTCACTGACCCCTCAGATATTAGTCCCACAGTCACTGACCCCTCAGATATTAGTCCCCTGGTCACTGACCCCTCAGATATTAGTCCCACAGTCACTGACCCCTCAGATATTAGTCCCACAGTCACTGACCCCTCAGATATTAGTCCCCTGGTCACTGACCCTCAGATATTAGTCCCCTGGTCACTGACCCCTCAGATATTAGTCCCACAGTCACTGACCCCTCAGATATTAGTCCCACAGTCAGTGACCCCTCAGATATTAGTCCCCTGGTCACTGACCCCTCAGATATTAGTCCCCTGGTCACTGACCCCTCAGATATTAGTCCCCTGGTCACTGACCCCTCAGATATTAGTCCCACAGTCACTGACCCCTCAGATATTAGTCCCCTGGTCACTGACCCCTCAGATATTAGTCCCCTGGTCACTGACCCCTCAGATATTAGTCCCCTGGTCACTGACCCCTCAGATATTAGTCCCACAGTCACTGACCCCTCAGATATTAGTCCCCTGGTCACTGACCCCTCAGATATTAGTCCCCTGGTCACTGACCCCTCAGATATTAGTCCCACAGTCACTGACCCCTCAGATATTAGTCCCACAGTCACTGACCCTCAGATATTAGTCCTCTGGTTACTGACCCCTCAGATATTAGTCCCTTGGTCACTGACCTTCAATATTAGTCCCCTGGTCACTGACCCCTCAGATATTAGTCCCCAGGTCACTGACCCTCAGATATTAGTCCCCTGGTCACTGACCCCTCAGATATTAGTCCCACAGTCACTGACCCTCAGATATTAGTCCCGCAGTCACTGACCCTCAGATATTCGTCCCCTGGTCACTGACCCTCAGATATTAGTCCCCTGGTTACTGACCCCTCAGATATTAGTCCACTGGTCACTGACCCCCTCAGATATTAGTCCCCTGGTCACTGGCCGTTCAGATATTAGTCCCCTGGTCACTGACCCCTCAGCTATTAGTCCCACAGTAACTGACCCCATAGATATTAGTCCCCTGGTCACTGACCCCTCAGATATTAGTCCCACAGTCACTGACCCCTCAGATATTAGTCCCCTGGTCACTGACCCCACAGATATTAGTCCCCTGGTCACTGACCCTTCAGATATTAGTCCCCTGGTCACGGACCCCTCAGATATTAGTCCCCTGGTCACTGACCCCTCAGATATTAGTCCCCTGGTCACTGACCCCTCAGATAATAGTCCCCTGGTCACTGACCCCTCAGATATTAGTCCCACAGTCACTGACCCCCTCAGATATTAGTCCCCTGGTCACTGACCCCCTCAGATATTAGTCCGCTGGTCACTGACCCCTCAGATAATAGTCCCCTGGTCACTGACCCCTTGGATATTAGTCCCCTGGTCACTGACTCCTCAGATATTAGTCCCACAGTCACTGACCCTCAGATATTAGTCCCCTGGTCACTGACCCCTCAGATATTAGTCCCCTGGCCACTGACCCCTCAGATATTAGTGCCACAGTCACTGACCCTTCAGATATTAGTCCCCTGGTCACTGACCCCATAGATATTAGTCCCCTGGTCACTGACCCCTCAGATATTAGTCCCACAGTCACTGACCCCTCAGATATTAGTCCCACAGTCACTGACCCCTCGGATATTAGTCCCACAGTCACTGGCCCCTCAGATATTAGTCCCACAGTCACTGACCCCTCAGATATTAGTCCCCTGGTCACTCACCCCTCAGATAATAGTCCCACAGTCACTGACCCTTCGGATATTAGTCCCCTGGTCACTGACCCCTCAGATATTAGTCCCCTGGTCACTGACCCCTCAGATATTAGTCCGCTGGTCACTGACCCCTCAGATATTAGTCCCCTGGTCACTCACCCCTCAGATATTAGTCCCCTGGTCATTGACCCCTCAGATATTAGTCCCCTGGTCACTGACCCTCAGATATTAGTCCCCTGGTCACTAACCCCTCAGATATTAGTCCCCTGGTCACTGACCCTCAGATATTAGTCCCCTGGTCACTAACCCCTCAGATATTAGTCCCCTGGTCACTGAACCCTCAGATATTAGTCCCCTGGTCACTGACCCCTCAGATATTAGTCCCCTGGTCACTAACCCCTCAGATATTAGTCCCCTGGTCACTGACCCCTCAGATATTAGTCCCCTGGTCACTAACCCCTCAGATATTAGTCCCCTGGTCACTGAACCCTCAGATATTAGTCCCCTGGTCACTGACCCTCAGATATTAGTCCCCTGGTCACTAACCCCTCAGATATTAGTCCCCTGGTCACTGACCCTCAGATATTGGTCCCCTGGTCACTGAACCCCTCAGATATTAGTCCCCTGGTCACTGACCCCTCAGATATTAGTCCCCTGGTCACTGACCCCTCAGATATTAGTCCCCTGGTCACTGACCCTCAGATATTAGTCCCCTGGTCACTGACCCTCAGATATTAGTCCCCTGGTCACTGACCCCTCAGACAATAGTCCCCTGGTCACTGACTCCTCAGATATTAGTCCCACAGTCACTGACCCCTCAGATATTAGTCCCACAGTCACTGACCCTCGGATATTAGTCCCCTGGTCACTGACCCCTCAGATATTAGTCCCACAGTCACTGACCCTCGGATATTAGTCCCCTGGTCACTGACCCTCAGATATTAGTCCCCTGGTCACTGACCCCTCAGATATTAGTCCCACAGTCACTGACCCCTCGGATATTAGTCCGTTGGTCACTGAACCCCTCAGATATTAGTCCCCTGGTCACTGACCCCTCAGATATTAGTAACCTGACCACTGGACCCTCACATTTTAGTGTCACAGTCACTGACCCCTCAGTTATTAGTCCCACAGTCACTGACCCCTCAGATATTAGTCCCCTGGTCACTGACCCCATAGATATTAGTCGCCTGGTCACTGACCACTCAGATATTAGTCCCCTGATCACTGACCCCTCAGATATAAGTCCCACAGTCACTGACCCCTCACATAATAGTCCCCTGGTCACTGACCCCTCGGCTATTAGTCCCACAGTCACTGACCCCTCAGATATTAGTCCCCTGGTCACTGACCCCTCAGATATTAGTCCCACAGTCACTGACCCCTCAGATATTAGTCCCCTGGTCACTGACCCCTCAGATATTAGTCCCACAGTCACTGACCCCTCAGATATTAGTCCCACAGTCACTGACCCCTCAGATATTAGTCCCCTGGTCACTGACCCCTCAGATATTAGTCCCCTGGTCACTGACCCTCACATATTAGTCCCACAGTCACTGACCCCTCAGATATTAGTCCCCTGGTCACTGACCCCTCAGATATTAGTCCCCTGGTCACTGACCCCTCAGATATTAGTCCCCTGGTCACTGACCCCTCAGATATTAGTCCCACAGTCACTGACCCCTCAGATATTAGTCCGCTGGTCACTGACCCCTCAGATAATAGTCCCCTGGTCACTGACCCGTCAGATATTAGTCCCACAGTCACTGACCCCTCGGATATTAGTCACCTGGTCACTGACCCTCAGATATTAGTCCCCAGGTCACTGACCCTCAGATATTAGTCCCCTGGTCACTGACCCCTCAGATATTAGTCCCCAGGTCACTGACCCCTCAGATATTAGTCCCCTGGTCACTGACCCCTCAGCTATTCGTCCCACAGTAACTGACCCCATAGATATTAGTCCCCTGGTCACTGACCCTCAGATATTAGTCCCCTGGTCACTGACCCCATAGATATTAGTCCCCTGGTCACTGACCCTCAGATATTAGTCCCCTGGTCACTGACCCCTTGGATATTAGTCCCCTGGTCACTGACCCTCAGATATTAGTCCCCTGGTCACTGACCCTTCAGATATTAGTCCCACAGTCACAGACCCCTCAGATATTAGTCCCCTGGTCACTGACCCCTCAGATATTAGTCCCCTGGTCACTGACCCTCAGATATTAGTCGCCTGGCCACTGACCCCTCAGATATTAGTCCCCTGCTCACTGACCCTCAGGTATTAGTTCCCTGGTCGCTGACCCCTCAGATATTAGTCCCCTGGTCACTGACCCCTCAGATAATAGTCCCCTGGTCACCGACCCCTCGGATATTAGTCCCCTGGTCACTGACCCCTCAGATATTAGTCCCACAGTCACTGACCCCTCCGATATTAGTCCCCTGGTCACTGACCCCTCGGATATTAGTCCCACAGTCAGTGACCCTCAGATATTATTCCCACAGTCACTGACCCTCAGATATTAGTCCCCTGGTCACTGACCCCTTGGATATTAGTCCCACAGTCACTGACCCTCAGATAAAAGTCCCACAGTCACTGACCCCTCCGATATTAGTCCCCTGGTCACTGACCCCTCAGATATTAGTCCCCTGGTCACTGACCCCTCAGATATTAGTCCCACAGTCACTGACCCCTCGGATATTGGTCCCACAGTCAGTGACCCCTCAGATATTAGTCCGCTGGTCACTGACCCCTCAGATATTAGTCCCCTGGTCACTGACCCCTCAGATATTAGTCCCCTGGTCACTGACCCTTCAGATATTAGTCCCCTGGTCACTGACACCCTCAGATATTAGTCCCCTGGTCACTGACACCCTCAGATATTAGTCCCACAGTCACTGACCCCTCAGATATTAGTCCCGTGGTCACTGACCCCTCGGATATTAGTCCCACAGTCACTGACCCTCAGATGTTAGTCCCTTGGTCACCGATCCCTCGGATATTAGTCCCACAGTCACTGACCCCTCGGATATTAGTCCCTTGGTCACTGACCCCTCAGATATTAGTCCCACAGTCACTGACCCCTCAGATATTAGTCCCCTGGTCACTCACCCCTCAGATAATAGTCCCACAGTCACTGACCCTCAGATATTAGTCGTACAGTCACTGACCCCTCAGATATTAGTCCCCTGGTCACTCACCCCTCATAATAGTCCCCTGGTCACTGACCCTCAGATATTAGTCCCTTGGTCACTGACCCTCAGGTATTAGCTCCCTGGTCGCTGACCCCTCAGATATTAGTCCCCTGGTCACTGACCCTCGGGTATTAGCTCCCTGGTCGCTGACCCCTCAGATATTAGTCCCACAGTCACTGACCCCTCGGATATTAGTCCCCTGGTCACTGACCCTTCAGATATTAGTCCCCTGGTCACTGACCCTTCAGATAATAGTCCCACAGTCACTGACCCCTCAGATAATAGTCCCCTGGTCACTGACCCCTCAGATGATAGTTCCCTGGTCACTGACCCCTCAGATAATAGTCCCACAGTCACTGACCCCTCAGATATTAGTCCCACAATCACTGACCCCTCCAATATTAGTCCCACAGTCACTGACCCTCAGATATTAGTGCCCTGGTCACTGACCCCATAGATATTAGTCCCCTGGTCACTGACCCCTCAGATATTAGTCCCCTGGTCACTGACCCTCGGATATTAGTCCCACAGTCACTGACCCTCAGATATTAGTCCCACAGTCACTGACCCCTCAGATATTAGTCCCCTGGTCACTGACCCTCAGATATTAGTGTCACAGTCACTGACCCCTCAGATATTAGTGTCACAGTCACTGACCCCTTGGATATTAGTCCCCTGGTCACTGACCCCTCAGATATTAGTCCCCTGGTCACAGACCCCTCAGATATTAGTCCCCTGGTCACTGACCCCTCAGATATTAGTCCCACAGTCACAGACCCCTCAGATATTAGTCCCCTGGTCACTGACCCCTCAGATATTAGTCCCACAGTCACTGACCCCTTGGATATTAGTCCCCTGGTCACTGACCCCTCAGATATTAGTCCCCTGGTCACTGACCCCTCAGATATTAGTCCCCTGGTCACTGACCCCTTGGATATTAGTCCCCTGGTCACTGACCCCTCAGATATTAGTCCCCTGGTCACAGACCCCTCAGATATTAGTCCCCTGGTCACTGACCCCTCAGATATTAGTTCCCTGGTCACTGACCCCTCAGATATTAGTCCCCTGGTCACTGACCCCTTGGATATTAGTCCCCTGGTCACTGACCCCTCAGATATTAGTCCCCTGGTCACAGACCCCTCAGATATTAGTCCCCTGGTCACTGACCCCTCAGATATTAGTTCCCTGGTCACTGACCCCTCGGATATTAGTCCCCTGGTCACAGACCCCTCAGATATTAGTCCCCTGGTCACAGACCCCTCAGATATTAGTCCCCTGGTCACTGACCCCTCAGATATTAGTGCCACAATCACTGACCCCGCAAATATTAGTCCCACAGTCACTGACCCCTCGGATATTAGTCCCCTGGTCACTGACCCTCAGATATTAGTCCCCTGGTCACTGACCCCTCGGATATTAGTCCCCTGGTCACTGACCCCTCGGATATTAGTCCCCTGGTCACTGACCCCTCAGATATAAGCCCCACAGTCACTGACCCCTCGGATATTAGTCCCCTGGTCACTGACCCCTCGGATATTAGTCCCCTGGTCACTGACCCCTCAGATATTAGTCCCCTGGTCACTGACCCCTCAGATATAAGCCCCACAGTCACTGTCCCTTCAGATATTAGTCCCCTGGTCACTGACCCTCAGATATTAGTCCCACAGTCACTGACCCCTCAGATATTCGTCCCACAGTCACTGACCCCTCAGATATTAGTCCCCTGGTCACTGACCCTCAGATATTAGTCCCCTAGTCACTGACCCTCAGATATTAGTCCCCTGGTCACTGACCCCTCAGATATTAGTCCCCTGGTCACTGACCCTCAGATATTAGTCCCACAGTCACTGACCCCTCAGATATTAGTCCCCTGGTCACTGACCCTCAGATATTAGTCCCACAGTCACTGACTCCTCAGATATTAGTCCCCTGGTCACTGACCCTCAGATATTAGTCCCCTAGTCACTGACCCCTCAGATATTCGTCCCACAGTCACTGACCCCTCAGATATTAGTCCCCTGGTCACTGACCCCTCAGATATTAGTCCTCTGGTCACTGACCCCTCAGATATTAGTTCCATAATCAGAGACATCATTCCTTAGTCCCGTGGCCACTATATTGCTCCTGCAGGTGCAATAACTGTGGGGCTATCGCCTCAGTGTGTGTGGCTTGGGCAAGGGGGAGGTAAGCTGAGGCTATTCCTCTGAACTCTGAGTGCTGCCTTCTCCCACCTTCTCTGTACTGACGCATGTTAGTTCTATTTCTGCTTTCCATTTTCCGCCCTCGCCGTGAGTCGCTGATTGCTGCAGATTGCTTCGCTGTTTGAGCATTGCGGCGACTGATTCCAAAGTGAAAAATCATAAAATTCTGAAAAGAGCCTCAGCAGCCCCCCTCCTGCCCACACTTAAAAATCTCATCCTCGCATCAGATGTGTTGCCTTGCTGCACCACCCTCCCTTCTTATCAATCCGTGCCACTCTCACTGCGCAATTGATGCGCTTTTCTTTTGAAGGTTAGCTGTATCTCTCTATCACATCTCACAACTCCTGGCTCGCAGAATAGCAGCCACTGTTGGCTGTGATGTGTGGGCCTGCACTTGTCTGGGGTTCCCTGTCCACCAGCACAAAGCAGCTGTCTGGAGAGGGGCTCTGAATCCATTGCTGACCGCCGTTACCTGAGCTTATTCCGCACTGCTCGACGACTGTCAAGTAGGATTGTCCTGGAGTCTCCAGCGAATTAAAACTAATCTCCCCGGGACATTGCTGCGAGCAAACCCAGGAGAAAAATCAGAGGGGCGTTTATAAAAAAAAAAAAAAAAGTTCATTTAACACTCTTGTTTGCTAGTTGTAAAAATGTTGGACATGGGAGGGAAAAAAGGTAATGAAGAGTCTATTCGCTTTTCAATTGGTGTTGGAAGGCGGGGAGGTGCAAGGATGGACGTGTCGACCAATGGCAGGGGTCTGGGGGCGTGACGGTTGGAGGGAGGACGTCATGTGATGAAACCTCCAGGAATATGTCCAGCCAGAGTTGGCAACTGACTATCCAGCCTCTTATTTTTAAGCTGTGTATTACTGATGAATCTGGTGCTTTGAGAGACATGCGACTGGCTTTATATTAAAAACTAGTCACGTCTCTCGTGGCACTGCACATGAAGGGTCAAAAGCAAATGCAGTATTCTGGTCAAGCAGGGTGAGATGGTTGGGGGGGCTGGTGGAGGTGTGATAATTAGACCGAGGAGGATACAGTGGGAAGGGGAGGGGAGGTGTTGGGAGCAAGAGAAAGATGGAATGATGGGAGGAGGGGGTTTGTTAGGAGGAGGTGTGCGGTTGGGAGCAAGAGAGAGATGGGTGAAGGGAGGAGCAGGAAAGGTTGCGAGCAAGAGCGATGGGGTGAAGTGGAGAATGGAGGAGTGGGAGGTGGGGGGCAGTAGGGGAGCGAAGGGAAGGGGATGGAGGCGGTGAACAATGAGAAGTTGAGGGTAGGGGATAGGACGGTGAGAGTTGAGGAAACAGGTTGGGGAAGTGAGTGAGGGGAGCAAAGGCAGGGAAATTGTATCATAAGGGAGGGTAGTCCCAGAATTTTGAGAGTTATGGCGGGGGAATGAACTTCAACTGCCTTTTCCGACAGAACCTGAAATGCAGTTGATATATGTTTGAGCATTTATATCAAAATGAGAGAGGATCGCCTCTTCCTGTTTTCCTTTGCTATTAATTGTTTACCTTGTGTTATCCCTTTGTCTGGCAGTTACTCACTCTCTCACTCACTCACTCTCTCCCACACTCCTGCTGGAGGGTGCCTGTGCCTTCAAGTAAGATTGTGAAGCGCTGAACATCACATGTTCTGTTTCACACTGTGTATGATCAGAATTGCAAAACGTTTTTTGTTTAAATTGTGATGCATGTGGTAAAACAAAAAGATGTGACAATATTTGGTGCTGGACGGAGGCTGACCCTGTTGCTGCCAGTAAATACGAGCCCCTTCCCTGCAGGAATATTTCGACAGGACCTTCTCCTGGTACTTGGGAGCATCAGCGTTTCCCCTTCGGCCTAATGAGGCGGAGGAGGACGATGAGGATGACGAGGAGGAGGAGGAACTGGAGACCAGGCAGAACGAGAAAGCCAAGTCCAAGGAGGATAACAAAGCTGATCCGGATGTTGCCCGTGCTGACGCTGTGAAAGTAATGTTCTTTTAACAAGCTGCCTTGTTTTACAGTGGTGTTTGAGTATTTAAAATGGTACAGAATCATTCCTTTAAGGCCTCTTGCCCAGGGCCTTGACACAGGCTTGTTGCCCTCTTAAGCCTTTTGTCCAGCCACAGTTGGCAGCCATGCAGGTTTATGCCTTTTCACCATATGCCACCCTGTGACCTATGACCCGCATCATGCTGTATTGTGGGGGAACGTGTCACGGTCAGGGGTTGGATCGCAGAGCGTACAAACCAAATCCCCTCGAGATGGGCGGGAAAAGATTGACGTATGAGGAAGCTGGTTGCTTGGTGTGGAGGGGGGTATGTATTGGGTGGTCTTACTCTCAGGTACCAGGTTTAACTTTTGGGTGATTCCCAGCCCGGTCTGCCTTGAGTGTTTGAATTATGCTGGTTACATTATATAAAAGAAAAAGAAAGACTTGTATTTCTATCGTGCCTTTCATGACCTCAGGACGTCCGAAAGCGCTTTACAGCCAATGAAGTACTTTTGAAGTGTAGTCACTGTTGTAGGAAATGCAGCAACCAATTTGTGCACCGCAAGTTCCCAGTAACAGCAGTGTGATAATGACCAGATAATCTGTTTTAGCGGTGTTAGTTGGGGGATAAATATTGGCCTGGACACCGGGAAGAACTCTCCTGATCATCTTACATTACATAGGATATATATGACACAGAAACAGGCCATTCAGCCCAACCAGTCCGTGCCGGCGTTTATGCTCCACTCATGCCTCCTCCCGTCTTTCCTCACCTAAATCTATCAGCATAACCCTCTTCCCTTCTCCCTCATATGCTTGTCTACTCTATCCAAACCTTACATAATTTTAAAGACCTCAATTAGGTCACCCCTCAGCTTTCTTTTTTCAAGCAAAAAGAGACCCAGCCTGTTCATCCTTTCCTGATATGTAGACCCTCACATTTCTGGTGTCATCCGTGTAAATCTTCTCTGCACCCTCTCCAGTGCCTCTATATACTTTTTATAATATGGCAACCAGAACTGTACGCAGTGCTCCAAGTGTAGTCTAACCAAGGTTCGATACAGGTTTAGCATAACTTCCCTACTTCTCAATTCTATCCATCTAGAAATGAACCCTAGTGCTCGGTTTGCTTTTTTATGGCCTTGCTAACCTGTGTCGCAACTTTTAGTGATTTGTGTATTTGTACTCGGAGATCCCTTTGTTTCTCCACCCCACCTAGACTCGCACCCTCCAAGTGATAAGTGGCCTCCCTATTCTTCCTACCAAAATGTAATGCCTCACATTTATCTGTGTTGAACTTCATTTGCCAATTACAGTAAACTCTTGTTTAAACCTAATCAACTGGAATTCTTTAATAACCGGCAAAATAGATAACCGGTAATCTTGCCGAATCTATCCGTTTTTCGTTTTTCCGAGTCCGAGTTTCCTGTGGTGGCCGAGTTAGTCATTGGTTTTAATTTTTTTTGTTACAAATGGCCTACCTCTCTGTTATCCGGAATTTTTAATCAACCGGCATCACCCCGGTCCCGTCAGTGCCGGATACAAAAGAGTTTACTGTATATGCTCATTCTGCAAGTTTATTAATATCCTCCTGTAACTTGTTGCAGTCCTCCTCAGTATTGACTATCCTCCCCAATTTGATGTCATCCGCAAATTTAAGAATTGTGTTTTTGATTCCTAAAACTAGATCATTAATGTAAATTGTGATCAGCAGTGGTCCCAGTACTGATCCTTGTGGAACACCACTACCCACCTTCTGCCACTGTGAATAGCTACCCTTTACTCCCACTCTGCTTTCTGTCCTGAAGCCAGCCAGCTATCCATTCTGCTACTTGTCCCCTGACTCCGCATTCTCTGACCTTGTTCATCAGTCTATTATGGGGTAACTTATCGAAGGCCTTTTGAAAATCAAGATAAATTTCATCTACTGCATTATCATTGTCTACTCTCTGTTACCTCTTCAAAAAATTCAATAAGGTTGGCCAAGCAAGATTTTCCCTTTTGAAATCCATGTTGACTATTCATCATTATTATTTTTTGTTACTAAATGTTCTTCTAATTTCTCCTTTAGTAGGGATTCCATTATTTTTCCTACCACCGATGTTAAGCTAACTGGTCTGTAATTCCCTGGACATGTTCTATCCCCCTTGTTAAATATCGGTATTACATTAGCTATCCGCCAGTCCTCTGGCACTACACCTTTTTCTAACAAATTATTAAATATGTGTAGTAATGTCTCTGCTATCTCTTCCCTAGATTCCTTTAAAATGCGTGGATGCAATCCATCCAGACTATCAAAATAGTGCCACGGGATCTTTTTCATCCACCTCAGACAGGGCCTAGGTTTAACATCGCATCTGAAAGACAGCCCGTCTGATATTGCTGCATTCCCTCACTACAGCGCTGGAGTGTCAGCCTAGAATTGTGCTCAAATCTCTGGAGTGGGACTTGAACCCACGACCTTCTGACTCAGACGAGAGTGCTGCCACTGAGCCATGGCTGACGCACGTGGCTATGTGTGTGTAAAGTCGAGCTTTGCCTTATCAGCCTGGGCATATCCTTACAGGGAAGGATTCCTTCAGCTCCCATGGGACAAATGCTGCAAAGTAATTTCAAGATTGTTAAAGCTGCTCCATCCCTTTAGAAATGCACCGCTTAGAATTTCCTTTGATTCCAGGTCAAGCTGCTGTGGATTTTTGGATGGAGTTAAAGGAGCTCCTGGGATAAGTGTGTACGTTCTGGGCAGCTGATGCAGGTTACTGGTGCGAAGTCTCTGCTCAGCCCAGCCAGTGTGGCTGTAGAGGCGCTATAAGTGTGCTAGGGATGAGGAGGGTGGTAAATCAACCCGGGTTTCTGCTCCTGGTCACCATGAGTGACTCTCTGTGGATGATGAGCATGTAGGCATCGGGAGAGGACAGAATCTCAATCAGTTGTGATTCACCACCATGGACAAATAGCCTAGTGACGTACGCCCGAAGAGCAAACACTGGGCCGAAGAGCAAACACTGGGCTGAAGAGCAAACACTGGGCCGAAGCCTGTTGGTGTCCATGGACCTGTTCACCATTAAGAGCAGTGCCTTTTGTTTTAAAAGGAAGGAGGGGAAAAATTGGAAAATCCTGAGCCCATACAATTGCAGAGAATACTCCTGTGTTTCTATAATAGATGGCTTGGGAATGCCTTCCAATGAAGGGTGTTCAGTCACTTGGTGTGATCTGGGAAGCTGTTGTGTGCGAGTGTCTTAACCATCTGCCCGATGAAGATGATCTTTATTCACGTATCATAAGATCAGGTCAGATGTGCAACTGAGAACATCAGCTGCTTTTCCTTTGCTCCCCATATAATGCTCCCTTATTGTGTCTTGTGTTCCGTGAGTTGATTTCTTTCTCTCCCCCCCTCAGTTTGCAAGATTTGTCATTTCTGCAGTGTTTCTTAGACTTACTTTTTCCTTTCATCCAGCTTTTCTTTCCCTTCTTCATCCATGCTTTCATTGGTTTCTAAGGTCTTGTTTTTTTGCACACTGTTGCATGTCACCCTCCCCCTCCCTTACCTTCTCGTGTTCCTTCTCTCTGCGACTCTCTCTTGCTCAGTGAGACAGGCTCATGACACCAAAGTATAATCAGAGGGCATGCCCTGTTGAGATACCTTGGTCACACCATTACACTGGACGCAGTCCTATCGCGCTCTCTTTTGCACTGTGTATTTTTTTACATTTTTTAATTATCATTCTTGTTTTCAAATCCATGGCCTTGCCCTTCCCTATCTCTGTAACCTCCTACAACCCTTTGAGATCTCTTCGCTCCTCCAATTCTGGCCTCTTGCACATCCCCGATTTTAATCGCTCCACCATTGGCGGCCGTGTCTTCTGCTGCCTAGGACCCAAGCTCAGGAATTCTCTCTCCAAGCCTCTCTACCTCTCCCTCCTCCTTAAGACGCTCCTTTAAACCTACCTCTGACCAAGCTTTTAGCCACTTGTCCTAATATCTTCTTGTGTGGCTTGATGTCAAATTTTGTTTGTTAGAGGTCCTGTGAAGCATCATGGGACGTTTTACTACATTAAACATGCTATATAAATGCAAGTTGTTGTTGTAAAGATGGCACCATCCAGGGACTTGATGGCCCATTCCACACCCTTGAAGCTTCACTTATTGTTTAAGTCCAGATGTTTCAGTTGCACAATGTTATTTTGGGGGAAGGGTAAGAAGCCGGCCGAGACTCAAGATAAGAACATAAGAAATAGGAGCAGGAGTAGGCCATTCGACCCCTTGAGCCTGCTCCACAATTCGATAAGATCATGGCTGATCTTCTACCTCAACTCCACTTTCCTGCACTATCCCCATATCCCTTGATTCCCTTACTCTCCAAGAATCTATCAATCTCTGTCTTGAATATACTCAATGACTGAGCCTCCACAGCCCTCTGGGGTAGAGAATTCCAACGATTCACCACCCTCTGAGGGAAGAAATTTCTCCTCATCTCAGTCCTAAATGGCCGACCCCTTATTCTGAGACTGTGACCCCTGGTTCTAGTCTCCCCAGCCAGGGGAAACATCCTCCCTGCATCTACCCTGTCAAGCCCTGTAAGAATTTTGTATGTTTCAATGAGATCACCTCTCATTCTTCTAAACTCCAGAGAATAGAGGCCGTGTGTTCTCAATCTGTCCTCATAGGACAATCCTCCCCCCCCCCCCCCCCCCCCCCGCCCAATCCCAGGAACCAGTCTGGTGAACCTTCGTTGCACTCCCTCTATGGCAAGTATATCCTTCCTTGGGTAAGGAGACTAAAACTGTACACAATACTCCAGGTGTGGTCTCACCAGGGCCCTATATAATTGCAGTAAGACATCTTTACTCTTTCATACTCAAATCCTCTCGTAATAAAGGTCAACATACCATTTGCTTCCAAATTGCTTGCTGTACCTGCATGTTAACTTTCAGTGATTCGTGTACAAGGACACCCAGGTCCCTCTGAACACCAACATTTCCCAATCTCTCGCCATTTAAAAAATATTCTGCTTTTCTATTTTTCCTACCAAAGTTGATAACTTCACATTTCTCCACATTATAATCCATTTGCCATGTTCTTGCCCACTCACTTAGCCTGTCTATATCTCTTTGCAGCCTCTTTGCATCCTCCTCACAACTTACATTCCCACCCAGCTTTGTGTCATCAGCAAACTTGGATCTATTACATTTGGTTCCCTCATCCAAATCATCGATATAGATTGTGAATAGCTGAGGCCCAAGCATGGGATGAATAGCCTGTGGTGCCTGTCAGGGTAGATGAGCTGAATGGCTTGTTCCGAGTGGCCTGCTCCAATAGTATTTTTTATGGCTTGCCCATTGTATTGGTTTTATATCTGGCGCAAACGGAATAACAACCCTCTACATCAAAGCATAGCTTCTTGACAATGGACCCTGCAGGCTTGGCAACTTAAGGCCCAGTGCCTCCTCACCGCTAGCAGCTGGGTGCAGTTGTAGGATTGCATTTATTATCTGTTCTGATCCTTTCACTTGGGAAGGAACATTTAGGAACAGGAGTGGGCTACTCAGTCCTTCGAGTCTGTTCCGCCATTCAATTAGATCATGGCTGATCTGTATCTCAACTCCATTTACCCATCTTGGATCCATAACCCTTAATACCCCTGCCTAATTAAAATACCCCTGCCTAATTAAAATCAATCAATCTCAGTTTTGACATTTTCAATTGACCCCGAGCCTCAAAGGCTTTTTTGGGGCGAGAGTTCCAGATTTCCACTAACTTTTTTGTGAAGAAGTGATTCCTGACATCACCCCTGAATGGCCTAGCTCTAATTTTAAGGTTGTGCCCCTCCTTTGTTCTGGACTCTCCCATCAGAGGAAATAGTTTCTGTCTATCCACCCTATCAAATCCTTCAATCATCTTGGCGTTTACGCTCAGTTCCGCTGGTTTTCTCGGTGCAATTCAGCGGAAATCAGTGCAAAGAACTGCAGAATTTTAAACTCAAATTACATTCAGCGCAACTTGAGTTTCCCCAATCTTTTGTGTTACTCTTTATAAAAAAAAAAACAAAAAAAAACTACCCCGCTCACAAACTGGCCACGCCCCCAGGCTGAATTTATCACCATTGGGAGTTTCTGCTAATTGCACTCGTTTGCAGGCCTTCGAGGAGGCTCTTAAAATTAAGCTCATTTGTTTGGGCGCAAGGACACTAATAGGCACGTTTTAAAAACTTTTGAATTTTTTAAAAATTTACTAAGATACTGACTACTGTACCCCAATATAATTAGTAACTGGTTCTGTAATTTTTTTAAGTCATTTTCAGTAATTTAAAATCGGGTTACTCACAGGCGCTGGATTGAAACTGCGATTTCTTTTCTTGATAAACGCATTTGCAGCTGTATTAATCAAACTGCATCTAGTTACCACTCTTAAGTGTGTCAAGAAATATTTTTAAAGCAAATTAAAAAAATTTAAAAAAATTATGTTTTAAGATGCTGCCCGATTGCGCTGGTTCCTGGCCCTTTTTGCATTTGGCATTATGCAAATGAGTTTGAGTGGAAACTCGAGGGAAAAGAAGCTTCTCGAACAGGCGCAATTTTGCACACAAAGCAGAAACTCTGCCCCCTGATGTTTAACTTGTCTGCAATATTCTTCCCCCCTCTCAGGGTTTGCTGAAGATGAAAGTACTTCGCCGTTTGCGTTACATCCTTGAAGTTGTTCGACCTGTTCCCTCAGTCGTTCTTGACATTTTGGAGATCTTGACTCGAATAGCAAGACACTCTTCTGAGGCTTGTAATCAGGTAATTAATATACTGTCAGTAATTGTCATCGATATAGTTCTGCACACATCCATTATAAAGAATTTGCATTTATATGGCGCCTTTCACAACCTCACGGCGTCCCAAAGCATTTTACAGCTAAGGAAGTACTTTTGAAGTGCCATCACTGTTATAATATAGGAAACATAGCAGCCAATTTGTGCACAGCAAGGTCCCACCATCAGCAATTTGTTAAATTACCAGATACAGGAAACTCGATATACCGGCACCTGAATAACCGGAAATCTCTGTTAACCGGCAAAATTCAGGAGTAGGTTCAGGTAAGTTTTACTTCATATTAGTGGCCGTTCCTGGATCTGTGGCCGTGTAACCGGGGTTCCTGCACCTGTTGCTATGCAACAGGGATGCCTGGATCTGTGGCCGGGGTTCCTGCACCTGTTGCTATGCAACAGGGATGCCTGGATCTGTGGCCATGTACGGGGCTCTCGTACCTTTTACTATACTTCTCTGTAATCCGGACTTTTTGATAAACCGGCACCACGCCGGTGCCGGATAAAAAAGAGTTTCCTGTAATCTGTTTTAGTGATGTTGGTTGAGGGATAAATATTGACTGTGACACTGGGGAAAACGCCCCTGCTCTTCTTTGAAACAGTGCCTTAGGATCTTTTACATCCACCTTAGAGGGCAGATGGGGCCTCGGGTTAACATCTAATCCAAAGGACAGCACCTCTGACAGTGCAGCGCTCCCTCAGTACTGCACTGGAGTGGAGATTGAACCCGCAATCTTCTGACTCGGAGACGAGAGTGCTACGACTGAGCCAGGTCTGGCACTATAGCTTGGGGTGCTTTAGTAGGGTGAGTAGGCTGGATGCTTGTAGATGTGGGAGAGCTTGGTGGTGCACATGGAAGTTGTCTGTGATGCAGAGAGGGAATAGAAGAAAAAATGGGGTGCATGAGGGGGAGGGAATTTTGGGTTTTGCGATAGAACGAACAGGGGGTGCTCAAGAGACATTGTGGGTTGAGGCGGAAGGAAAGAGTTGGAAGCCCAGGAAGCAAAGAATGTGGTGCATATCAGGGAGAATCAGGTGAGAGAGAGAGAGCTAAAGACTGTTGGGATGGTTGTGTTCTCGATTATACAGCTTCCTCATCTTACAGAACAGAAGGAGGCCGCTCGGGCCATTGTACCTGTGTCGGCTCCTTGAAAGAGCTCTCCAATTAGTCCCGCTGTTTCCCCATAGCCCTGAAAATGTTTCCTTTTCAAGTATATATCTTGAATCTGCTTCCACCACTCTTTCAGGCAGTGCATTCCAGATCATCATAACCCGCTGCGTAAAAAAAAAAAAAAAAATGTCTCCATCTCCAGATTGTGATAAATTTATGTACAACCAAAATTTGTTGCATTGCAAGAAATGATGGACTTCAGTTATGTGGAGAGATTAGAGAATCTGGGATTATTCTCTTTAGAGCAGAGAATGTTAAGGGGAGATTTAATCGAGGTGTTCAAAATGATGAGGGGTTTTGATGGCGTGAATAGGGAGAAACTGTTTCCACTGGCAGGAGGGTCAGTAACCAGAAGACACAAATTTAAGATAATTGGCAAAAGAACCAGAGGGGAGATGAGGAGAAATTTCTTTACACAGTGAGTTGTTGTGATCTGGAATGCACTGCCTGAAATGGCGATGAAAGCAGATTCAGTAGTAACTTTCAAAACGGAATTGGATATATACTTGAAAAGGAAACATTTGCTGGGCTATGGGGAAAGAGCAGGGGAATGGGACTAATTGGAGAGCTCTTTCAAAGAGCCGGCACAAGCACGGTGGGCCGAATGGCGGCCTCCTGTGCTGTAAAATTCTATGATCTCCACTCTGGTTCTTTTGCCAATTATCTTAACTGTGTCCTGGTTACTGATCCGCCTGCCAGTGGAAACAGTATCTCCTTATTTACTCTATCAAATCCATGATCTTAGTTCACCACGACTGGAGGCAAATGAATAAACTGGGTTTGGCAAAAAAGCACAAGGCAGGCGGGAGAATTGCATGAGGCAGGATGTGTTGAATGGCCTGGCAGTGGTTGCATGTAGTTCCCAAGGGCCTAGACTTGGCTGTCTGTGATTCCTGGAGTTACACGTTTCAAGGTAGGTACTGCAGGAAATTCAGAGCCAGAGTGATCTCCTGGACTAGTTTTGAACGCCTAGATGGGTCGTAGAGAGGTTTCCCAGATTTTTTTCCACCCAAATTGGCGTGGGTTTTTATCTGGTTTTTCACCTCTCCCAGAAGGTCACATGGTTTCAGGTGAGTGGAAGTCTATATATTGTGATACACAAGGTGTGGGACAGGCCGGATGGACCAGAGGATCTTTTCCTGTCTGGCATTGTTCATACGTTCGTATGCGAACCCAAAAGTGGTGTTGTTGAGATACCGCGGCAAACGTGGGAGTCGAGACCAGAGTTGGTGAAACACAACTGCTTTAATCAACCTCATGGCAAAGAGAAACTGGAAAAGCCCGCGCAACCACTTAAATACTCCCCAGACAGGAACTGCTCCCGGCAGCCTGTCCCTGCGGGAAACAAGTTGCTGGAGGAAAGGGCCCCGGCTGGGGGCGTCTGCTTAAACTGTCCGTGCCGCCGTGAGCGGATTATGTCCAGTGGTGGCGTGTCGCCACAGAGCTCCCCCCAGAATCCGCTTAGGAGGAGTGGACGAGTCGTGACGGTGGTCTAATGGTTCTGCCGGAGCGGCTCTGAGTGGTCGCCGGTCTAGTTGGTGGGGCCGGGCGGTTCGCCGCTGGCTTGCTGGTGGGACGGCCTCTAGTTGGAGGTCGGGCCACGGGGACCTGTTCCCCTGGTTCTGTGTGTGCTGGTTTGAGCCGGTCGATGGAGACTGTGTCGACCCTGTCGCCGAGTCGCAGCTTGAAGACCTTGTCCCAGGTTTGTAGTACCTCGTACGGTCCGTCGTACGGGGGTCGCAGGGGTCCGCGGTGCGCGTCGTGTCGCACGAAGATGAAGCGTGCCTGCTGTAAGTTTGGTGGGACGTGAGGTGCGAGTTCGCCGTGTCGGTTGACCGGAAGTGGGGCGAACTGTTGAGCGGAAGAGTAAGAGTTGAGCCGCTGCTGTTCGGCCGACCAAGGCGTGGTAGCCTCCGGGAGGAATTCGCCTGGTACGCGCAGCGGTTGTCCATAGACTAACTCCGCTGCCGAGGACTGGAGGTCTTCCTTGACCGCGGTGCGTAGGCCTAGTAGCACCCACGGTAGGCGGTCAGTCCAGGTACTGTCCTGCAGGCCGGCGCGGAGTGAGGCCTTGAGTGACCTGTGGAAGCGTTCACACAGCCCATTGGCCTGCGGGTGGTACGCCGTGGTTCGGTGGAGCGTCACCCCGAGGTTGCGTGCTGCGGCCGTCCAGAGTTCGGAGGTGAACTGGGCGCTTCTGTCGGAGGTTAAGTCGGCTGGTACGCCGAACCTTGCGACCCAGGTGTTAACGAACGCCCTGGCGATGTCGGCTGTGGTGGTGGAGGTCAGCGGCACTGCCTCAGGCCAGCGTGTGTAGCGGTCGACCATCGTGAGGAGATAAGTTTTGCCTTGTGATGGTGGCAGAGGACCGACGATGTCGACGTGTACGTGGTCGAAGCAGCGGCTGGGTACCTCGAAGTCTCCCAGGGGTGCTTTTGTGTGCAGCTGTACCTTAGCCCGTTGGCAGGCGAGGCAGGAGGTGGCCCAAGTCCGAACATCTTTGCTGAGGCTGCGCCAGACGAAGCGCTGGGAGAGGAGTTTGACGGATGCGCGGGAACCCGGATGGGAGAGCCCGTGTAGCGCGTCGAAGATGCGGCGGCGCCAGGTTGCAGGGACGACCGGCCTGGGTTGGCCGAGTGAGACGTCGCAAGTGACTGCCGTGGCTTCGGGCCTGTGTGCGACCTTGGCTAGGCGTAGCCCTGGCAGGCTGGTAGCCGCCGAGAGGAGGTCTGGGTCCATGAGCTGGGCCGCTGCTAGTTGCGCGTAGTCGACCGCAAGGTGATTCGCGCAGATGGCGGGACGGGAAAGGCAGTCGGCGACAACGTTGTCTCTACTGGTGAATCCTGCAGCGCTGCCCAAACCTTGGGGACTGTGGCATAGGTGAGAGAGGCGACGAGGTAGTCGTACTTCGTGGCGTCGACTGTAATGTTTTTCAGCCGGAATCTGGACTCGGCTTGAACGAACCAGGCCTCGGCCAGGTTCTCCCAAAAGTCCGGTAGTTTAACCGTGACTGCGTTTGTATCCGCCATGCTAGCTTAGGATTCGTCCTGAGCGTCGGGGTCACCAGTGTTGAGATACCGCGGCAAACGTGGGAGTTGGTGAAACACAACTGCTTTAATCAACCTCATGGCAAAGAGAAATTGGAAAAGCCCGCGCAACCACTTAAATACTCCCCAGACAGGAAGTGCTCCCGGCAACCTGTCTCTGCGGGAAACAAGTTGCTGGAGGAAAGGGCCCCCGGCTGGGGGCGTCTGCTTAAACTGTCCGTGCCGCCGTGAGCGGATTATGTCCAGTGGTGGTGTGTCGCCACAGTGTGAAGATTGTTTATTCAGTTTAGTGCTCTCTGACTCTCTCTCGCTCGCTCAGATTCTAGGTTGCCCGAGGCTGCTGGAGACGATCGTCTCAGAGTTCCTGCCGTCCACCTGGCAGATCCAGACCCTGAGAACGGGCGAGCCGATGGCCAGTACCCACGGTGTGCCAACTGCGGCTGCCATGAAACTGACCCGCGTCCTGGCATCTGCTGGAAGGAATCTTTCGGCTATTCTGGTAAGGGTCACCTGAGCTTAAGCCATTCTTCATTCGCCACACCTTAGCAACAAATGGCGCGAATTATCGCGTGATATCCCTTTAAGATGTATTGTCGTTATTGTTTGAGTTTGACTTTGAGAGTCTGTGCTGGTATTTTTCTCCACCTATTCTAATCTTACTGTCCTGCTCGCTCTCCATATCCCTTAATATTCCTTGTTCTCAAGCAACTATCTAACCCCCTTTTAGAGGAATTGATGGTCGTTGCTTCAATTAGGGTTTGTGGCAGCAAATTCCACGTTATAACTACTCTCTGAGTAAAAACAAATTCTAATCTCCCTTTTAATTCTTTTTGTGGTGGTTTTAATGTTCTCCTCTCATCATTTCTCCGACCAATTTGTCAATATTAACCTTCTTGCATAGAATTATGTAGAATGTACAGCATAGAAACAGGCCATTCGGCCCAACAGGTCCATGCGGTGTTTATGCTCCACACGAGCCTCCTCCCACCCCTCTTCATCTAACCCTATTAGCATAACCTTCTATTCCTTTCTCCCTCATACACTTAACTAGTTTCCCCTTAAATGCATCTACGCTGTTCACCTCAACTACTCCTTGTGGTGGCAAGTTCCACATTCTAACCACACTCTGGGTAAAGAAGTTTCTCCTGAATTCCCTATTGGATTTATTAGTGACTATCTTATATTTATGGCCCCTAGTTTTGTTCTCCCCCACATCTTCTCTATGTTTACCCTATCAAACGTTTTCATAATCTTAAAGACCTCTATCAAATCACCCCTCAGCCTTTTCTGGAGAAAAGAGCCCTAGCCAGTTCAATCTTGCCTGATAAGTATATCCTCTCAGTTCTGGTATCATCCTTGTAAATCTTTCTTGCACTTTCTCCAGTGCCTCTATATCTTTTTTAATATGGAGAACAAAGCTGTTCACTATACTCCAAGTGTGGTCTAACCACCACCTTTTGAAGTCGTGCAAGCTTTTTGGACCCACGCGCTTAACCTTCAACAATGCGACTTCAACCCTGATGGTGCTTGGAAAGCCGAATGGAGTTCATAAGTCACAGACAAACACCTCGTGAAAGACCCAACACACAAACTCCCTGGCTTCGACCTTCCATGAAGCTTGTGGGCAAACTATGGCAGGTGCGGAATCAAAAACTCTCCAGTGTGCGACTGTGGTCACCCAGAACAGACCATGGAACATATAACAACTCCATGCCCGATTCACAAATATGAAAGAGGCAACACAGCGATACACACTGCTACTCCTAGCGCAATTATCTAAATGTGAAATTATAGTTGTTGCTCTACATCTATGTCAGCCATACGAAGTAGTAGTATACAAGTTTAACATAATGTCTCTACTTTTCAATTCTATCCCTCTAGAAATTAACCCCAGTACTTTTTTGCTTTTTTATGGTCTTGTAATCCTTCAAAATGACTTCCATCAGGTCACTCTTCAACCTTCTCTGCTCTAGTGAAAAAAGTCTCAACTTCTCAAGTTTTTCTTTATAACTATAACCCCAAGTAATAGCTTACTGAATCTATGCTGCACCTATTACACTGTTTTTATATTATTCCTATAAGGGGGTGCCCAAACTGTGTACAATCCTCCAGCTTATTTTGTACTCTATACTGGGATGCAATACCAATAATTCCCTTTGCCTTTTTTTATGATCTTATCTACTTGGTCCCGCTATATTTATTGACGTGTTTATCCACGCGTCCATGTTCCTCTGCTCCATTTAAAGCCGTACCACCTCAGTTCTGTTTCTTTTCCCCTGTTCACAGTTTGCCATACTTGGTCAATTCAGCGTCATTGGCAAATGTCAATTCTGTTCTTTCAATTCCTAAATCCAGGTCCTTTGTTTATATTGAAAGTAAGAGTGGCCCCAACACAGACCCCTGTGGGACACCACTCACCATATTGTTCTAGTCCAAGAAACTTCCTTTTACCCCTATTCTGTTTTTTGCCCTTTGACTTTCTCTCTCTCAATGTGGCTACATTGCCCATAATGGCAGTGCCTTTTCAAACTCCATATTAATCACATCCACTAAATTTCTGATATCTAACCTCTGTGTTTCTCCAAAGAGTTCTCATATGCTGGTCAAGCATAACCTGCCCTTTAGCAATCCAGGCTGCCTGGACCTGATCAGCTCATTTGTGTTTAGTAATTTCATCCCATATTATAGACTCTGGTAATTTACCAAGACTTGAAGTGAGATTAACCTATAACTTTCTGCCTTACCCTTCTTCAAAGAGGAGATAGAGATGTCACATTTGCCATCCTCCTGTCCTCTGGCACAATTTTCCTTTCCACAGAATTTTGGAAAATTAGATCAGAACTTCTGCCATTTCTCTCCCAGCTTCCTTCTGGATCCTTCAGGTCCCAGTGATAACCATATATTTCTACATATCTCAGTAACTCCTTCCAGCCAATACTGACTGCACCTCTGCTGCTAATCCAGCTCCCTCACAGTGTTGGATCTTGATGGTGAGGTGCTCTGTTCCAATCGCAACATGTGTATGATCACTGTCACCGTGTATCTTCGTAAGCCAAGCTCTGACTCCGAGTTATGGAGTAACTAACTGTTGCTCCTTTGGTTTTGGAAAATGATCAAATGAAGAAGAAATTAATTGTGGCTGACAATCAGATCCCTAGTTAGTTACTACCTAGAGCCTGGACGAGCTAGGAATGTAAAAGTTTACAGCTTAACACCTGATCTTCACAGCTGCTTGAAAAGCAACTGAAATTACAGAAGGCTGTTCTGATTCTGGCTGCAATCCTGATACAAGCCAGTACAAATCCTTCTGTTGAAATGAAACCCTTCCCCAGAGAGTTTCCAAGAGGCAGATCATTTGTCCTATATTGAAATGCTCTGCATCAGGTGATGCCTCATTCAGAATAAGGGGTCGACCATTTAGGACTGAGATGAGGAGAAATTTCTTCACTCGGAGGGTGGTAAAGCTTTGGAATTCTCGACCCCAGAGGGTTGTGGAGGCTCAGTCGTTGTGTATGGTCAAGACAGAGATTGGTAGATTTTTGAGTAGAAAGGGAACCAAGGGATATGGGGATAGTGCGGGAAGGTGGAGTTGAGGTAGAAGATCAGCCATGATCTTACTGAATGGTGGAGCATGCTTGACAAGCTGAATGGCCAACTCCTGCTCCTATTTCTTATTTTCTTATGTTTTTATGATCTGGAGTTCTATTGGCATTGTATCACAATTGCTGCTAAACTAATGATTCTTTCCCTGGACTTCAAGACCATGGATTTCCTTACTGTTCCTCAGTCTTGCTGTCTTCTTAACATCTGTAGCATTTATAATCCTATGTTTGTATAGTTCCAGAGTTGGCTGTGCTGGCTTGGGCTTTGGCTGAGTCTGGTGGTCAATCATGGTCCAAGGAAAAAGTCAGTCAGACACTCGATATAAAATAACGATAGCATGAAGCTGCTATGAAAGTTGAGCACACACTGTCTAATCCAATCACCCATCTGCTGCTATCCTATACAGCTCAGTTCACACCTAGATCAAAGCACATTTATCGTAACTAATTCCTGATCAGGGATTTACCTATTGTCACAGCCTGGCCATCTCTGGTCATCCATTTTGAGTTTCGCTCTCAGTTTGTAAGCTTCAAGTTGATTTTATTATTGCTTTTCTATTTTTGTCGCGTAGGGGTCTTAATGTGAGATGGGTTTGGACATTTTGATGCCACTCAATGGCCCAAAGTCTACTGAACAGAACTGTTCCTAATTCAGCATTAATTTGGCAACCTTGCTTAAAAAGACCACTAGAATGTTACAGTTCTCCAGTGGGTCATGCTCAACTAAGGTTGGGGCTCAGGCACACAGTCAGGGCAGAGCAGAGAGAAATTAACTCCACATCTTATTTGTATTGCACAGGATCTGGGTGTGTTTGAGGGAACAATGTAGCGGGAGTTTTACTCAGTATCTGACCCGTGCTGTACCTGCCCTGGGAGTGTTTGATGGGACAGTGTAGAGGGAGCTTTACTCTGTATCTAACCCATGCTGTACTTGCCCTGGGAGTGTTTGATGGGACAGTGTAGAGGGAGATTACTCTGTATCTAACCTGTGCTGTACCTGCCCTGGGAGTGTTTGATGGGACAGTGTAGAGGGAGATTACTCTGTATCTAACCCATGCTGTACTTGCCCTGGGAGTGTTTGATGGGACAGTGTAGAGGGAGCTTTACTCTGTATCTGACCTGTGCTGTACCTGCCCTGGGAGTGTTTGATGGGACAGTGTAGAGGGAGATTACTCTGTATCTAACCCATGCTGCACTTGCCCTGGGAGTGTTTGATGGGACAGTGTAGAGGGAGCTTTACTCTGTATCTGACCTGTGCTGTACCTGCCCTGGGAGTGTTTGATGGGACAGTGTAGAGGGAGCTTTACTCTGTATCTGACCCATGCTGTACCTGCCCTGGGAGTGTTTGCTGGGCAGTGTAGAGGGAGCTTTACTCTGTATCTAACCCGTGCTGTACCTGCCCTGGGAGTGTTTGATGCTGACGTTGGGTGTCCTCAGTGGAAAAGACCTCTATTTCCCAGCACTGATACCTCTTACTTCAGTTAACACAAAGCTATCCCTCCAATCAACATTAAATATAATTAGGAAAAAAATCCATTGAGAAGTAACTCTTTGTAGTGAGCAGTTTACAGCTGTACACCTTGCTGTGTCTAACTTGCCTGGATGTGTCTGTTGGGCTATGATAATTCACGAATGACCAGACTGCTTAATAACACAAACGGTTTGTGCTGTTATACATATATTTGTAAACAGTTAAACAAATACAACATGAAGGGACGAATCGGGAGGTTCGTAGCGGAGGATCCTTGCGACCTGCCCTTGGAGCGGCAGGAGGCCTTTGCATTGAGCGTCGAGGCCTTGCGGTTATGGGCTGTTGCAGCCAACTACGGACAAGCTTGTGACCTGTACAGGTGAGTGCGCAGCAAAAAGCGGGAGATGGGGGCAGGATTGGTGCATTCATCTAGGATTCGCTGAGCGAACGTGGGGTGGGAATTGGGGGTGCACAGGCCGAATGAGTGGCTAGAGCAGGAAGACTGGTAAGGCCAGGGACATGCGTGGTATGTGGTTTGAGGTGTAGGGTGCAGTTTGTGAGTACATTCTAGGGATTGGTGTATATGTTTTTGGGGAGCTGCGATTTGGGGAGCGGAGGGTAGTGGGTGGGGGGGAAAGAGGTATTTTCCAATTTTATTTTTTTTGGCCCTGTTTTTTTCCAGGTTTCTTTTGCCTTTCCCAGGGGATTACATTGCTGCCGGATGGGAGGAAGGGGTGGGTGGGCGGTGGGTGATGTTGGTGGGGAGTGGGGAGAAGTGTCTCGTCATGATGCTCCAGGCTCTAATGGACCAGCTGGCCATCATTTCCGTATGTTTGTATTCAGGAAAAGTGCCTTTCACAACCTCAGGAGGTCCTAAAATGCTTTAGAGGTAATGAAGCACTTTTAAAATGTATTTGCGCACAGCAAGCTCCCACAAACAGTGGGATAATGAACAGATAATCTGTTTTAGTGACGTTGAGGGATAAAAGTTGGCCAGGACACCGGGGATAACTACCCTGCTCTTCTTCGAAATAGCGCCATGGGATCTTTTCCGTCCACCTGAGAGGGAAGATGGGGCCTCAGTTTAACATCTCATCCGAAAGACGGCATCTCCAACAGTGCAGCACTCCCTCAGCACTGCACTGGGAATGTTAGCCTAGATTTTGTGCTGAGGTCTATGGTGTGGGACTTGAACCCACAACCACCTGATTCACAGGCGAGTGTGCTGCTCGCTGAGCTACGCTGACAGACTTAGTGGGCGTATATTTTCCTTAGTTGTAGGAGCAGGGGTTGTATGAGTGGGAATATGGCAGTGATCTAAAGGTTGTAAGTTCTGGGGACTGTGAGGAGTGTGTATGGGATGGCCATGAGGAATGGCAGTGAAGAGGAATCAGCAAAGATTTAGTTTAAGTTGTTTCCAAGTTTTAGGGCGGGAAGTCTCTTTGCTCATTTGAAGGGAGAGCAGATATCTCCTCGCCGTGTGGCTCATTGCTCTTTGTGTTCCAGGGATTTCTATCCTGCGCTGATGAAGATGCTTCAGACCCTGCCGAGCCTGGTCTCCCAGTCAAAGGAGGATCCATTGTACGGTTATTCCTTGCAGAGAGCCGAGGCGTTGGTTTGCCTTCTGATCAACATTACTCACAGTGCAGGCTGTGCTGTTGAACTGCAGGCCCAGCTCACCTCCAGGTACCTCTTTCAATCTCCCACCTGACCGTTCTGAAGTAGCAATTTGGGTCAAACTCCATTTTCTCTGTTCCTCCAGGACTACGCCCCAGATCACACCCTTCACACTTCTGAGCCTGGACTATTGTGCACTCCCCATTCCCCCCCCCCCAACGCAACCATCAGTGACTTATTTTACTTTGGTGAACCATATGTCTGTGATGCATGTGGAAACCCATCACTGCCTCCAGTTCAAGCTACTGAGAAACCCACACAGGCAGAGTTTGTGTTAGCCCGAAATGCAGTGCAAACTGCAGCTCAGGGCCCTCGCTTTCTGCGTCGTCTTCCCCATTCCTCACGGGTTGGCATAGTACTCCCGCGAGAGTCCAACCCTTGCATCCCTGGAAAGGACCTGCATTCATTTAGTCCCTTTCACATCCTCAGGACGTCCCAAAGCGCTTTGCAGCCATTGAAGTATTTTTGAGTGTGGTCACTGTTGTCCTGCAGGGAAACCTGGCAGCCAATGTGTGCACAGCAAGATCCCGTAAAGAGTAATGAGATAAATGAGCAGATAATCTGTTTTTGGTGATGTTGATTGAGGGGTAAATATTGGCCAGGACACCGGGTAGAGCTCCCCTGCCTTTGAATAGTGCCATGGGATCTTTTGCATCCTCCTGAGAGGGCAGGTGGGGCCTCGGTGTAACGTCTCATCTGAAAGACGAGTCCCGCTGAACCATGAGGACACCAAAATCTTAACCTGCATTGGAGGATTGAAGCAGAATGAGAAAGGCCAATGTCATAGAGTCATAATGGCACAGAAGGAGGCTATTCGGCCCATCGAGTCCATGCTGGCTCTGTAGAGCAATCCAGCCAGTCCCATTCCCCTGCTTTATCCCTGTAACCCTGCAAGTTTATTTCCCTCAAGTGCCTATCCAGTCTTCCCTTGAAAACATTGCATGTCTCCGCTTCCACCACTTCTGTCGGCAGCGAGTTCCAGGTCCTCCCCACTCGCTGTGTAAAAAAGTTTTTCCTCACATCCCCTCTGCATCTCTTGCCCAAAACCTTAAATCTGTATCCCCTCGTCCTTGTACCATCAACTAGTGGGAACAGCCTTTCCCCGTCTAGCCTATCCAAACCCGTCATAATCTTGTACACCTCTATCAAATCACCCCTCAACCTCCTTTGCTCTAATGAAAACAAATCCAGCTTCTCCAACCTGTCCTTGTAGCTAAGATTCCCCATCCCAGGGACCATTCTGGTAAATCTCCTCTGCACCCTTTCAAGAGCCTTAACATCTTTCCTAAAGTGTGGTGAACAGAACTGGACACAATACTCCAGTAGTGGCCTAACCAGTGCTTTATAAAGGTTCAGCATAACTTCTCTACTTTTGTACTCAGTACCTCTATTTATGAAGCCCAAGATCCCATATGCTTTGTTAACCACTCTCTCAATATGTCCTGCTACCTTCAGGGACCGATGCACATTAACTCCCAGGTCCCTCTGTCCCTGCACACTATTTAAAACTGTGCCATTCAGTGTATATTGCTTCTCCCTGTTGCTTCTGCCAAAATGCATCACCTCACACTTCTCTGTATTAAATTCCATCTGCCCATTCTGCTGGCCTTTTTATGTCCTGTTGCAGTCGATTGGTATCATCATCACTGTTTGTCACACCCCCAAGTTTGGTGTCATCGGCAAATGTAGAAATTCTACTCTGTATTCCAATCCAGGTATATTTATATATATATATATATATATATATCAAAAAAAGCAGTGGCCCAGCACTGACCCTTGGGGAACACCACTGTCTACCATCCTCCAATCTGAAAAACATCCATTTACCACAACTTGCTGTTTTCTGTCCTTAAGCCAATTCCTTATCCAAGCTGCCACTGACTCACCTATTCCAATAGCCTCAATTTTGTTAACAACCCTTCCATGTGGTACTTTGTCAAATGCCTCCCTAAAATCCATGTAGACAACATCCATTGCATTCCCTTCATCAATCCTCTCTGTTACTTCATCAAAAAATTCAATTCGATTAGTCAAACATGATCTGCCTTTCACAAAACTGTGTTGGCTCTCCTTAATTAGCTTAAACCTCTCCAAGTGCCCATTCATTTTTTCCTCGATTATTGTTTCTAAAACTTCATCCATCACTGATGTTAAACTGACCGGCCTGTAGTTACTAGGATTGTACGTACACCCTTTCTTGAACAATGGTGTCACATTTGCCACTTTCCAATCCTCAGGCACCTCCCCCGCATCTAGGGAAGATTGGAAAATTATGGCAAGCCCTTCCGCTGTCTCCTCCCCCAATTCCCTTAGCAACCTGGGATGCAAGCCATCTGGATCAGGCGACTTGTCCACTCTAAGCATACCCAGCCTTTCTAGTACATCCTGTCTATCAATTCTCATCCCTTCCATTGCTTCTACCTTTTCCACTTCTACCGATATTTTGTCAGTAAACACCGATACAAAGTACTCATTAAGTATTCTAGCCTTGCCCTGCGCATCTAAGCATATACCATCTTCTTTGTCGCTAATAGGCCCCACCCCGCCTCTTACTACCCGCTTACTGTTTACATGCCGGTAGAAGATTTTTGGGTTCCATTTTATGTTAACTGCCATTCTGCTCTCATATTCTCTCTTTGCCAATCTTATTTTCATCTTCACATCCCCTCTCAACTTACTGTATTTGGTCTGATTCTCCCTTGACGAATTCACCTGACATGCATCATACCCCCCTTTTTTTGTTTCATCATCTTCTCTGTCTCCCTTGTCATCCAAGGAGCCCTTGCTTTGGTTTCCTTACCCTTCCCTCTTGTTGGAATGTACCTAGCCTGTACTTGGAACATCTCCTCCTTAAAGATCACCCATTATTCCATTACAGTTTTTCCTGTCAGTCTTTTGTTCCATTTTACCCTGGCTAGATCCTATTGCATCCCATTGAAGTTAGCCCTATTCCAGTTTAAAAGTTCCACTCTAGATTGTTCCTTGCTCCTCTCCATTGCTAATCTAAATCTTATGATGCGATGATCACTTGTACCCAAGTGTTCTCCCACAGACACTAGGTCGACCTGGCCCACCTTATTCCCCAGCACCAGTTCCAGCAATGCCTCCTTTCTAGTTGGGCCAAGAACATACTGGTCAAGGAAATTCTCCTGAACACATTTCAGAGATTCCTTCCCCTCCTTTCCCTTTACCCTAGCATTATCCCAATCGATATTTGGGTAATTGAAGTCCCCCAATATCACCACTCTATAGCTCTTGCATATCTCTGCAGATTTGCATTATTGCCACACGGCTAATTGTGCTTGTAGCTCACCAACTTTAGTCACCACACTTTGTGCGTCTATGTACATGCATTCTAAACCCATTTTTGAATTTTTCGTAGTCTTTCTTAGTCTGCTCCTATCTAATATGGTACTACTACCGCCTCTAGTACTATCCAACACACTCACTCTTTTATGCACATTATTCCTCTTTTCTACTCCTATATGCTGGTGGCCATCCCCCTGCTAAGCTAGTTTAAACCCTCCCCAACAGCACAAGCAAACCTCCCCGCGAGAATATTGGTCCCGGCTCTGTTGCGATGTAACCCATCCGGCTTGTACAGGTCCCACCTTCCCCCAAAACAGTCCCAATGCCTCAGGAATCTAAAGCCCTCCCTCCTGCACCATCTCTCCAACCACGCATTCATCTGTTCTATCCTCCTATTCCTGTACTCACTGGCACATGGCACCGTGAGTAATCCGATGATGACTACCTTTGCGGTCCTGTTTTTTTATCTTTCTCCTAGCTCCTTAAACTCTGCCTGCAGGAACTCATCCCTCTTTCTGCCTATGCTGTTGGTGCCGAAATGGACAATGACCTCTGGCTGATCACCCTTTCCACCACCCCCCCCCCACCTCGGAGTGTCCTGCAGCCGCTCAGTGACATCCTTCTCCCTGGCACCAGGGAGGCAACATACCATCCTGGAGTCACGTCTAAGGCCGCAGAAATGCCTGTCTGCTCCCCTAACTATCGACTCCCCTACCACTATTGCTTTTCCACTCTTTTTCCTCCCCACTTGTGCAGCTGAGCCACCCATGGTGCCACGGACTTGGCTCTGGCTGCACTTCCCAGAGGAACCATCGCCCTCACCAATACTCAGAACAGAATACTGGTTGGAGAGCGCGATGCACTCCGGGGACTCCTGTACTATCTGCCTTGTCATCCTCTTCTGTTTGGCGGTCACCCATTCCCTCTCTGCTTGCATACTCTTAAGCTGCGGGGTGACGACGTCTAGAAACGTGCTATCCACGTAACTCTCGGCCTCGCGGATGCACCACAGTGACTCCGACTGCCACTCAAGCTCCGAAACCCAGAGCTCAAGTTACTGTAGCTGGCGAGGTCGTCCAGGCTGCGCGAAGCTTCCAGGACTTCCCACATGGCACAGGATGTGCACTCCATGGGACTGAGCTGCCCTGCCATGCCTCTATTTAATAGACTAAAAACTAACCCAGCAGAAATAAACTTAAAACTTAACAAAAAACACTCCCCAGCTACTCACCAATCAGCTCTTTCCCTCTATTTAATAGACAATTATCTAACTTAGCAGAAATAAACTTAGAAACTTAAAAAAAAAAAGTACACTCACCAGCTACTCACCAATCAGCTCCTTCCCTTGTGCCGACGTCACTTTTTTTTTGCTCTGATGTCACTTTTTCAAAAACTGCCTCTGCTGAGTTGCTGCCACTCGGGACTGCTCTGCTCTCGCTGCGCTCCCACCAGGTCCGATCCTTCCGCCCTTCATCCCTATAGAAAGCAGTCCCAAATGACAGTATCGAGGCTGAACCTTACATTCTCTCGGTATCACTATGAATTGGTAATTGGGACAGATGCCCCTTATACTTTCCAATCATTACCTTTTGACATCCCCTCTTGAGGCATGCACTTGGGGCAACTACTACCATATCTCAATGTTTCACCCGTAATTCATCTAAGTCATTTATCAGCAACTTGGATGAAGGAATAGGGAGCCATATATCCAAGTTTGCTGACGACACCAAGTTAGGTGGTAGAGTAAATAGTGTAGGTGGAAGCAGAAAGTTGCAAAGGGATATTGCTAGATGAAGTGGCAAAACTATGGCAGATGGAGTTCAGTGTGGGCAAGTGAGGTCATCCACTTTGGAGCTAGGAAAGATTAGAGTATGTCCTAAATGTTAAGACGTTAGGAACTGTGGAGGAGCGGAGAGATTTAGGGATCCGTGTACACAAATCACTAAAAGCTCGTGGACAGGTACAAAAGAAATGATTAAAAAGGCTAATGGAATGTTGGCCCTTATCTCGAGGGCTGAAATACAAAGGGGTGGAAGTTCTGCTTTCAGCTGAATAGAGCCTTGGTTAAACCCCATCTGGATACTGCGTTCAGTTCTGGGCACCGCACCTCAAGAAGGACATATTGGCCTTGGAGTGGGTGCAGTGCAGATTCACCAGAATGATACTGGGGCTAAAAGGGTTAAGTTATGAGCACAGGTTGCAGAGATTAGGCTTGTATTCCCTTGAATATAGAAGATTAAAGGGAGATATGATTGAGGTGTTTAAGATGATTAAAGGAATTGATAGGGTGATCGTGAAAAACTATTGCCTCTTTTGGGTAAGTCCAGAACAAGCGGGTTCAACCTTAAAACTAGAGCTCGGCCCTTCAGGGATGATGTGAGGAAGCACTTCTTCTCACAAAGGGTCGTGGAAATCTGCAACTCTCCCCCAACAAACTGTTGAGGCTGTGGGTCAACTGAAAATTTCAAAACTGAGATTGATAATACCCTTGCCTAGCAAAGATTTAATGGTTACGGAACCATGGCTGGTAGATGGAATTAAGATACAGATCAGCGATGATCTAATTGAATCTAATTGAATTGAGCCAACATGTAGAAAGTCCTACAAGAGAGGGGGCGGTACTGGACCTAATTCTGGGGAATGTAGCCGGGCAAGTGGTGGAAGTGTCAGTAGGAGAGCATTTTGGCGACAGTGACCATAATTCGGTGAGATTTAAGGTGGTCATGGAAAAAGACAAAGACGGCCCGGAAATAAGGGTTCTAAATTGGGGGAAGGCCGATTTTAATATGATAAGGCAGGATCTGGCCAAAGTGGACTGGGAGCAGCTGCTTTTAGGAAAATCCACATCAAAACAGTGGGAGACTTTCAGAAGGGAAATAGAGAGAGTACAACGCCAACATGTTCCTGTAAAGGTCAAGGGTGGGACCAACAAGCAAAGGGAACCTTGGATGACAAGGGATATACAAAAATGCATTAGAAATAAAAGGGGGGCTTTTGGCAGTTACAAAAGACTAAAGACAGAAGAAGCCCTAGAGGAGTATAAAAAGTGCAGGGGCATACTTAAAAAAGAAATTAGGAGGGCGAGGAGGGGCCATGAAATAACACTGGCGAGCAAAATAAAGGAAAATCCTAAGATGTTTTATAAGTATATTAAGGGCAAGAGGATAACCAGGGAAAGGGTAGGGCCCATTAGGGACCAAAGTGGCAAGCTGTGTGTAGAGCCAGATGAAGTAGGTGGGGTTTTAAATGAATTTTTTGCCTCTGTGTTCACTATGGAGAAAGACGATGTAGACATAGAAGTCGGGCAAGGGGACTGTGACATACTTGAACATATTAGCATCGAGAGGGAGGAGGTGCTAGCGGTTTTAGCGGGCCAAAAAGTGGATAAATCCCCAGGCCCGGACGAGATGTATCCCAGGCTGCTGTGGGAGGCAAGGGAGGAGATTGCAGGGGCTCTGACACTAATTTTCAGAACCTCTCTGGCCACAGGGGATGTACCAGAGGACTGGAGAACAGCTAATGTAGTACCATTATTCAAGAAGGGTAGCAGGGATAAACCAGGGAATTACAGGCCAGTGAGTCTAACATCTGTGGTGGGGAAATTATTGGAAAAAATTCTGAGGGACAAAATTAATCTCCACTTGGAGAGGCAAGGATTAATCGGGGATAGTCAGCATGGCTTTGTCAAGGGTAAATCATGTCTAACAAATCTGATCGAATTTTTCGAGGGGGTGACTAGTGGGGTGGATGAGGGAAATGCTGTGGATGTGGTTTACATGGACTTCAGTAAAGCTTTTGACAAAGTCCCGCATAGGAGACTGGTCAAGAAGGTAAGAGCCCATGGGATCCAGGGTGCCTTGGCGCGTTGGATCCTAAACTGGCTGAGTGGCAGGAGGCAGAGTGTGATGGTCGAAGGTTGCTTTTGTGACTGGAAGCCTGTGTCCAGTGGGGCACCTCAGGGATCGGTGCTGGGTCCCTTATTGTTTGTGATCTACATAAATGATTTGGATGAAAATGTAAAAGGTATGATCAGTAAGTTCGCAGATGACACGAAAATTGGTGGGGTGGTAAATTGCGAGGAGGAAAGCCTCCGGCTACAGGACGATATAAACGGGTTGGTCAGATGGGCGGAAAAGTGGCAAATGGAATTTAACCCTGAAAAGTGCGAGGTGATGCATTTTGGACGGACAAATAAGGCAAGGGAATACACAATGAGTGGTAGGACCCTAGGAAGTACAGAGGGTCAGAGGGACCTTGGTGTACATGTACATAGATCCCTGAAGGCAGCGGAGCAGGTAGATAAGGTGGTTAAAAAGGCATATGGGATACTTGCCTTCATTAGCCGAGGCATAGAATATAAGAGCAGGGAGGTTATGATGGAGCTGTACAAAACGCTGGTGAGGCCACAGCTGGAGTACTGTGTGCAGTTCTGGTCGCCTCACTATAGGAAGGATGTGATTGCTTTGGAGAGGGTGCAGAGAAGATTCTCCAGGATGTTACCTGGGATGGAGCGCCTCAGCTATGAAGAGAGGCTGGACAGGCTGGAGTTGTTTTCCTTGGAGCAGAGAAGGCTGAGGGGGGACCTGATTGAGGTGTACAAAATAATGAGGGGCATAGATAGGGTAGATAAAGAGGAACATTTCCCCTTAGTGGGGGGGTCAATAACAAGGGGGCATAGATTCAGGGTAAGGGGCAGGAGATTTAGAGGGGATTTGAGGAGGAACTTTTTCACCCAGAGGGTGGTTGGAATGTGGAACTCAATGCCTGAAAGGGTGGTGGAGGCAGGAACCCTCACAACATTCAAGAAGCATTTGGATGAGCACTTGAAATGCCATTGCATACAAGGCTATGGACCAAATGCTGGAAAATGGGATTAGACTGGACAGGGATGGATGGGCGGCGCAGACACGATGGGCCGAAGGGCCTCTTTCTGTGCTGTAAAAACTCTATGACTCTAACTGAATGACTTACTCCAATTCCTATGTTCCTAATTCATAATGGAGAGTAGAGCATTTTGGATCACCTAGTGAGTCGAACAATAAGACTATCATTTGCAAAAAGGAGCACTGCAATACTTTAGGAAACGTCCAGACAGAGAATCCAAGGCTGTTCTTTACGATGCCATCCAACACATTGGAAATGAAGGCATCGACTGTGGACAAGCTAGCCTTATTCCTCCACAGGGCAACTCCAATGGTGAGTTGGTGATTTCAGGCTTTCCAAAATCATTTCTGTTCCCTGCTGCCCTGAGACGGTCTGGACAGTCTTCGCACTGATACAACCAACCAACATGGGCTATCATCTCTTCCTATACCCCTCCCTTCCTGATAGAAGTCTTTAAAATTGTGAAGGGGTTTGATAGGGTAGACATAGAGAAGATGTTTCCACTTGTGGGGGGAGACCAAAATTAGGGGCCATAAATGTCAGATAGTCACTATTAAATGCAGTAAGAACTTCAGGAGAAACTTCTTTACCCAGAGAGTGGTGAGAATGTGGAAGTCGCTACCACAAGGAGTGGTTGAGGTGAAGAGCATAGATGAATTTGAGGGGAAGCTAGATAAACACGAGGGAGAAAGGAATAGAAGGATTTGCTGATAGGGTGAGATGAAGTAAGGTGGGAGGAGGCTCGCGTGGAGCATAAACACCAGCATAGACCAGTTGGGCTGAATGGCCTGTTTCTGTGCTGTAAATTCTATGTAATTCCTGAAAGCCTATCTCTTCAATGCTGCCTTCAGTCACCTCTTAATTCTGCTTCTGGTTCCTTCTCGGTTCCAGAAGCTCCCTCCTGTGGTGAAGCACCCTGGGACATTAACAGTGCTATATGAATATGCTGTAACAATATAAGGATTGACACTAGTGCTTAATTTTGTACCATTATCATGCTGCTGTACAATATAATACTCCTGGACAACCTGGCGCCACTGTTGATGATTGAAGCTGGTCTTTAGACTGATGTAAGGTGACTGTGGTAGGATTGCAGATCTGATGTAGGGTGACTGGAACTTGATAGTGAAGGGGGGAGGGGGCAGCTGTGTCGGGATTGGTGACTGTTGCTAAGCGACCGTTATATACAGCAACAAAGGCTGATTTTATTTCCCACAGCAAAACACTTTTGAATTAATGCTACCTATTTTTGGACGCCTCCCTTCGGAACTGATGATCTCGTAGTCGGCATTGAAGTGATTGACACCTCCTTGGTGTACACTGCATTTTATCCTCATGAAGAAAGGAGACCCAAAGGTAGTTATTAAACGTCAGTGATGGGAATCCTGGTTACAGTGGAGAGCACGTTCATCAATCACATTAGGTCAACATTGATTCTGAGTGAAATCCATTCCGCCGCCTTCGTGACTAGTGCTGCAACAATTCCCTCGTGTGTTCTCGGAGCTGTTGCCAAGGCTACCACTGCTGCTCACTATCATGAGCTGCTGTCTGCTTTAATTTAGAATCCATTGAAAGATTTACACAGGCTGTTGTATGCAGTAGCACTCTCACCTCCGAGTCAGAAAGTTGTGGGTTTGAGTCCCACTCCAGAGACTTTAACACACAATCTAGGTTGACACTCCAGTGCAGTACTGAGGGAGTGCTGCACTGTTGGAGGTGCTGTCTTTCAGATGAGACGATAAACTGAGGCCTCGTCTGCCCTTTAAGGTGGTTGTAATAAATCCCATAGCACTTTTTCGAAGAAAAGCAGGGGAGTTCTTTCTGGTGTCCTAACCAATATTTATCCCTCAACCAACATCAATTAATAAAAAACATTATCTGGTCATTATCACATTGCTGTGTGCAAATTGGCTGCCGCGTTCCCTATATTATAACAGTGAGTACACTTCAAAAGTACTTCATTGCCTGTGAAGTGCTTTGGGATGACCTGAGGTGAAAGACGCTGCAGAGATGAAGGGTTTTGATAGAGTAAATAAGGAGACACTGTTTCCACTGGCAGGTGTGTCGGTAACCAGAGGACACAGATTTAAGATAATTGCCAAAAGAGCCGGAAAGGAGATGAGAATGTTTTTAACGCAGTGAGTTGTTGTGGCCTGGAATGCACTGCCTGATAGGGAGGTGGAAACAGATTTAGTAATATCTTTCAAAAGGGGAATTGGATAAATACTTGAAAAGGAAAAATTTGCAGGGATGTGGGGAAAGAGCAGGGCAGTGGGACTAATTGGTTGAGCTGGCACAGGCACAATGGGCCGAATGGCCTCCCTCGATTCCATAAGCTATTTTTTTCTTCTTTCTGGTCACCCTGCCTGCAGGGCGGGCGAGTTGCAGGTGCCAGCTGTTCAAATGGGGTGACCTGGGCAGTGGCACGTGCTGCCACTCTGCAAGACATGAGGTGGATGAAGCTGCTGGTTGCTTCAAATAGGTTGGGCCAGGTGGCACCGGGTGCCAGCTGACTGTTAAACAGGATGACGTGGGTGCCAGCAGCTTTGGGCAGGGGTGGACTGGATGCTGTCAGCTACTTGGCATGCTGTGAGCTGACTGGTATTGGGTGTCAGTGTATCGACCAGAGTGCTGTTGGGGTGCCAGCCCCTTCACGCACGGTGGGCTGGGTGCATCAGCGGGCAGGTGCTTTAAGGGTGGCGAGCTGGATGGCATTGAGTGCTTGCTGCTCCAGACGGGTCAGGCAGCTTGGTGTCAGGAATCTGTTTTCTTAATCTCCGAATAGGCTGTACATCACTGCATCTAGTGTAGGCTCAGGAGCTCAACCACTGAGGAAGATGCAGTGAACAGGGCAGGTAACGTGAAGGAAATTACTGAGATTCTGCATCGGGGAGTCATCCATTGAGAGCAGGATTTGGGGTTTAAAATTTCAAACGGCATAGCTTTAATTAGCAATGAAGGCCATCGACCTGAAACAATGGCCCAGAAATTCGGGTTGGGAGCTTCCCGCGGGTGTAAGCCCCCGACCTGCACTTAACTTGCACGCCGGCCGTTGAGTTGTGGGCCCCCGTGGAATTCCGATCCTGGGCCTGCTCCAACTGCCGGCGCACAGTGCTTGCGTATCCCAGGGGCGCAGTTAGTTTGATGTGTCCCCTGGGATCACGTGGGCCATGGAGAGTCAATCGGAGCAGGGAATTCTTCATTCACAAGTTTGACAGGAAGGGCTGTCAAACTTAGAAATACTATAAGCCCCAAAACATCACTAAATCTTCAAATAATTTTTTTTAAATCACGTTTTAAATAAACTATAAATTACATAAAATAACTATTTTAAACGATTTACATTTTTGAAAAAAATAATTTTATTTTCTAACGGGGCTAAAAATAAACTTGCCTTTCTTTAACGTATTTAAAAATAATAAACCTGTGGGGAAAAATGTTTCAATTTTAATTAATTCACCACTTACCTTGTAAAAAGCAGGCCTTGCGACTGCTTTTTAAATGTGTAACTTCTGGAGACTTACCCTCCTGGGAAAACCTGCAAAAAAAACGTAAGTTCGATGCGCACGCACAGCCTCTCCTGCGCACGCGTTCGACCTCTGAACCCCTGCTTTCAGGGGAACGGAAGTGCTGGTTTCCCGCGCATGCGGAAAACCGGCACTTCCATTGGGCTTACGGGTGAGTACCGTGCGTACTCACCCATGGAGACCCAAATTTCTGGGCCATTAACTCTGTTTCTCTCTCCACAGATGCTGCCTGACCTGCTGAGTGTTTCCAACGTTTTCTGTTTTTATTTCAGATTTCCAGCATCTGCAGTATTTTGCTTTTGTATTAGCTTTAATTAGCGTCATTAAAGTAGGAATTCACTGGAACTAAATTGTTTTTGATTCCTCAGTTAGTCATGAGAGCATTTTATCGAGGTGCAGAGAATGCAGTTTAAGGGGGAAAATTTGAGTCGCGCCCCCTTCGGGGCCCTAACTTCAGCCCCAAAAAAATTAGCGCCCCCGTAGCCGAAATTGACTACTGGATGCGCCCCGCCTCCCTCTTGGGGCGCTGCGAGGAAATAGAGGTGCGCTGCGGCACATTGCGCCGCGGTATTGCAGGTCTTCCTCCCCTTCTTAAAGGGGAGGTGCCTTGTGCAGCGCCACCCGGGGTCCAGCTGGGCCACCGGGATCGGAGTGCTGGCAAAAGAGTCCGGCACTCAAGAAGTGCCGGACTCATGGAGCGCAGCCGGCACTCCGCGGTGGGGGGGTACTCAAGAGGCCAGGGACGGCAGCAGAGACAGGTGCTGGCAGGCGGCCAGCAACAAAAATGGCCACCCGGCACCTCGCCTTTAAATAGCACTGCCCCGGCCGCAGGTAGGCCCGTCGGACATAGCGTCTGGCAGTAAGTCAGGGGACACTGCCGAAGATCGTGAACGGTGTGCAGCGCACGCCGATGACGTCATCGCCGGTGGCGCAGCGCCGCGGGGCGCTAATGGTTACTGTCGCCGCTAACCTCCCACTGAATTTCTCGGGAGGCGTTGGCAGCGCCGTGCCGGGGCGCTAGTTGCTTTGCGCCCCGCTAGTGCCCTCTTAGGGCGCTAACGAGAGGCGCAAAGCAACCGAATTTTTTCCCCTAAATGTTTAAATACCCCCAAGAGATTTTAAGCTCTTTCCCTCCTTTCACCTCCTCCTTCCATCCGCAATCTTCTCCTGAAGGCATTAACTCCTTGCTGAATCCAGTTCTACCAATGCTATTTGCTGTCCCCCAAGAGGTCACTCAAGTGCCACTCTTAATATGTGAGCCTGAATGGTGTGTGTCCACCATGTGTCACACCACATCTCGCCTGACCCTGTCCTCATCCTTGATTTCTTCGATAGAAGTCCTTCTGGTGGACATTGTTGAATGGAGACCCGAGAGACTTGAGCCCAACTGAAGCTTCCCTGCCCCACCCTGGGTGAGATCATTTAATGCAATACATATTGGGGATCAAACCTGGGGCCTTCTTAGTATGTATAGCACAGCTACTTCCTGATTTTGAGGAAAACTGGTTTCCTTCATCAAAAAATGAAAAAGACTTGATTTTTCTCCTCTACGAATAGTGCTGTGGGATCTTTTTACGGCCAGCTGAGAGGGCAGACGGGGCCTCGCTTTAATGCGTTATCTGAAGACAGCACCTCCGACAGTGCAGCACTCCCTCATAAAAAAAATTGATTGACTTGTATTTATATAGCGTCTTTCACAACCTCAGGATGTCCTAAAGTGCTTCAGAGGCAATGAAATACCTTTGAAGTGTAGTCACTGTTGTAATGTAGGAAATGTGACAACCCATTTGCGCACAGCAAGGTCCCAGAAACAGCAATGAGATAATGACCAGATAACCTGTTTTTTTTTTTTAAAGTGATGTTGTTGAGGGATAAATATTGGCTAGGACACTGGGGTGAACTCACCTCCTCTTCTACAAAATAGTGCCATGGGATCTTTTACATCCACCTGAGAGAGCAGACGGGGCCTCAGTTTAACGGCACCTCCGACAGTGCAGCACTCCCTCAGTACGACACCTGGATTATGTGCTCACGCCCCTGGAGTGGGACTTGAACGCACAACCCGCTGGCTCAGAGGCGAGAGTGCTACCACTGAGCCACGGCTGACACTGTGCCCGCTAGCAATCACAGAAACCTTAACATTTGTATTCAGCGTTTTAAAGCAGTCCCCTTCTCACAAACCTGTTGCTTTGGGCTAGTGCAACTGCTGCCCTAAATGAAGTGAGCCAGCCAGTAACTTTTCCATTCGCTTTCTATAGTGCCGGCGACCAAAAGGAACACATTCCCCCTCCTCCATTGGACTGGAGCCACGTTGCAGGTATCAAGCCCTTCCTGGAAGGCTGTGTCAAAAGGTGCCTCAAGGAAGTCAACTGTCCAGCAACTTGGAGTTCTGTGAAACAGCTGACTGCAACGTACATCACCTACCTGGGGACGTACTACAGCAAACTCACCCAACAGGTACAAAACTATAATAGAAACAGAAAATGCTGGAAATACTCAGTGGGTCAGGCAGCATCTGTGGAGAGAGAAACAGAGTTAATGTTTCAGGTCGATGACTGTTCTGACGAAAGGTCATCGTCCTGAAACGTTAACTCTGTTTCTCTCTCCACAGATGCTGCCTGACCTGCTGAGTGTTTCCAGCATTTTCTGTTTCTATTTCAGATTTCCAGCATCTGCAGTATTTTGTTTTTGTATTAGGTACAAAACTATTGTTTTTTCATACATGTCTTGTCTGCGTGTACTTCCTCTTCCATCTTCACACTGAGGACACCCTCCATCGTATTGTGTCGCACAACCACTGTGCTAAATGGGATAGATTCAGAACAGATCTAGCAGCTCAAAACTGAGCATCTGTGAGGCGCTGTGGGCAGTCAGCAGCTGCAGAATTGTATTCCACCACAATCTTTAACCTCATGGCCTGGCATATCCCTCACTCTACCATTACCATCAAGCCAGGGGATTAACCCTGATTCAATAAGGAGTGTAGAAGAGCATGCCAGGAGCAGCACCAGGCATACCTAAAAATGAAGTGCCAACCTGGGGAAACTGTAACACAGGACTACATGCATGCTAAACAGCGAAAGCAGCATGCTATAGACAGAGCTAAGCAATCCCACAGCCAACGGATCAGATCAAAGCTCTGCAGTCCTGTCGCATCCAGTCGTGAATGGTGATGGACAATTAAACAGCTAACTGGAGGAGGCAGCTCACATCCCCATCCTCAATGATGGCGGAGCCCAGCACGCGAGTGCAAAAGACAAGGCTGAAGCGTTTGCAACTATCTTCAGCCAGAAGTGCTGAGTGGATGATCCAGCTCGGCCTCCTCAGGTCTCCACCATCACAGAAGCCAGTCTTCGCAAATTCGATTCACTCCACGTGATATCAAGAAACGGCTGAGCACACTGGACACAGCAAAGGCTCTGGCCCCAACAACATTGCGGCTGTCATGCTAAAGACTTGCGCTCCAGAACTAGCCACGCCCCTAGCCAAGCTGTTCCAGTACAGCTACAACACTGGCATCTACCCGACAATGTGGAAAACTGCCCAGGTATGTCCTGTCCACATAAAGCAGGAAAAATCCAATCCGGCCAATTACCGCCCCATCAGTCTACTCTCAATCATCAGCCAAGTGATGGAAGGTATTGTCAACAGTGCTATCAAGCGGCACTTACCAATAACCTGCTCACTGATGCTCAGTTTGGGTTCCGCCACGACCACTCGGCTCCAGACCTCATTACAGCCTTGGTCCAAACATGGACAAAAGAGCTGAATTCAAGAGGTGAAGTGAGAGTGACTGCCCTTGATATCAAGGCAGCATTTGACCGAGTGTGCTATCAAGGAGCACTAGTAAAACTGAAGTCAATGGGAATCGGGGAAAACTGTCCACTGGCTGGAATCATGCCTAGCACAAAGGAAGATGGCTGTGGTGGTTGGCAGTCAATCATCTCAGCCCCAGATAATGAAGCAGTCCATGCCTGTATGCAGCAGGACCTGGACAAAATTCAGGCTTGGGCTGATGAGTGGCAAGTAACATCCGCGCCACAAGTGCCAGGCAATGACTATCTCCAACAAGAGAGAGTCTAACCACCGCCCCTTGACATTCAACGGCATTACCATTGCCAAATCCCCCACCATCAACATCCTGGGGGTCACCATTGACCAGAAACTTAACTGGACCAGCCACATAAATACTGTGGCTACAAGAGCAGGTCAGAGGCTGGATATTCTGTGGCGTGTGCCTCACTTCCTGACTCCCCAAAGCCTTTCCACATCTGCAAGGCACAAGTCAGGAGTGTGATGGAATACTCTCCACTTGCCTGGATGTGTGCAGCTCCAATAACACTCAAAAAACATAGAAGATAGGAGCAGGAGTAGGCCATTCGGCCCCTCGAGCCTGCTCTGCCATTCAATGCGATCATGGCTGATCATCCAAGTTCAGTACCCGGTCCCTGCTTTCTCCCCATACCCCTTGATCCCTTTAGCCTTAAGAAATATATCCAACTCCTTCTTGAATATATTTAATGAATTGCCCTCTACTGCCTTCTGTGGTAGAGAATTCCACAGGTTCACCACTCTGTGGGTGAAGAAATTCCTCCTCATTTCTGTCCTAAAAGGCCTACCCCTTATCCTTAGACTGTGACCCCTGGCTCTGGATTCCCCGACCATCGGGAATATCCTCCCTGCATCTAGTCTGTCCAGTCCTGCCAGAATTTTATAAGTTTCAATGAGATCCCCTCTCATTCTTCTAAACTTCAGCGAGTACAAGCCCAATCGACCCAATCTCTCCTCATATGTCATTCCTGCCATCCCAGGTATCAGCCTGGTGAATCTTATTTGAACTCCTTCCATGGCAAGAATATCCTTCCTCAGAAAAGGTGACCAAAACTGCACACAATACTCAAGGTGTGGTCTCACCAAGGCCCTGTACAACTGCAGCAAGTCATCCTTGTTCTTGTACTCGAACCCTCTTGCTACGAAGGCCAACATACCATTTGCCTTCTTAACCGCCTGCTGCACCTGCATGCTTACCTTCAGCGACTGGTGCACAAGGACATCCAGATCTCGTTGCACTTCCCCTTCTCCCAATCTATTGCCATTCAGATAATCTGCCTTCCTGTTTTTGCCACCAAAGTGGATAACCTCACATTTATCCACGTTATATTGCATCTGCCATGCTTCTGCCCAATCACCCAACCTGTCCAAATCATCCTGGAGTTTTTCAGCATTCTCCTCACCGCACACACGCCCACCCAGCTTTGTGTCATCTGCAAATTTGGAGATATTACACCTAGTTCCCTTGTCTAGATCATTAATATATATTGCGAATAGCTGGGGTCCAAGGACCGAGCCCTGCGGTACCCCACTAGTCACTGCCTGCCACTCTGAAAAAGACCCGTTTATTCCAACTCTTTGCTTTCTATCTGCCAACTAGTTCTCTATCCAAGTCAATACCTTGCCCCCAATCCCATGTGCTTTAACTTTACACGCTAATCTCTTATGCGGGACCTTATTGAAAGCCTTCTGAAATTCCAAATACACCACATCCACTGGTTCTCCCTTATCTATTTTACTAGTTACATCCTCAAAAAAGTTCCAGTGGATTAGTCAAGCACAATTTACCTTTTGTAAATCCATGTTGACTTTGTCCGATCCTGTCACTGTTTTCCAAGTGCTCTGCTATTACATCTTTTATAATGGACTCCAGCATTTTCCCCACTACCAATGTCAGGCTTACCGGTCTGTAATTCCCCGTTTTCGCTCTACCACGGTACCTACTCAAGAAGCTCGACACCATCCAGGACAAAGCCCACTTGATTGGCACCCCATCCACCACCTTAAACATTCACTCCCTCCACCACCGGTGCACTGTGGCTGCCGTGTGTACCATCTACAAGATGCACTGCAGCAACTCACCAAGGCTTCTTCGGCAGCACCTCCCAAACCCGCGACCTCTTCCACCTAGAAGGACAAGGGCAGCAGATGCATGGGAACACCACCACCTCCAAGTTCCCTTTCAAGTTACACACCATCCTGACTTGGAAATACATCGCCGTGCCTGCATCGTCCTGGGTCAAAATCCTGGAACTCCCTCCCTTCTTTCGTATGGTAGTAGCAAAGCAAATCAAATGTCAATACCTAAGTCAGATATCCAGGCCAAAGCTTCCGGTGAAACAGCGTGGATATCTTGTAGGCTGCCTGCGAATATCCTCTGAGGGCAGGGCTCAATTATGTGCTCCAGGGTCTGATTTGGAGCTCCACAGTCGCATGATGGGGCTGCTTTAATCTTCCATCTGTGCAGAAAGTGGCAGCATCTACCAATGACCGGTTCTGAGGCCGTTGATGGTTGTCCACTAACAGCACAGTGGGAGTACCTTCACCACACAGACTGCAGCGGTTCAAGAAGGGGGCTCACCACCACCTTCTCAAGGGCAATTAGGGATGGGCAATAAATGCTGGCCTTGCCAGCGACGCCCAGATCCCAAGGACGAATTAAATAAAACACCTACTCCTTATAATACTATTCCTTATCGTATTTTCCTTTTCTTGTCGCATCCCACTTGTCACACTGTTTCTGTCACTTTTTTGTTTCATTGTTGATTTTACGGTAGTGAGGTGGTTATGTTTCAGGACTAGTGATCCTCTCAGGACCAGTAATCCAGAGTTCATATCTCACCATTGGAGAATGTGAGTTCAGTTTTGAAAAATTTGGAAATAAAGAGCTGGTATCAGTAAAAATGACTGAAGCTGTTGTAAAAACCCAACTGGCTCACTAATGTCCTTTAGGGAAGGAAACCTGCCGTCCTTACCGCTCTGGCTTCCATGTGACTCCAGTTCTACGCAAATGTGGTTGACTCTTAACGGCGCTTTGAAGTGGTCTAGCAAGCCAGTCGGTTGCATCAAACTGCGAAGGCCCACCACCACCTTCTCAGTGCAACTAGGAATGGGCAATAAATGTTGGCCTCCCAAGAATGAACTTTTAAAAAACGTACCTCGAGAAGGAACTTGCATCTATATAGTACCTTTCATGACCTTAGGACATCCCAAAATGCTCGACAGACAAATTACATTTGAAGTGTAGTCCCTGTCGTTGTGCAGCCAATTTGCGCACAGCAAGGTGCCACAAAGAGCAATAAGATAAATTATGAAATCTGCTTTTGGAGGTGTTGGTTGTGGGATAACTATTGGCCAGGACACCAAGGAGAACGCACCTGTTCTTCTACGAATATTGTCATGGGATCTTTAACTTCACCTGAGAAGGCAGACGGGGCCTTGGTTTAACATCTCATCCAAAAGACAACATCTCCGACAGTGCAGCGCTCCCTCAGAACTGCACTGGAGTATCAGCCTGGACTATGTGCTCAAGTCTCTCGAGTGGGGCTTGAATCCATAACCGTCTGACCCAGAGGCAAGAGTGCTGTTGATCTGATTGAATTCTCCACACCTGGCCAACACAGTTGCCAACTGATGTTTGAGATTCCCCCACATCTGTCTCCAACCTGGATGGCGCTTCAGATTCAGGATCCTTCTGCTTCTAGATTATTTGATAGCAAGTCCACATAAAATGAATTATTTGTAACGGAAACCCTGCATTGTCGTATCACTGCTGGGTTCCACAGTTTCCTGCCTTTTTATCTCTGTTCCTGGACTGACAACCACCTCCCCACTCCCTGCCCGCTGATTTCTGTGAGCATATTTTATAAACCATGTTTTCAGAGATATGGTGATCAGAGTCACACAACTCACTATAGCTTAGCTGGATCCTGCTGTCTCCAGACAGATGCGCATTAAGATGCTCTGACTCTCCTTATATAGGTCTGACACACAGTGAGATGCTTTGACTGTCCTTGTGTAGGTCTGACACACAGTGAGATGCTCTGACTGTCCTTGTGCAGGTCTGATACACAGTGAGAAGCTCTGACTGTCCTTGTGTAGGTCTGACACACAGTGAGATGCTCTGACTGTCCTTGTGTAGGTCCGATACACAGTGAGATGCTCTGACTGTCCTTGTGTAGGTCCGATACACAGTGAGAAGCTCTGACTGTCCTTGTGTAGGTCCGATACACAGTGAGATGCTCTGACTGTCCTTGTGAAGGTCTGAAACACAGTGAGAAGCTCTGACTGTCCTTGTGTAGGTCTGATACACAGTGAGAAGCTCTGACTGTCCTTGTGTAGGTCTGATACACAGTGAGAAGCTCTGACTCTCCTTATGCAGGTCCGATACACTGAGAAGCTCTGACTGTCCTTGTGTAGGTCCGATACACAGTGAGATGCTCTGACTCTCCTTGTGTAGGTCTGACACACAGTGAGATGCTCTGACTGTCCTTGTGTAGGTCCGATACACAGTGAGATGCTCTGAATCTCCTTATGTAGGTCAGACACACCGTGAGATGCTCTGACTGTCCTTGTGTAGGTCTGACACACAGTGAGATGCTCTGACTCTCCTTATGTAGGTCTGACACACAGTGAGATGCTCTGACTGTCCTTGTGTCGGTCCGATACACAGTGAGATGCTCTGACTGTCCTTGGTCCGATACACAGTGAGATGCTCTTACTGTCCTTGTGTAGGTCCGAAACACAGTGAGAAGCTCTGACTGTCCTTCTGTAGGTCCGATACACAGTGAGATGCTCTGACTGTCCTTGTGTAGGTCCGATACACAGTGAGATGCTCTGACTGTCCTTGTGTAGGTCCGATACACAGTGAGATGCTCTGACTGTCCTTGTGTAGGTCCGATACACAGTGAGAAGCTCTGACTGTCCTTGTGTAGGTCCGATACACAGTGAGATGCTCTGACTGTCCTTGTGTAGGTCTGACACAGTGAGATGCTCTGACTGTCCTTGTGTAGGTCTGACACAGTGAGATGCTCTGACTGTCCTTGTGTAGGTCTGACACACAGTGAGATGCTCTGACTGTCCTTGTGTAGGTCTGACACACAGTGAGATGCTCTGACTGTCCTTGTGTAGGTCTGACACACAGTGAGATGCTCTGACTGTCCTTGTGTAGGTCTGACACACAGTGAGATGCTCTGACTGTCCTTGTGTAGGTCCGATACACAGTGAGAAGCTCTGACTGTCCTTATGTAGGTCCGATACACAGTGAGATGCTCTGACTGTCCTTGTGTAGGTCCGATATACAGTGAGATGCTCTGACTGTCCTTGTGCAAGTCCGATACACAGTGAGATGCTCTGACTGTCCTTGTGTAGGTCCGATACACAGTGAGATGCTCTGACTGTCCTTGTGTAGGTCCGATACACAGTGAGATGCTCTGACTGTCCTTGTGTAGGTCCGATACACAGTGAGAAGCTCTGACTGTCCTTGTGTAGGTCCGATACACAGTGAGATGCTCTGACTGTCCTTGTGTAGGTCTGACACAGTGAGATGCTCTGACTGTCCTTGTGTAGGTCCGATACACAGTGAGATGCTCTGACTGTCCTTGTGTAGGTCTGACACAGTGAGATGCTCTGACTATCCTTGTGGAGGTCCGATACACAGTGAGATGCTCTGACTGTCCTTGTGTAGGTCCGATACACAGTGAGAAGCTCTGACTCTCCTTGTGTAGGTCTGACACACAGTGAGAAGCTCTGACTGTCCTTGTGTAGGTCCGATACACAGTGAGATGCTCTGACTGTCCTTGTGTAGGTCCGATACACAGTGAGATGCTCTGACTGTCCTTGTGTAGGTCTGACACAGTGAGATGCTCTGACTGTCCTTGTGTTGGTCTGACACACAGTGAGATGCTCTGACTGTCCTTGTGTAGGTCTGACACACAGTGAGATGCTCTGACTGTCCTTGGTCCGATACACAGTGAGATGCTCTTACTGTCCTTGTGTAGGTCCGAAACACAGTGAGAAGCTCTGACTGTCCTTCTGTAGGTCCGATACACAGTGAGATGCTCTGACTGTCCTTGTGTAGGTCCGATACACAGTGAGATGCTCTGACTGTCCTTGTGTAGGTCCGATACACAGTGAGATGCTCTGACTGTCCTTGTGTAGGTCCGATACACAGTGAGATGGTCTGACTGTCCTTGTGTAGGTCCGATACACAGTGAGAAGCTCTGACTGTCCTTGTGTAGGTCCGATACACAGTGAGATGCTCTGACTGTCCTTGTGTAGGTCTGACACACAGTGAGATGCTCTGACTGTCCTTGTGTAGGTCTGACACACAGTGAGATGCTCTGACTGTCCTTGTGTAGGTCCGATACACAGTGAGATGCTCTGACTGTCCTTGTGTAGGTCCGATACACAGTGAGAAGCTCTGACTGTCCTTGTGTAGGTCCGAAACACAGTGAGAAGCTCTGACTGTCCTTATGTAGGTCCGATACACAGTGAGAAGCTCTGACTGTCCTTGTGTAGGTCCGAAACACAGTGAGAAGCTCTGACTGTCCTTATGAAGGTCCGATACACAGTGAGATGCTCTGACTGTCCTTGTGTAGGTCCGATACACAGTGAGATGCTCTGACTGTCCTTGTGCAGGTCTGACACAGTGAGATGCTCTGACTGTCCTTGTGTAGGTCCGATACACAGTGAGATGCTCTGACTGTCCTTGTGTAGGTCCGATACACAGTGAGATGCTCTGACTGTCCTTGTGTAGGTCCGATACACAGTGAGATGCTCTGACTGTCCTTGTGTAGGTCCGATACACAGTGAGATGCTCTGACTGTCCTTGTGTAGGTCCGATACACAGTGAGATGCTCTGACTGTCCTTGTGTAGGTCCGATACACAGTGAGATGCTCTGACTGTCCTTGTGTAGGTCCGATACACAGTGAGAAGCTCTGACTGTCCTTGTGTAGGTCTGATACACAGTGAGATGCTCTGACTGTCCTTGTGTAGGTCTGACACAGTGAGATGCTCTGACTGTCCTTGTGTAGGTCCGATACACAGTGAGATGCTCTGACTGTCCTTGTGCAGGTCTGACAGTGAGATGCTCTGACTGTCCTTGTGTAGGTCCGATAGACAGTGAGATGCTCTGACTGTCCTTATGTAGGTCCGATGCACAGTGAGATGCTCTGACTGTCCTTGTGTAGGTCCGATACACAGTGAGATGCTCTGACTGTCCTTGTGTAGGTCCGATACACAGTGAGATGCTCTGACTGTCCTTGTGTAGGTCCGATACACAGTGAGATGCTCTGACTGTCCTTGTGTAGGTCTGACACACAGTGAGATGCTCTGACTGTCCTTGTGTAGGCCTGACACACAGTGAAATGCTCTGACTGTCCTTGTGTAGGTCTGACACACAGTGAGATGCTCTGACTGTCCTTCTGTAGGTCTGACACACAGTGAGATGCTCTGACTGTCCTTGTGTAGGTCCGATACACAGTGAGAAGCTCTGACTGTCCTTGTGTAGGTCCGAAACACAGTGAGAAGCTCTGACTGTCCTTGTGTCGGTCCGATACACAGTGAGATGCTCTGACTGTCCTTGTGTAGGTCCGATACACAGTGAGAAGCTCTGACTGTCCTTGTGTAGGTCCGATACACAGTGAGATGCTCTGACTGTCCTTGTGTAGGTCTGACACAGTGAGATGCTCTGACTGTCCTTGTGTAGGTCCGATACACAGTGAGATGCTCTGACTGTCCTTGTGTAGGTCTGACACAGTGAGATGCTCTGACTGTCCTTGTGTAGGTCCGATACACAGTGAGATGCTCTGACTGTCCTTGTGTAGGTCCGATACACAGTGAGATGCTCTGACTGTCCTTGTGTCGGTCCGATACACAGTGAGATGCTCTGACTCTCCTTGTGCAGGTCCGATACACTGTGAGATGCTCTGACTGTCCTTGTGTAGGTCCGATACACAGTGAGATGCTTTTACCTTGTCCTTCTAATGCTGTTCTCTTTTGAATTGGCTGCAGCCTTCCTTTCGACCAGTCGAGTGTTTAGAAGAATTGGAGCAGTTTTGCTCGGAGTCCTTGTTCCCATTCCTTAACCTGCCAACATTAGAGAACATGTTTGAGGATCTCAGGTAAGCTGCTGTTTGCTTTGGAACTGTGAAATCCCTATCATTTGTGCAGCCTGACAGTAATTGTTAATGTCTAATTTGGTGGGAGTAGGAGGGAAGATGGATCAAAAATTAGAGTTTACAGGAGGGAGCGTCAAACTCATGCTGGGGGGGGGGGGTTGACAGCACATCACGATTCACAGATGATATAGCCACTGAGCTGATGCCTAATCACAAGCCAGCATGATACCAACTTGTTGCAGTTCAGATGGTGCGTGTGATTGCTTCTACATGGTCCCCAAGAGACAGAGCAGGACTGCTCCATACACTCAATCTGGGATAAAACTGCAGGAGTTCAAGCTGGTCACATTTCCAGAGCTTATCCAGATGATGTGACCAGCTGAATGGATATCATGGACCTTGAGGATGCATGTTACCATATAGGTACACCATCTGCCATTCATGGACCTTGAGGATGCGTGTGTTGCCATATTAGCGTACACCACCTGCCATTCATGGACCTTGAGGATGCGTGTTACCATATAGGTACACCACCTGCCATTCATGGACCTCGAGGATGTGTTACCATATAGGTACACCACCTGCCATTCATGACCTTGAGGATGCGTGTTGCCATATAGGTACACCATCTGCCCATTCATGGACCTTGAGGATGTGTGTTGCCATATAGGTACACCACCTGCCATTCATGGACCTTGAGGATGCGTGTTGCCATATAGGTACACCACCTGCAGTTCATGGACCTTGAGGATGCGTGTTGCCATATAGGTACACCACCTGCCATTTGAGGATGCGTGTTGCCATATAGGTACACCACCTGCCATTCATGGACCTTGAGGATGCGTGTTGCCATATAGGTACACCACCTGCAGTTCATGGACCTTGAGGATGCGTGTTGCCATATAGGTACACCACCTGCAGTTCATGGACCTTGAGGATGCGTGTTGCCATATAGGTACACCACCTGCCATTCATGGACCTTGAGGATGCGTGTTGCCATATAGGTACACCACCTGCAGTTCATGGACCTTGAGGATGCGTGTTGCCATATAGGTACACCACCTGCCATTCATGGACCTTGAGGATGCGTGTTGCCATATAGGTACACCACCTGCAGTTCATGGACCTTGAGGATGCGTGTTGCCATATAGGTACACCACCTGCCATTCATGGACCTTGAGGATGCGTGTTGCCATATAGGTACACCACCTGCAGTTCATGGACCTTGAGGATGCGTGTTGCCATATAGGTACACCACCTGCCATTCATGGACCTTGATGCGTGTTGCCATATAGGTACACCACCTGCCATTCATGGACCTTGAGGATGCGTGTTGCCATATTGGTACACCACCTGCAGTTCATGGACCTTGAGGATGCGTGTTGCCATATAGGTACACCACCTGCAGTTTCTCAGGTCCAGTTTGAGAAGGAAAAGTCATCAGTCCAGGGTCCTTGCTGTCAGTCTCTCCTCAGCCCTGGGATTTTCATGAGTTACCTGTCGGTGGTCACCATGCAGCTCAGAATATAGCATCTCTGTATATCTGTAGCTAGTTGGTTGACTCATCCATCCTTAAATTGTACCAGCTCAGCTGGGCAGCCTATATTTGATACAGGCCAAGGATTGGATTTATGGTCAGTTATTGGAGGTCCCAGCTACAGCCCAAGGACGAGATGATATCCTTGGGGGCATTGTTCTGGACAACCCAGCAGAAGTGTATTCTGCCTTCAGAACTCTGAGATCGAATTCCCCATTAACAGGCCAGATCCCGGGGTCCCAGTGAAAGGTTACTGAAGAATTTTAGGTTTGAGAGGAGCAGGTATATTTGTAGTTCCCGGAGGTTGACTTTGTGTGCAACCACTTCAACTGAACTTCCTCAGTTAATGGCTTCCTTCCTGCTTCCATCCTGCCCCTATTAAAGCTCCCTTTCCCAACCAATAAGAATTGACTTTGCCTCATCCCTCAATTTTGTTGTCTCGGGAGGACAATCCCTTTCGACAAACCCTCCCTGCAGTTGACTGTGGCAAGAGCAGCATCCCTGATAGAATGAGACATTTATCTGTAGAGGAACCTGGCTCAGGCTAACCTGGTACATCATTTGGAACGAGGACTAGGAAGACTAGCTGTAGAACACTTCCAGACCATTGCAGAGGGAAAGCTGGTATGTATGTGTGTTTGGACAGCACTGCAGGAATCTGCCATATCAGGAAACAGATAGGACCTGCTTCTTTAAGAAGTGATTCTCCTGTTTTGCTGAATATGGGCCAGGAGATGACTCCCTCAGGCTCCACATTTAACCCGGAGCAGATGTCTCACTGCAGACACTCTCTGTTATCTCTCAGTTCAACCTCTTGGTGGAAGATCCACCCAGAGTGTGTTCAGGACGTTCTTGGGAGTTGGAGACAACCACATTGGGATAATATCTGGCCTGATCTTGTAGCTCCATGCCCACAATTTATTGATGAAGAGCTGGCACAGTATTAGCGCGTGATTAGGTGCTGTTGTCTTTCCTCAGGTCATACTCGATCCTGTGCAACCCAAAGTCCTGCTGTCCAGGGCCTGAGACCGTCCGCAGTCTGGTGTCTCTGGGCTGCACTGGGGGAAAGCCTCCCGTCAGCCTGGTGGGGTCCAATTCCCCTTTTGCATTCCTGACCGCCTTGCTTTATCTTCTGAACACGATCAGCAGTGTACACAAGGGCTTGGCTGAAAAGGTAAGGCAATTTTGCACATGCATTTACCATGGCAGCCGGCAGATGAGAGTTACTGAAAACCTCTTGCGGAACGGACCAGGAGGTGGTTTTGTGTGTGTGTGTGAGTCTTCTAAGGTGTGATGAGCGGCTTCTCTTTCCCAACCACCCTCCGTTTTAGAATTTGGTCTGTTCATGCTGAGGAGTTTGTCCAGTCATCTAGGAAAGTCCCAGTTTTGATCCTTGGTCTGTGCTGAGCTAGTTGATCTCGCCCAGGGCAGCAATAGGGACCTTGGTGTCCTTAGGCTAGGAAGGGGAAAATGAGCCCCCTGCTGGAAGTTCGCACCAAATCACCCCTGTGCTCGCTGACCTACATTGGCTCCGAGTCCAGCGGTGACTCAATTTTAAAATTCTCGCTGAATCCTAGAATGATACAGCACAGAAGGAGGCCATTCGGCCCATAGTGCCTGTGCCGTCTCTTTGAAAGAGCTATCCAATTAGTCTCACTCCCCTGCTCTTTGCCCATAACTCTGCATATTTTTTCCACTTATTCCTCGTGTTCAAATCCCTCCATGGCCTCTCCCCTCCCCATCTCTGTAACCTCCTCTAGCCCTGCAACACTCCGAGATCTCTGCGCTCCTTCAATTCTGGCCTCTTGTAATTTTCACCACACCACCATTGGCGGCTGTGCCTTCAGCTGCCTAGGCCCTAGGCTCTGGAATTCCCTCCCTAAACCTTTATGCCTCTCTGTCTCTATTTCCTACTAAAGGAATCCCTACTAAAGGAGAAAATAGAAGAACATCTAGAAGCCAAAAATATTATAATGAATAGTCACCATGGATATCAAAAGGGAATGTCTTGCTTAACCAACCACATTGAATTTTTTGAAGAGGTAACAGAGAATGGACAAGGGTAATGCAGTAGATGTAATTTATCTAGATTTTCAAAAGGCCTTTGATAAAGTACCACATAATAGACTGATGAACAAGGTCAGGGAATGCAGAGTCGGGACAAGTAGCAGAATGGATTGCTGGCTGGCTTCAAGACAGAAAGCAGAGAGTGGGAGTAAAGGGTAACTATTCACAGTGGCAGAAGGTGGGCAGTGGTGTTCCACAAGAATCAGTGCTGGGACCACTGTTGTTCACAATTTATATTAACGATTTAGACTGGAATCGAAAACATAATTTCTAAATTTGCGGCTGACACCAAATTGGGGTGGATAGTTAATGCTGAGGAGGACTCTAACATATTACAGGAAGACCTTAATAAACTTGCAGAATGGGCATATAATTGGCAAATGAAGTTCAACACAGATAAATGTGAGTTTTACATTTTGGTAGGAAGAATAGGGAGGTCACTTATCACTTGGAGGGTGCGAGTCTAGGTGGGGTGGAGGAGCAAAAGGATCTCGGAGTACAAATACACAAATCACTAAAAGTTGAGACACAGGTTAACAAGGCCATAAAAAAAGCAAACCAAGCACTAGGGTTTATTTCTAAAGGGATAGAATTGAAAAGTAGTTAAGTTATGCTAGACTTGTATCAAACCTTGGTTAGACTACACTTGAAGCACTGCATACAATTATGGTCGCCATATTATAAAAAGTATATAGAGGCTCTGGAGAGGGTGCAGAGAAGATTTACAAGGATGACACCAGAAATGTGAGGATATAGATATCAGGAAAGGATGAACAGGCTGGGTCTATTCTTGCTTGAAAAAAAGAAGGCTGAGGGGTGACCTAATTGAGGTCTTTAAAATTATGTAAGGTTTGGATAGAGTAGATAGAGAGAGAATGTTTCCACTTGTGGGGAGGAGCAAAACTAGAGGCCATTAATATAAGATAGTCACCAAAAAATCCAATAGGGAATTCAGAAGAAACTTCTTTACTCGGGGAGTGGTGAGAATGTGGAACTCGCTACCACAGGGAGTAGTTGAGGCAATTAGCATACATGCATTTAAGGGGAGGCTATGAGAGAGTAGGGAATAGAGGGTTATGCTGATGGATTTAGATGAGGAAAGACGGGAGGAGGCTCGTGTGGAGCATAAACGCCAGCATGGACTGGTTGGGCCGAATGGCCTGTTTCTGTGCCATATATCTGATGTAATCCTCTGTAATCTTCCTCCTTAAAACCTACCTCTTTGACCAAGCTTTTTGTCACTTGTCTGAATATCTCCTTATGTGGCTCAGTGTTGAATTTTGTTTGTTAAAGCTCCTGCCTTGGGCCCTTTTACTATGTTAAAGGTGCTATATAACTGCAAGTTGTTGGTGTTGTACAGGCCCCACTATAGCCCTAATCTAGAGGCTCTAACTTCCATGCTGTCATCATGGGTACAGGCCCCACTGCAGACCTATGGAGTTAGTATTTGCACCACGTTTTTCACTCTGTCTGCGCATGCGTGCCCGTTTGGTACTGTGCATGTGCACTCGATCTGGTCACGCATGCACCGTACCCAACGGTGCGGTGGCTGCGGCCTGCACTGCCATGCTCCCCTCGGCTCCGTGCAGAGGTAGTCAGGTGATTGAATGTGGGGGGCGGAGGGAGGAGAAGGTATTGAAGGTGGAGGGGGGCGGGGGGAGAGGGTATTGAAGGGGTAGCCTTGGGGAGCACTCAAATTTGGTTCTAATTGCCGATGGCGCAACGAGTGGACATGAGTTCTGGGCTGGCGGTGGGCCCGAACACTTGCAGAGGAAAATGGTGGGCATCCCTGTGTTTACCCAAAATATTGTAGCTCTGTAACCAGGGCTCGAAAGAACAAGAGAATAACGATTCAAAGTGGCCCTTCGGCGGAGCTGTTGATCCAGTCTCACTATTTTATGCTGAAACCTAACAGGAGTTTGTAATCCCAGTCAGATCTGCAATATCAGAGAGGAGAGGGGATCGAAGCGGGGGGGGGGGGGCGCGGGGAGGAGAGGGGATCGAAGGGGGGCGAGGAGATGGGATTGAAGGGGGGGGAGAGGCGAGGCGATCGAGGGGGGGGAGAGGCGAGGGGATCGAAGGGGGGGAGAGGAGAGGGGATCGAAGGGGGGAGAGGAGAGGGGATCGAAGGGGGAGAGGAGAGGGGATCGAAGGGGGAGAGGAGAGGGGATCGAAGGGGGAGAGGAGAGGGGATCGAAGGGGGAGAGGAGAGGGGATCGAAGGGGGAGAGGCGAGGGGATCGAAGGGGGAGAGAGGAGAGGGGATCGAAGGGGGAGAGAGGAGAGGGGATCGAAGGGGGAGAGAGGAGAGGGGAGCGAAGGGGGAGAGAGGAGAGGGGAGCGAAGGGGGAGAGAGGAGAGGGAGCGAAGGGGGAGAGAGGAGAGGGGAGCGAAGGGGGAGAGAGGAGAGGGGAGCGAAGGGGGAGAGAGGAGAGGGGAGCGAAGGGGGAGAGAGGAGAGGGGAGCGAAGGGGGAGAGAGGAGAGGGGAGCGAAGGGGGAGAGAGGAGAGGGGAGCGAAGGGGGAGAGAGGAGAGGGGAGCGAAGGGGGGGAGAGGAGAGGGGATCGAAGGGGGAGAGGGGATCGAAGGGGGAGAGGAGAGGGGATCCAAGGGGGGGGAGGAGAGGGGATCCAAGGGGGGGGAGGAGAGGGGATCCAAGGGGGGGGAGGAGAGGGGATCGAAGGGCGGGGGGGGAGAGGGGATCGAAGGGGGAGAGAGGAGAGGGGATCGAAGGGGGAGAGGGGAGAGGAGAGGGGATCCAAGGGGGGGGGAGGAGAGGGGATCGAAGGGGGGGGGAGGAGAGGGGATCGAAGGGGGGGAGGAGAGGGGATCGAAGGGGGGGATCGAAGGGGGGGAGGAGAGGGGATCGAAGGGGGGAGGAGAGGGGATCGAAGGGGGGGAGGAGAGGGGATCGAAGGGGGGGAGGAGAGGGGATCGAAGGGGGGGAGGAGAGGGGATCGAAGGGGGGGGAGGAGAGGGGATCGAAGGGGGGGGAGGAGAGGGGATCGAAGCGGGGGAGGAGAGGGGATCGAAGGAGGAGAGGGGATCGAAGCGGGGGAGGAGAGGGGATCACGGGGGGGAGAGGGGATCGAAGGGGAGGGGAGGAGAGGGGATCGAAGGGGAGGGGAGGAGAGGGGATCGAAGGGGAGGGGAGGAGAGGGGATCGAAGGGGGGGGAGGAGAGGGGATCGAAGGGGGGGAGGAGAGGGGATCGAAGGGGGGGATCGAAGGGGGGGAGGAGAGGGGATCGAAGGGGGGAGGAGAGGGGATCGAAGGGGGGAGGAGAGGGGATCGAAGGGGGGGAGGAGAGGGGATCGAAGGGGGGGAGGAGAGGGGATCGAAGGGGGGGAGGAGAGGGGATCGAAGGGGGGGGAGGAGAGGGGATCGAAGGGGGGGGAGGAGAGGGGATCGAAGCGGGGGAGGAGAGGGGATCGAAGGAGGAGAGGGGATCGAAGCGGGGGAGGAGAGGGGATCACGGGGGGGAGAGGGGAGGCGATCGAAGGGGAGGGGAGGAGAGGGGATCGAAGGGGAGGGGAGGAGAGGGGATCGAAGGAGGGGAGAGAAGAGGGGATCAAGGGGGGAGAGAAGAGGGGATCGAAGGGGGGGGAGGAGAGGGGATCGAAGGGGGGGGAGGAGAGGGGATCGAAGGGGGGAGGAGAGGGGATCGAAGGGGTGGGGAGGAGAGGGGATCGAAGGGGGGGGAGGGGAGGGGATCGAAGGGGGGAGAGGAGAGGGGATCGAAGGGGGGAGAGGAGAGGGGATCGAAGTGGGGAGAGGAGAGGGGATCGAGGGGGGGAGAGGAGAGGGGATCGAAGGTGGGGAGAGGAGAGGGGATCGAAGGTGGGGAGAGGAGAGGGGATCGAGGGGGGGGAGAGGAGAGGGGATCAAGGGGGGGGAGAGGAGAGGGGATCAAAGGGGGGGAGAGGGGATCGAAGGGGAGGGGAGGAGAGGGGATTGAAGGGGGGAGGAGAGGTGATCGAAGGGGTGGGGAGGACAGGGGATCGAAGGGGGGGGAGGGGAGGGGATCGAAGGGGGGAGAGGAGAGGGGATCGAAGGGGGGAGAGGAGAGGGGATCGAAGGGGGGGAGGGAGAGGGGATCGAAGGGGGGAGGGAGAGGGGATCGAAGGGGTGGGGAGGAGAGGGGATCGAAGGGGGGGAGGGGAGGGGATCGAAGGGGGGAGAGGAGAGGGGATCGAAGGTGGGGAGAGGAGAGGGGATCGAAGGTGGGGAGAGGAGAGGGGATCGAAGGGGGGGGGAGAGGAGAGGGGATCGAAGGGGGGGAGGAGAGGGGATCGAAGGGGGGGAGAGAAGAGGGGATCGAAGGGGGGAGAGGACAGGGGATCGAAGGGGGGAGAGAAGAGGGGATCGAAGGGGGGGGCGAGGAGAGAGGATCGAAGGGGGGGGCGAGAAGAGGGGATCGAAGGGGGGAGAGAAGAGTGGATCAAGGGGGGAGAGAAGAGTGGATCAAGGGGGGAGAGAAGAGTGGATCAAGGGGGGAGAGAAGAGTGGATCAAGGGGGGAGAGAAGAGTGGATCAAGGGAGAGAAGAGTGGATCAAGGGGGGAGAGAAGAGGGGATCGAAGGGGGGGGCAGAGGGGATCGAAGGGGAGGAGAGGGGATCGAAGGGGGGGGCAGAGGGGATCGAAGGGGGGGCAGAGGGGATCGAAGGGGGGGCGAGGAGAGGGGATCGAAGGGGGGGAGAGGGGATCGAAGGGGGGGGGAGGGGATCGAAGGGGGGGCGAGGGGATCGAAGGGGGGGAGAGGGGATCGAAGCGGGGGAGAGGGGATCGAAGGGGGGGAGAGGAGAGGGGATCGAAGGGAGGAGAGGGGATCGAAGGGGGGAGAGGAGAGGGGATCGAAGGGGGGGAGAGGAGAGGGGATCGAAGGGGGGAGAGGAGAGGGGATCGAAGGGGGGGGGAGGAGAGGGGATCGAAGGTGGGGAGAGGAGAGGGGATCGAGGGGGGGGAGAGGAGAGGGGATCAAAGGGGGGGAGAGGGGATCGAAGGGGAGGGGAGGAGAGGGGATCGAAGGGGGGGAGAGAAGAGGGGATCGAAGGGGGGAGAGGACAGGGGATCGAAGGGGGGAGAGGACAGGGGATCGAAGGGGGGAGAGGACAGGGGATCGAAGGGGGGAGAGGGGATCGAAGGGGGGGAGGAGAGGGGATCGAAGGGGGGGGGAGAGGAGAGGGGATCCAAGGGGGGAGAGGAGAGGGGATCGAAGGGGGGAGAGGAGAGGGGATCGAAGGGGGGAGAGGAGAGGGGATCGAAGGGGGGAGAGGAGAGGGGATCGAAGGGGGGAGAGGAGAGGGGATCGAAGGGGGGGAGGAGAGGGGATCGAAGCGGGGAGGGAGAGGGGATCGAAGGGGTGGGGAGGAGAGGGGATCGAAGGGGGGGAGGGGAGGGGATCGAAGGGGGGAGAGGAGAGGGGATCGAAGGTGGGGAGAGGAGAGGGGATCGAAGGTGGGGAGAGGAGAGGGGATCGAAGGGGGGGGAGAGGAGAGGGGATCGAAGGGGGGGGGGGAGAGGAGAGGGGATCGAAGGGGGGGAGAGGAGAGGGGATCGAAGGGGGGGAGAGAAGAGGGGATCGAAGGGGGGAGAGGACAGGGGATCGAAGGGGGGAGAGAAGAGGGGATCGAAGGGGGGGGCGAGGAGAGAGGATCGAAGGGGGGGGCGAGAAGAGGGGATCGAAGTGGGGAGAGAAGAGTGGATCAAGGGGGGAGAGAAGAGTGGATCAAGGGGGGAGAGAAGAGTGGATCAAGGGGGGAGAGAAGAGTGGATCAAGGGGGGAGAGAAGAGTGGATCAAGGGGGGAGAGAAGAGTGGATCAAGGGGGGAGAGAAGAGGGGATCGAAGGGGGGGAGCAGAGGGGATCGAAGGGGGGGCAGAGGGGATCGAAGGGGGGGAGAGGAGAGGGGATCGAAGGGGGGGAGAGGAGAGGGGATCGAAGGGGGGGGCAGAGGGGATCGAAGGGGGGCAGAGGGGATCGAAGGGGGGGCGAGGAGAGGGGATCGAAGGGGGGGAGAGGGGATCGAAGCGGGGGAGAGGAGAGGGGATCGAAGGGGGGGGAGAGGAGAGGGGATCGAAGGGGGGAGAGGAGAGGGGATCGAAGGGGGGAGAGGAGAGGGGATCGAAGGGGGGAGAGGAGAGGGGATCGAAGGGGAGGAGAGGGGATCGAAGGGGAGGAGAGGGGATCGAAGGGGAGGAGAGGGGATCGAAGGGGGGGAGAGGAGAGGGGATCGAAGGGGGGAGAGGAGAGGGGTTCGAAGGGGAGGAGAGGGGATCGAAGGGGAGGAGAGCGGATCGAAGGGGGGGAGAGGAGAGGGGATCGAAGGGGGGGAGAGGAGAGGGGATCGAAGGGGGGGGAGGAGAGGGGATCGAAGGGGAGGAGAGGGGATCGAAGGGGGGGAGAGGGGATCGAGGGGGAGAGGAGGAGAGAGGGAGAGAGAGAGGAGGGAGGTCGCACGAAAGATGAGCTGCTGAATTTTAATGTTTTTTAGTGTTTAAAGTGGGGGGAAAAAAGTTACGTTTTAAGAGGTATAAATTCTAGCTAAGTTAGTTCAGTTTAGTTTCGTCTAGTTTAAGTTTAAGGTTAGTTTAAGCACAGAAAGAATAGAAGAAAAAGACCGCCAAAAAAAAAAAAAGCGCCAAAGACGGGACCCGAAAGAGAAAAAAAAACGAGAAAAAAAAACCCAGAGGAAAGCAGAAAACAGAAAGAAAAGCCAAAGCAAAAAGACAGAAGAAGGAGAGGAATATACACACCAAGGAAGAATCCGAACAGCGGCCGCACGGGGCCAGAACAGCGGCTGGAGCGCGAGTCCTGAACGGTGGCCGCGCGGGGCCAGAACAGCGGCTGGAGCGCGAGTCCTGAACGGCGGCCGCACGGGGCCAGAACAGCGGCTGGAGCGCGAGTCCTGAACGGCAGCCGCACGGGGCCAGAACAGCGGCTGGAGCGCGAGTCCTGAACGGCAGCCGCGCGGGGCCAGAACAGCGGCCGGAGCGCGAGTCCTGAACGGCAGCCGCGCGGGGCCAGAACAGCGGCCGGAGCGCGAGTCCTGAACGGCAGCCGCGCGGGGCCAGAACAGCGGCCGGAGCGCGAAGTCCTGAACGGCGGCCGCGCGGGGCCAGAACAGCGGCCGGAGCGCGAGGCCCTGAACGGCGGCCGGAGCACGGGACCGTAAACCAGGAAAAGTCCAGAGGAGCCGGGCTGGCCCGAGACAGAGGCCTGGAGACCTCTGAGGGAGAGGGGAGCAGCCCGAAGACACCATGAGGCAGCAGCTCCCAGACGCAGACAGTGAGTACGGGTCCTGGGGAGGGAGCCTGAAGCCAGGGAAAGGCCCGAGGAGCCGGGCCAATACAGAGGCCCAGAGACCGCTGAGGGGGGAGGGGAGCAGCCGGGAAACAGCAACTCCCAGACGCAGACCAGGACAGTGAGTACGGGGCCTGGGGAGGGCCTGGAGAGCGAGCGAGTCCGGAGCCTGGGAAAGTTCGCGAGCCGGGAGAGGGAAACACCAAACCCGAGGCCCCAGAAAAGCTTATTCTAAGGTCAACAATATTTTCTACCTCGACACTACTAAAAATGAGCGAATCAGAGGAGCCACAGCAGCTCCCGAGGCACGCTGAGAGCAACCTCTTCCAGATTCCCCCCAACACCAAAAAAAGCTAAGAAATTGCTCAAGCAACAGCAGCTGAGAGCAAAACCAGAAACTCTTTTTGCTGACTGGTACAGCAGTGGGAAAAAGTGTAATCTCATTTTTTACTCAGATCAGTCAGCGGTTTGGATCAGAGCAATAAAATCACACTATACCAGGGTTAAGCGTGAAAAAACCGCTAATGGGTCCAAACTGAAAATTAAGAAATCAGGGGACCCTGATAGTGCAACCACGACTGTCAACATGTACAGTAACGGAACAATATTGGTGCAAGGCAACCTCGACGACTTTGAAACGGCCTTCAAGACACTGAAAGAAATAACTGAGAGGGGAAGGAACAGCCCCAGAGTGGCTAACAGGGAAAAAGCGACACACACTCCCCCCACCATTTACAACTCACCAGGAGTAAATCAGCCTGGTCATGAGGTGAGCGAGCCACACAGTTCTAACCAGACACTCACCCCGGGGCCCCACAGCCACATGGTACAGTTGACCAACCCCAGCGTAATTACCAGGGAGGAAGCCACACATACTCCCCCTACCACTTCCAGCTCACCAAGAGAAGAGCAGCCTAGCCAGGAAGTGAGTGAGCCCTCCAGCTCCGACCGGACACACACCCTGGGATCCCACAGCCAGATACAACTAAAGGATAAATTTAACCAGTTGGAGACCGAGCTGGTTAAACTTAGAGAGGAGGTCCTTAAACTGAAACATGAACAAAAGCAAGAGAGAGAGATACAGGAGAGAGCTGAATTTACTTGGGAATCAGGTGAAAGAGCTGCAGAAAAACAAAGAGAGCCATAGGGGAGAGATAGCACCTTAGCCCAGCAGCCAGAGGCTGGAGATAAGACAGTACAGAGCCCGAATGAACAGCTGCACTCCCACACTGAACAACAACAGCAGACACACAATACAGGGGGTGCCACACAGACCGACCAGCATACTGAAGCTCAGTCTTCCCCCCACCACTGTGGAACCACAAGCGAGCCGCTCACAAGAGGAGCGCACACACCAGACACGACCACCCCAGTCCAACACACAACCTATGAGTCCAGGTGAAAGCCACCAGCCAGTAAACACCAACAAGGCTGACATCGTAATACTCATAGACTCAAATGGGAAATTTCTATGGGAGAAAAAGCTCTTCCCTAGACATATAGTAAAAAAGATCCGGTGCCCAACAACAGACAGAGCCCTGGAATGGCTGACCAAAACCCGATTAGGCCCCCCCAACGCATAATAATACACACTGGCACAAATGACCTAAAGGCCCAGCAGAAAAGGGTAGCAACATCGCTCAGATCAGTGATTGAGAAGGCAAGCAATACATTCTCAAACACTAGAATCACTGTTTCTACACTATTGCCGAGAACAGACTTTAACAACAAAACAATCCATGAGATAAATGCCAGCATAGCAAGAGACTGTGAATTAAAACACAACGTGCACCTGGCCCAACACCCCACCCTCGATGTGGAATGTCTTCACGACCGCGTCCATATCCACAGGAAACGAATATCGATCTTTGCTAAAGCCCTGAAGGACGTCGCTTTTAACCGGGTCCATACCCAGACTCCAGGAGGACCCCCCCCCCCCGACCACCAGAGATCAGCGGGGTACATACCAGGACTACTACAGAGACCACCACCACACCAACCGGGACCAGAGAGGATCCCCATGCACAACAACAATGTCGGACCTGCACCACTCCTGTCCTACAGGGGAACAGGACCGCCCCCAGCCAGACAGAGCGATAGATGCACAGGGCGTACGCAATACCTCAGGCAGAGACAATCCATTAAGAGACATTATGCAGACGCGCAGCAGCATCTACTTCCGCCTTATGGATCAGAAAATGAAAAAAAATTGAGGACTAGTTACTAGAAAGAGTTGTAACCAATTAGTATTAGCATTTATAGACAATTGAAATGTTCTCTTTTTCCCCCATTTAGACACGACAAACACATATCATTCTTTAACCTATCATAGTAAAAGATCAAACTTAACATGAAGTCCTTATATATTTCGACCTGGAATATCCAAGGCCTGCGCTCTTCTGTGCTCGACATGAAGAGTAGGACCCCAGAGTTCATAGATGAAATTAAAGATCTGGATATTATCATTTTACAGGAAACTTGGTGTAGAGGAGAAGGACACACTGGCCATCCCCATGGGTGCACAGAGCTGGTGGTCCCCTCCAATAAATTGCCAGGAGTAACCCAAGGCAGAGACTCTGGAGGCATACTGATTTGGTTTAAAACCGAGCTTAAGAATTGCATCAAATTTATAAAAAAGGGCGAAAACCACATATGGCTCAAAATTGAGAGGGGCATTATCTCTAACACTCAAGATGTTTTCATTTGCGCACTCTATATCCCCCCCAATGGAATCCCCGTACTTTAAAGAGGACACCTTCTCCAACATTGAGAGGGAGATTATCCAATTCCAGGCCCAGGGGAACGTGTTGATCTGTGGTGACCTCAATTCAAGAACTGGCGAAGAACCAGACTTCACCAATAATCAGGGAAACAATTACATATTCGGGAATAACCACTTCGATATCCCTTCCCATCCATACAGGCATAACTGCGACAAACAGACAAATGCTAACGGAAAACAGCTCCTGCAGCTCTGTCGAAGCCTGGGTCTGTACATTGTCAATGGTAGGTTCATGGGAGACCTCCTAGGAAGATCGACCTATTGCTCACCTCTTGGCTGCAGCACCGTAGACTATATGATTACGGATTTGGACCCATCCTCTTTCAGAGCATTCACAGTCAAACCACAAACAACACTGTCAGACCACAGTCAAATTACTATGTATCTTAAAAAGACAGAAACAACCAACACAGAAACACAACCCAGTAAGCTGTACAACACTAAAAAATCCTACAGATGGGCCAAAAACAGCATGGAAAAATACCAGAAAGCAATTAGCAATCAATCAACTCAAGCTCTCTTGGACACCTTTCTAAAACATATACACTCACAATAAAGAAGGCGTAAACCGGGCAGTGAATAACCTAAATAATATTTTTGATAATTTGGCAACAAGGTCAAACTTGAAAGTTCGCAAGAACAAACCCAAAACAAAAAACTATGAAAAATGGTTTGACCCAGATTGCCATAACATGAGGAAAAAACTTAGAAAAATATCAAACCAAAAACACAGACAGCCAGAAAATGAGGAATTACGCCTTACTTATTGTCAGACACTAACACAATACAGAAACACACTCAGAACCAAAAAAGAGCAGTATATTAAGAATACACTTAGCTCCATTGAGGAATCCATTCATTCGAATTATTTCTGGGACAACTGGAATACACTACACAAAAAACAACACGACGAATTGGCCATTCAAAATGGAGACACATGGGAAAACCACTTTGAAAAATTATACCAGAAAAACACACTAAGCCCAGAGCAATACCAAATATGCAAAAAACTGGAAAAGCTCGAAATGGCCATAAAAGATAACCAAAACCCGCTAGACTCCATAATAACAGAAAAAGAGCTATTTGAAAAACTCAAGGACCTGCGACCAGGAAAAGCTTGCGGTGCAGACGGCATACTAAGCGAGATGATTAAACACACGGACGATAAAATGAAACTGGCTATCCTAAAACTCTTCAACTTGGTTCTGAGTGTTGGTTACTTCCCTGATATCTGGAACAAAGGACTCATAACGCCCATATACAAAAGTGGGGAAAAGGTTGACCCAAATAACTATCGAGGCATCTGTGTAAACAGTAACCTGGGGAAGGTATTCTGTAGTATCATAAACAAAAGACTTATAAACTTCCTTGAGGAGCACAATGTCTTGAGTAAAAGCCAAATTGGATTCAGATCATATCTTTACCCTACAGACCCTAATTGACAAACATGTTCATCAAAACAAAAGCAAAATTTTTGCCTGCTTTATAGATTTCCAGAAGGCTTTCGATTCCATCTGGCATGATGGTCTATTCCTGAAACTTATCGAAAGTGGTGTAGGGGGAAAAACATATGATGTAATTAAATCAATGTATACAAACAATAAATGTGCAGTTAAAATTGGAGACAAACAAACAAAATACTTCCCACAGGGTCGTGGTGTGACACAGGGCTCGCCCATCTCACCGACACTCTTTAATATTTACATAAATGAATTGGCAAAACTACTTGAACAATCTACAGCACCCGGCCTCACCCTATATGAATCCAAGGTTAAATTCCTCCTCTATGCAGATGACCTGGTTCTGCTGTCACCAACTAAGGAGGGTCTACAGCAGAACCTGGATCTGCTGGAGTCATTCTGTCAGACCTGGGCCCTGACAATAAACCCCCAAAAAACCAAAGTCCTTGGCCCAGAACTTGGTGTCGGGGGCTTGCCGCGCATGCAAGCCCCCGATGTGCGCTCACCCTGCGCGCCGACATCTGAAACCTGGCCCGCAGTGGATTGCCTGTCAGTGGCCAGGTTCTGATGTTGGCGCGCTGTGCTAACCTGACCCAGTGGTGTAGTTAGTACGATGTGCTGGCTGGGATCAGGTGAGCACTGTTCAGCCAATCAGGGGAGGGGAAACTTCATTCATAAGTTTGAGAGTAAGAACTGTCAAACTCATGAGAAGTACTGCACCCCAAAACACTACTTAAACTTTAAATAAAACTTTTAAAAACATCCCAATCCTTAAATTAAGTATAAATAAGTTTTAAAAAATAATTTAAACAATAATTTTTTTTTTTTGAAAAAAATAAATTTTTAATAAAAAGGGTCTAAAACTAAACTTACCTTATTGTAGATTCTTTAAAATAATAAACCTGTGGAAAAAAATTCTAAATTGCACTAAAACACCACTTACCTGTAAAAATAAATACTTACGTGTGCTTTTTACAAGCGTAAAGACCGGAGGCCTTTACACATGCGCAAATCCCCCAAAACAGAGGAAATCCAAGACGCACACGCTGCCCCCTACAGCGCATGCACTAGCCTCTTCATCTCTTGGGTTAGAGGAGAGGAAATGCCGGTTTTCAGCGCATGCGCTGTGCATGCTGAAAACCGGCATTTCCTCCGGCCAGACGCGTGAGTACCCCTTCCGTACTCAGGCATTTGGGGAGGAATTTCTGCCCCAATGTGTTCCAGCAAAGATCCAGACATCAGGGACCCAAAATAAATTTCACACTAGGAACAACTAACATTGAACAAACCATTAACTACACATACTTGGGCTTAAAAATTAGTTCTATGGGAAATTTTCATCTGGCTGTGAATTAACTGAAAGAGAAAGCAAGAAGGGCTTTCTATGCCATTAAAAAATCAATCCAAATAGAAATCCCAATTAGCATTTGGCTCAAAATTTTCAAATCAGTAATTGAACCAATTGCACTCTATGGCAGTGAGGTGTGGGGACCGCTAACACAACAAGAATTTGCAAAATGGGACAAACACCCAATTGAGATCCTACATGCAGAATTCTGTAAAAGTATCCTCCGGACTCAAAGGAAAACCGTAAACAATGCATGCAGGGCAGAACTAGGCCAATATCCATTAATAATCACTATCCACAAAAGAGCCACCAAATTTTGGAAACACCTAAAAATGAGCAACCCCCACTGCTATCATTACGAAGCCCTGAAATGCCAAGAGAGGACCATAAAGAAGAATACCCTCAGTCAACTAGTCCTGGGACTCAGTGAAGTAACTACTAACACTACTAACAATAACCAGCCCCAGGACAGTGACAGCGTAACACAAAGAATTCGACCAACACAATCGTCACTAAGCAAAAGGAAAAATATCTGTCATATTGGGCAGAGACAACAAAAACCCAAAACAAACTCAATTGCTACTTGGCCCTAAACAGACAATACAACATGGCTGATTACCTGACCATGGTAAAGGATAGCAAACTGAGAAAAACATTAACAATGTACAGACTAAGTGAACATAGCCTGGCCATCGAAAAAGGTAGACACAGCAGACCCAGCTACCAAGAGAGGACAGGATATGCTCTCACTGCAGCCAGGGAGTGGTGGAGACAGAGATGCACTTCCTCACAGCTTGTAGAAAATATCAGGGCATAAGGGTGAATTTCTACCCAAAATTCACAAAATATGCCCGAATTCAGAAATTTGAATGACGACCAAAAACTCCTATACCTACTAGGGGAAGAGAGAAATTGTGTAACCTTAGCGGCACACTATGTTACAGCTTGCCATAAACAGAGGGACAACCAGTAAATCTAAGAAAAGAGTATATACAAATTATATGAATGTATATTTATACACTCAGGGATATATCTGTTTATACACTGTATGGATAGATCTGTGTTTATGTGTTCAACCATGAATGTTTTTCGATGCTTGGCAACATAAGATGTACCTTGTCATGCCAATAAAGCGATTTGAATTGAATTGAATTGAGAGAGAGTGGGGAGGGAGGGGGAGAGAGAGAGGGGGGAGAGAGAGAGGGGGAGAGATAGAGATGGGTGAGAGCGAGGGTGAGGAAGGGGGCAGAGAGAGCGGGAGGGGGAGAGAGGGGGAGGGGGAGGGGAGGGGGGAGGGAGATGGGGAGGGGGGGAGGGTGGGGGGAGGGGGGAGGGAGAGGGGGGGAGGAAGGGAGGGGGAGGGAGGTGGGACGGGGAGGACGGTGGGGAGAGGGGAGGGGGGAGACAGGAGGGGGGAGAGGGGAGGGAGGAGGAGAGAGAGACAGAGGGAAGAAGAGAGAGAGGGCGAGTCCCCAGCCCACGGGCGCAAATGGAGCCAAGCCCCGGGACTCGCGCATGAGCCGGCTTGGAGCTGTGAGAGAGGGCCAGGCCCGGTTGCCTGGGTAACCCTTCTCCCCCTTCCCGCCCTCCCGAGCCCCGCCCCCCTGAGACCCCGCGCTCCCGCCCTCCCGAGCCCCGCTCTCCCGAGCACCAGCCCCCCGCCCTTCTGAGCCCCGCTCTCCCGAGCACCGGCCCCCGCCCTCCTGAGCCCCACCCTCCCGAGCACCGGCCCCCCGCCCTCCCGAGACCCGCCCGAGCACCGGAGAGAGGGCCAGGCCCGGTTGCCGGGGTAACCCTTCCCGCCCTCCCGAGCCCCGGCACCCCGCCCCCCCGGAGCCCCGCTCTCCCGAGCACCGGCCCCCCGCCCTCCCGAGCCCCGCCCTCCGAGCACCGGAGAGAGGGCCGGGCCCGGTTGCCAAGGTAACCCTTCCCGCCCTCCCGAGCCCCGGCACCCCGCCCTCCCGAGCCTCGCCCTCCCAAGCACTGGAGCAAGAGAGAGAGACTGGGGGGGTGTTACGCTGGGCGGCAGACGAACGCCTTTCGCTGCGGTGGGGGGGGAGAGAGAGACGCCGCCGCTCACCTGCTCGCTTCCCTCTTCCCCTGGGCTTTCAACTCAAGGCCCAGGCTCCTCGTGCTGCTAGGCCGCGCCCGGCGCCGGCACAGCCGCTCGAAATGGCCGTCAAAGAAGGCAAGCCTCGTAAACACTATTTAAAACGTCAAAGTAGGCGAGCCTCCTAAATGCTTTTTAAAACTGAATTAATTTGTTCTTTTCCTTAGTTCCATAACACACAGGAAAGTGGGAAAATAAAAAAAATTGTTAGAATCAAGATGGCAGCTACTCACCTCAGCTCAGAAGGATTAGGCCCGCCCACACACGCATTGATTGGTCAACCATCAGGTCACTGAACTGTAGGATTGGTCAATCGTCATGTCACTCAACTGTAGGATGGCCCGCCCGCACACGCAATGAACCCACCCCCATGAGGCAGCGATTGGTCAACCCTCAGATCGCTCGACTGTACGATTGGTCAACCTTCACGTCACTCAATGCTAATGAGCGGATAATGAGCGGAATTTTGAACGTTTTTTGGATACGGTCGGCACAATTTTTGTCTGACCAAAAAGTAAATACGCTTATGACCATTCTGGAAGCATAAGCTTTCTTTTGATATAACACATGTGTAGGTACGCTCTTATAGCATTTGAGTGTATAGCGTACATACAGACAGACAGACAGACAGACAGGCAGACAGACGGAAGGACAGAAGAGCTATTTTATATATATAGGCTAGCTGGGGGGGCCCGGCGGTGCCAGGGCAGTTTAGAGGGTCGCGCGGTTGACGGACGGCCGCTGCCGCTCCCCCGCTCTGTGTCTCGGGCCGAGCGGTTGTTGGGCCTGGCCTGAGTGACGCTGTGTTGGAGCTGGAGTTCCCGGGATACGGTGAGTGAGCGGGGGAGCGAGAATATACACAATATAGAGATAAGAGGGGGTGGGGGGAAGAGGGGGTGGGGGGAAGGGGAGGAGAGGGGGTGGGGGTAAGGAGAGGGAGGGAGAGGGGGTGGGGGGAAGGGGGAGGGGAGGGGGAAGGGGAGGAAGGGGGAGGGAGGGAGGAAGGGAGGGAGGGGAGGGAGGGGAGAGAGAGAGTGGGAGGAAGGGGGAGAGAGAGAGGGAGGAGGGGAGAGAGAGAGGGGAGGAGGGGGAGAGAGTGAGGGGGAGGGAGGGGGAGAGAGTGAGGGGGAGGGAGGGGGAGAGAGAGAGGGGGAGGGAGGGGGAGAGAGAGGGGAGGGGGGGAGAGAGAGAGGGGGAGGGAGGGGGGAGAGAGAGGGGGAGGGAGGGGGGAGAGGAGAGGGGGGGAGGGGAGAGGGGAGAGAGAGGGGAAGGGAGGGGGGGAGAGGAGGGGGAGGGGAGGGGGAGGGAGAGAGGGGGAGGGAGGGGGGAGAGCGAGAGGGGGAGGGAGGGGGCAGGGAGGGGGAGGGAGGGGGAGGGAGGAGGAGGGGGGAGTAGAGCAGGATGCATGAAAGATGAGCTGCTGCATTTAGTGTTTTTTAGTGTCTAAAGTGGGGGGAAAAAAGTTACATTTTAAGTTTTAAAAGGTTTAAATTTTAGCTAAGCTAGTTCAGTTTAGTTTAGTTTAGTCTAGTTTAAGTTTAAGGTTAGTTTAACTTAGTTTAAGCACAGAAGGAAAAGAAGAAAAAGACCGCCAAAAAAGACCGCCAAAGACGGGACCCGAAAGAGGGAAAAAAAACCAAGAGGAAAGCAGAAGAAAGCAGAAAACAGAAAGAAAAGACAAAGCAAAAGGACAGAAGAAGGAGAGGAATATACGCACCAAGGAGGAATCCGAGCGGTGGCCGGAACACGGGGCCAGAACGGAGGCCGGAGCGCGAAGCCTTGAACGGCGGCCGAAGCGGAGAAGCAGGAATGGCGACCGGAGCGCAAAACCTGGACGGTGGCCGAAGCTCGAAATCAGAAAGGCAACCAGAGTGCAAAACCCAAACGGCAACCGGGAGCGCGGAGCCCGAAAGGCGGCCGGAGCGCGGAGCCATAAACCAGGGAAAGGCCAGAGGAGCCGGGCCGAGACAGAGGCCTGGAGACCTCTGAGGGAGAGGGGAGCAGCCCGAATTCACCGTGAGGCAGCGGCTCCCAGACGCAGACAGTGAGTACGGGTCCTGGGGAGGGAGCCTGAAGCCCGGGAAAGGCCCGAGGAGCCGGGCCAAGACAGAGGCCCAGAGACCTCTGAGGGGGAGGGGAGCAGCCGGTAGACACTGGGAAACAGCAGCTCCCAGACACAGACCAGGACAGTGAATACGGGGCCTTGGGAGGGCCTGGAGAGCGAGCGAGTCCGGGGCCTGGGAAAGTTCGCGAGCCGGGAGAGGGAAACACCAAACCCGGGGCCCCAGAAAAGTTTATATCCTAAGGTCAACAATATTTTTTACGTCTAAACTAAAAAAAATGAGCGAAGCAGAGGAGCCGCAGCAGCTCCCGGGGCGCACTGAGAGCAACCTCTTCCAGGTTCCCCCCAACACAAACAAAAATGCCAAAAAATCGCTCAAGCAACAGCAGCTGAGAGCAAAACCAGAAACCCTTTTTGCTGACTGGTACAGCAGTGGGAAAAAGTGTAATCTCATTTTTACTCAGATCAGTCAGTGGCTTGGATCAAAGCAATAAACATACACTATCCCAGGGTTCCGCATGAAAGAAACCGCTAATGGGCCCAAACTGAAAATAAAGAAATCAGGGGACCCTGATAGTGAAACCACGACTGTCAACATGTACAGTAACGGAACAATATTGGTGCAAGGCAACCTCGATGACTTTGAACCGGCCTTCAAGACACTGAAAGAAATAATTGAGAGGGGAAGGAACAGCCACCAGGGTGACTAACAGGGAAAAAACGACACACACTCCCCCCACCATTTACAACACACCAGGAGTAAATCAGCTGGTCAGGAGGTGAGCGAGCCATACAGTTCTAACCAGACACTCACCCCAGGGCCCCACAGCCACATGGTACAGTTGACCAACCCCAGCGTAAATACCAGGGAGGAAGCCACACATACTCCCCCTACCACTTCCAGCTCACCAGAGAAGAGCAGCATAGCCAGGAAGTGAGTGAGCCCTCCCGCTCCGACCAGACACACACCCTGGGATCCCACAGCCAGATACAACTAAAGGAGAAATGTAACGCAGCTGGAGACAGAGCTGGTTAAACTTATGGAGGAGGTCTTAAACTGAAAACCGACCAAAAAAACAGCATTTTAACAATGAAACATGAACAAAAGCAAGAGAGGGAGAGATACAGGAGAGAGCTGAATTTACTTGGGAATCAGGTGAAAGAGGTGCAGAAAGACAAAGAGAGCCATAGGGGAGAGATAGCGCCATTAGCCCAGCAGCCAGAGGCTAGAGATAAGACAGTGCAGAGCCCGACTGAACAGCTACACTCTCACACTGAACAACAGCAGCAGACACACAATACAGGGGGAGCCACACAGACCGACCAGGCATACTGAAGCTCAGTCTTCCCCCACCACTGTGGAACCACAGGCGAGCCGCTCACAAGAGGAGCGCACACACCAAACACGACCACCCAGTCCAACACACAACCTATGAGTCCAGGCGAAAGCCACCAGCCAGTAAACACCAACAAGGCTGACATCGTAATACTCATCGGCCTAGAAATTCAGTGGCCTGCGCCACCAGTTTGCGCCCAAAGAGGGCTTTTGCGCCTCTGGCCACAACCACCGCGATATTTAGCGGGGCGTTAATGGCGGCGTTAGCCTGTAGCGCTGCACTGCCACCGATGATGTCATCGGTGTGCGCAGTGCCCCGCTATCGCCCCGCTGGCCATATTTGGTCGCGCCCGCCTCCTCCGCGCCGGCCGCAAACAGCGGACGGTACACAGGGGCCTAACTGTGGCGGTAGTGGGGGCGAGTTAAGGTGGAGGTGCGGCCGGCCGCTTTTTCGGCGGCTGCCTGCCCGCACCTCCGTCCCCGGCCTCCTACAACCACGCCCCCCCGCGGCATTGCCGGCTGTTTCCCGAGAGCCCGGCACTTCTCCTTGGTGCCGGGCTCATTTGCCGGCACTCGCGAGCGGGGATCGCGCTGTTGCAGGCACCTCCCCCTTAACAGAGGGAGGAAGGCCTGCAGTACCGCAGCCTGCCGTTGCCGCAGCAGGTGGCGCTGCGGCACTTGCGCGCCGATATTCAGTTTCAGCGCCCCAAGCGGGGCGTCAAAACCCTTGTTTAGCAGCCAGCTTCCACTTGGGGCGCTGAAACTGAATATCCCAATGGTGCAAGTGGCTCCGCGCGCAGCGGTAATTCCGGCGCCCAGGCGAGCTGGGCGCCCCAAACTGAATTTTTAGCCCATAGACTCAAATGGGAAATTTCTATGGGAGAAAAAGATCTTCCCTAAACATAAAGTAAAAACGATCCGGTGCCCAACAACAGACAGAGCCCTGGAATGGCTGACCAAAACCCGATTAGGCTCCCCCAACACATAATAATACACATTGGCACAAATGACCTAAAGGCCCAGCAGAAAAGGATAGCAACATCGCTCAGATCAGTGAATGAGAAGGCAAGCAATACCTTCCCAAACACTAGAATCACTGTTTCCACACTATTGCCAAGAACAGACTTTAACAGCAAAACAATCCATGAGATAAATGCCAGCACAGCAAGAGACTGTGAATTAAAACACAACGTGCACCTGGCCCAACACCCCACCCTCGATATGGAATGTCTTCATGACCACATCCATATCCACAGGAAGCGAATATCGGTCTTTGCTAAAGCCCTGAAGGACATTGCTTTTAACCGGGTCCATACCCAGACTCCAGGAGGACCCCCCCACCCCCGACCACCAGAGACCAGCGGGGTACAGACCAGGACTACTACAGAGACCACCACCACACCAACCGGGACCAGAGAGGATCCCCATGCACAACAACAATGTCGGACCTGCACCACTCCTGTCCTACAGGGGAACAGGACTGCCCCCAGCCAGACAGAGGGAGAGATGCTCAGGGCGTACGCAATACCTCAGGCAGAGACAATCCATTAAGAGACATAATGCAGACATGCAGCAGCATCTATTCCGCCTTATGGATAAGGAAAAAAAATAAATAAGGACTAGTTGCTAGAAAGAGTTGTAACCAATTAGTATCAACATTTATAGACAATTGAAATGTTCTTTTTTTTCCCGATTTAGACATGACAAACACATATCATATTTTAACCTGTCATAGTAAAAGATCAAACTTAACATGAAGTCCTGGAATATCCAAGGTCTACGCTCTTCTGTGCTCGGCATGAAGAGTAGAACCCCAGAGTTCCTAGATGAAATTAAAGATCTGGATATTGTCATTTTACAGGAAACTTATAGCAGAGGAGAAGGACACACTGGCCGTCCCATGGGTACACAGAGCTGGTGGTCCCTCCAATAAATTGCCAGGAGTAACCCAGGGCAGAGACTCTGGAGGCATACTGATTTGGTTTAAAACAGAGCTTAGGAATTGCATCAAACTTATAAAAAAGGGCAAAAACCACATATGGTTCAAAATTAACAGAGGCATCATCTCAACACGCAAGATGTTTTCATTTGCGCACTCTATATCCCCCCGATGGAATCCCCATACTTTAAAGAGGATACCTTCTCCAACATTGAGAGGGAGATTATCAAATTCCAGGCCCAGGGGAACGTGTTGATCTGTGGTGACCTCAATTCAAGAACTGGCGAAGAACCAGACTTCACCAATAATCAGGGGAACAACTACATATTCGGGAATAACCACTTAGATATCCCTTCCCATCCATACAGGCATAACTGCGACAAACAGACAAATGCTAACGGAAAACAGCTCCTGCAGCTCTGTCGAAGCCTGGGTCTGTACATTGTCAATGGTAGGTTCATGGGAGACTTCCTAGGAAGATCGACCTATTGCTCACCTCTTGGCTGCAGCACCGTAGACTATATGATTACGGATTTGGACCAATCCTCTTTCAGAGCATTCACAGTCAAACCAAAAACAACACTGTCAGACCACAGTCAAATTACTATGTATCTTTAAAGGACAGCACGGTGGCATAGTGGTTAGCACTGTTGCCTCACAGCGCCAGGGACCCGGGTTCGAATCCGGCCTCGGGTGACTGTCTGTGTGGAGTTTGCACATTCTCCCCGTGTTTGCGTGGTTTCCTCCGGGTGCTCCGGTTTCCTCCCACAGTCCAAAGATGTGCAGGTTAGGTTGATTGGCTATGATAAAAAAAAAATTGACCCTTAGTGTTAGGGGATTAAATACGTGGGGTTACGGGGATCGGGTGGGATATGTGTCGGTGCAGGCTCGATGGGCCGAAATGGCCTCTATCTGCACTGTGGGGTTTCTGTGATTCTGTGATTCTGTGACAGAAACAACCAATACAGAAACACAACTCAGTAAGCTGTACAACATCAAAAAATCCTACAGATGTTCCAAAAACAGCACGGAAAAATACCAGAAAGCAATTAGCAATCAATCAACTCAAGCTCTCTTGGACACCTTTCTGGAAAACATATACACTCACAATAAAGAAGGCGTAAACCGGGCAGTGAATAACCTAAATAATATTTTTGATAATTTGGCAACAATGTCAAACTTGAAAGTTCGCAAGAATAAACCCAAAACAAAAAACTATGAAAAATGTTTTGACCCAGATTGCCATAACATGAGGAAAAAACTCAGAAAAATATCAAAACAAAAACACAGACAGCCAGAAAACGAGGAATTACACCTTACTTATTGTCAGGCACCAACACAATACAAAAACAAACTCAGAACCAAAAAAGAGCAGTATATTAAGAATACACTCAGCTCCATTTAGGAATCCATTGATTCCAATAGTTTCTGGGACAACTGCAATACATTACACAAAAAACAACACGACGAATTGGCCATTCAAAACGGAGACACATGGGAAAACCATTTTGAAAAATTATACCAGAAAAACACACTAAGCCCAGAGCAATACCAAATATTCAAAAAACTGGAAAAGCTTGAATTGGCCATTAAAGATAACCAAAACCCGCTAGACCCCATAATAACTGAAAAAGAGCTATTAAAAAGAGCTATTTGAAAAACGCAAGGACCTGCGACCAGGAAAAGCTTGCAGTGCAGATGGCATCCTAAGCGAGATGATTAAACACACGGACGATAAAATGAAATTGGCTATCCTAAAACTCTTCAACTTGGTTCTGAGTGTCGGTTACTTCCCTGATATCTGGAACAAAGGACTCATAACGCCCATATACAAAAGTGGAGACAAAGTTGACCCAAATAACTATCGAGGCATCTGTGTAAACAGTAACCTGGGGAAGGTTTTCCGTAGTATCATAAACAAAAGACTTATAAACTTCCTTGAGGAGCACAATGTCTTGAGTAAAAGCCAAATTGGATTCCTACCAAACTATAGAACATCAGATCATATCTTCACCCTACAGACCCTAATTGACAAACATGTTCATCAAAACAAAAGCAAAATTTTTGCCTGCTTTATAGATTTCCAGAAGGCTTTCGATTCCATCTGGCATGATGGTCTATTCTTGAAACTTATTGAAAGTGGTGTAGGGGGAAAAACATATGATGTAATTAAATCAATGTATACAAACAATAAATGTGCAGTTAAAATTGGAGACAAACAAACAAAATACTTCCCACAGGGGCGTGGTGTGATGCAGGGCTCGCCCATCTCACCGACACTCTTTAATATTTACATAAATGAATTGGCAAAACTACTTGAACAATCTACAGCACCCGGCCTCACCCTATATGAATCCAAGGTTAAATTCCTCCTCTATGCAGATGACCTGGTTCTGCTGTCACCAACTAAGGAGGGTCTACAGCAGAACCTGGATCTGCTAGAGTCATTCTGTCAGACCTGGGCTCTGACAATAAACCTCCAAAAAACCAAAGTCCTTGTGTTCCAGCAAAGATCCAGACATCAGGGAACCAGAATAAATTTCACACTAGGAACAACTAAAATTGAACAAACCACTAACTACATATACTTGGGCTTAAAAATCATTTCTACATGAAATTTTCATCTGACTGTGAATGAACTGAAAGAGAAAGCAAGAAGGGCTTTCCATGCCATTAAAAAATCAATCCAAATAGAAATCCCAATTAGCATTTGGCTCAAAATTTTTAAATCAGTAATTGAACCAATTGCACTCTATGGCAGTGAGGTGTGGGGACCGCTAACACAACAAGAATTTGCAAAATGGGACAAACACCCAATTGAGATCCTACATGCAGAATTCTGTAAAAGTATCCTCCGGACTCAAAGGAAAACCGTAAACAATGCATGCAGGGCAGAACTAGGCCAATATCCATTAATAATCACTATCCACAAAAGAGCCACCAAATTTTGGAAACACCTAAAAATGAGCAACCCCCACTGCTATCATTACGAAGCCCTGAAATGCCAAGAGAGGATCTTAAAGAAGAATACCCTCAATCAACTAGTCCTGGGACTCAGTGAAGTAAATATTAACACTACTAACAATAACCAGCCCCAGGACAGTGACATCGTAGCACAGAGAATTTGACCCAACACAATTGTCACTAAGCAAAAGGAAAAATAACTGTCATATTGGGCAGAAACAACAAAAACCCAAAACAAACTCAATTGCTACTTGGCCCTAAACAGACAATACAACATGGCTGATTACCTGACCATGGTAAAGGATAGCAAACTGAGAAAAACCTTGACAATGTACAGACTTAGTGAACATAGCCTGGCCATCAAAAAAGGCAGACCCGGCTGCCAAGAGAGGACAGGATATGCTTTCACTGTATTCAGAGATGCACTTCCTCACAGCTTGTGGAAAACATCAGGGCATAAGGGAGAATTTGTACCCAAAATTCACAAAAATATGACCTGAATTCAGAAATTTGAATGAAGACCAAAAATTCCCATACCTACTAGGGGAACAGAGAAATTGTGTAACCTTAGCGGCACACTATGTTACAGCTTGCCATAAACAGAGGGACAACCAGTAAATCTAAGAAAAGAGTATATACAAATTATATGAATGTATATTTATACACTCAGGGATACATCTGTTTATACAATGTATGGATAGATTTGTGTTTATGTGTTCAACCATGAATGTTTTTCGATGCTTTGGCAACATAAGATTTACCTTGTCATGCCAATAAAGCGATTTGAATTGAATTGAATTGAGAGAGGGGGAGGGAGGGGGAGAGAGAGAGGGGGAGGGAGGGGGGAGAGAGAGAGGGGGAGGGAGGGGGGGAGAGAGAGAGGGGGGAGGGAGGGGGGAGAAAGAGAGGGGGAGGGAGGGGGAGAGAGAGAGGGGGAGGGAGGGGGAGAGAGCGAGGGGGAGGGAAGGGGAGAGAGAGAGAGGGGGAGGGAGGGGAGAGAGAGGGGGAGGGAGGGGAGAGAGAGAGGGGGGAGGGAGGGGGCAGAAAGAGGGGGAGGGAGGGGGAGAGAGAGAGGGGGAGGGAGAGAGGGGGGAGAGAGAGAGGGGGGAGAGAGAGGGTGAGGCAGGGGGGGGAGAGAGGGGAGGGGAGGAGGGGGAGGGAGGGAGAGGGGGGAGAGGGGGGAGGGAGGGGGAGGGAGGGGGAGGGAGAGGGGGAGGTGGGAGAGGAGTGGGTAGAGGGGAGGGGGGGAGAGGGGATGGGGAGAGGGGAGGGGAGGGGGGAGAGGGGAGGGGGGAGGAGAGAGAGACAGAGGGAAGGAGCGAGAGAATGTGAGTCCCCGGCCCGCGGACGCAAATGGAGCCAAGCCCCGGGACCAAGCGTGAGCTGGCTTGAGGCTGTGAGAGAGGGCCGGGCCGGGTTGCCGGGGTAACCCTTCCCCCCTTCCCGACCTCCCGAGACCCGCCCCCCCGAGCCACGCGCTCCCGACCTCCCGAGCTCCGCTCTCCCGAGCAGCCGCGCTCCCGCCCTCCCGAGCCCCGCCCTCCCGAGCACCGGCCCCCCGCCCTCCCGAGCACCCGAGAGAGGGCTGGTCCCGGTTGCCGGGGTAACCCTTCCCGCCCTCCCGAGCCCCGGCACCCCGCCCTCCCGAGACCAGCCCCCCAAGCCCCACTCTCCCGAGCACCGGAGAGAGGGCCGGGCCCGGTTGCTGGGGTAACCCTTCCCACCCTCCCGAGTCCCGGCATCCCACCCTCCTGAGCCCCACCCTCCCGAGCACTGGAGAGAGAGAGAGAGACTGGGGGGTGTTTCACTGGGCGGCAGACAAATGCCTTCCGCTGCGGTGGGGTGGGGAGAGAGAGATGCAGCTGCTCACCTGCTCACTTCCCTCTTCCCCCGGGCTTTCAACTCAAGGCCCAGGCTTCTCGCGCAGCTAGGCCGCGCCCGGCGCCGGCACAGCCGCTCGAAATGGCCGTCAAAGTAGGCGAGCCTCCTAAATACTATTTAAAACGTCAAAGTAGGCGAGCCTCCTAAATAATATTTAAAACGTCGAAGTAGGCGAGCCTCCTAAATACTATTTAAAACTGAATTAATTTGTTCTTTTCCTTAGTTCCCTAACACACAGAAAGTGGGAAAAATAAAAAAATAGTTAGAATAAAGATGGCGGCTACTCACCTCAGCTCAGAAGGATTAGGCCTGCCCACACACGCACCGATTGGTCAACCGTCAGGTCACTGAACTGTGGGATTGGTCAATCATCACGTCACTCAACTGTAGGATGGCCCGCCCGCACACGCAATGAACCCACCCCCATGAGGCAGCGATTGGTCAACCCTCAGGTCGCTCGACTGTACGATTGGTCAACCTTCACGTCACTCAATGCTAATGAGCGGATAATGAGCGGAATTTTGAACGTTTTTTGGATACGGTCGGCACAATTTTTGTCTGACCAAAAAGTAAATACACTTATGACCATTCTGGAAGCATAAGCTTTCTTTTGATATAACACATGTGTAGGTACGCTCTATAACATTTGAGTGTATAGCATACAGACAGACAGGCAGACAGACAGACGGAAGGACAGAAGAGCTATTTTATATATATAGATAGATAGATAATGGACTCTAGCATTTTCCCCACTACTGATGTCAGGCTTACCAGTCTGTCAGCATGGTTTTATGAAGGGGAAGTCATGTTTGACAAATTTGTTCGAATTCTTTGAGGACGTAACAACCAGAGTGGATAAAGGGGAACCAGTGGATGTGGTGTATTTGGACTTCCAAAAGGCATTTGACAAGGTGCCACACAAAAGATTACTGCACAAGATAAAAAATCATGGGATTGGGGGTAATATAATGGCATGGGTGGAAGATTGGCTATCTAACAGAAAACAGAGTTGGGATAAATGGTTCATTCTCGGGTTGGCAATCAGTAACTAGTGGTGTTCCGCAGGGGTCGGTGCTGGGTCCCCAACTCTTTACAATCTATATTAACGATTTGGAGGAGGGGACCAAGTGCAACATATCCAAGTTTGCCGATGATACAAAGATGGGAGGGAAAGTAGTGAGTGAGGAGGACATATAAAACCTGCAAAAGGACATAGACATAGACAGGCTAAGTGAGTGGGCAGAAATTTGGCAGATGGAATATAATGTTGGAAACTGTGAGGTTATGCACTTTGGCAGAAAAAATCAAAGAGCAAGTTATTATCTAAATGGAAAGAAACTGCAAAGTGCTACAGTACAAAGGGATCTGGGGGTCCTGGTGCATGAAACACAGAAGGTTAGTATGCAGGTACAGCAGGTGATCAGGAAGGCCAATGGAATCTTGGCTTTTATTGCAAGGGGGATGGAGTATAAAAGCAGGGAAGTCTTGCTTCAGTTATACAGGCTACTGGTGAGGCCACGCCTGGAATATTGCGTACAGTTTTGGTTTCCATATTTAAGAAATGATATACTTGCTCTCGAGGCAGTTCAGAGAAGGTTCACTTGGTTGATTCCAGAGATGAGGGGGTTGACTTATGAGGAAAGGTTGAGTAGGTTGGGCCTCTACTCATTGGAATTCAGAAGAATGAGAGGCGATCTTATCGAAACATATAAGATTGTGAGGGGGCTTGATCGGGTGGATGCGGGGAGGATGTTTCCACTGATGGGTGAGACTAGAACTAGGAGGCATAATCTTAGAATAAGGGGCTGCCGTTTCAAAGCTGAGATGAGGAGAAACCGGAACGCTTGAGGAGGGCAGCACGGTGGCATAGTGGTTAGCACTGTTGCCTCACAGCGCCAGGAACCCGGGTTCGTATCCAGCCTCGGGTGACTGTCTGTGTGGAGTTTGCACATTCTCCCCGTGTTTGCGTGGGTTTTCTCCGGGTGCTCCGGTTTCCTCCCACAGTCCAAAGATGTGCGGGTTAGGTTGATTGGCTATGATAAATTGACCCTTAATGTTAGGGGGATTAAATACGTGGGGTTACGGGGATAGGGTGGGATATGTGTTGGTGTAGGGGTTATGGGGATTGGGTGGGATGTGTGTCGGTGCAGGCTCGATGGGCCGAAATGGCCTCTATCTGCACTGTGGGGTTTCTGTGTTCTTCTGTGTGAAACTTCTTCACTCAGAGGGTAGTAAATCTATGGAATTTGATACCTCAGAGAGCTGTGGAAGCTGCGACATTAAATAAATTTAAAACGGAGATAGACAGTTTCCTAGCTGATGAGGAAATTAGGGGTTACGGGCAGCAGGCAGGGAAGTGGACGTGAGTCTAGGTTCGGATCAGCCATGATCCTATTGAATGGCGGAGCAGGCCCAAGGGGCCGTATGGCCTACTCCTGCTCCTACTTCTTATGATCTTATGTTCTTATGTTATTCCCCGTTTTCTCTCTACCACCTTTTTTGAATAGTGGGGTAATATTAGCTATCCTCCAATCCATGGGTACAGTTCCAGATTCCATTGAATGTTGGAAGATGATCAGCAATGCATCTACTATTTCTAGGACCACTTCCTTAAGTACCCTAGGATGTAGATTATCAGGCCCTGGGGATTTATCGGCCTACAATCCCATCAATTTCCCCCTTAATGTTAGGGGGATTAAATACGTGGGGTTACGGGGATAGGGTGGGATATGTGTTGGTGTAGGGGTTACGGGGATCGGGTGGGATCGGGTGGGATATGTGTCGGTGCAGGCTCGATGGGCTGAAATGGCCTCTATCTGTACTGTGGGGTTTCTGTGATTCTGTGAAGGTGAAAATAGAATATGAGAGTAAACTTTCAGGGAACATATAAACTGACTGTAAAAGCTTTTATAGATATGTGAAGAGAAAAAGATTGGTGAAGTCAAGCGTAGGTCCCTTGCAGTCAGAATCAGGGGAATTTATAAGGGGGAACAAAGAAATGGCAGACCAATTAAATACATATTTTGGTTCTGTCTTCACAAAGGAGGACACAAATAACCCCCCAGAGATGTCGGGGAACATAGGGTCTGATGAAAGGGAGGAATTGAAAGAAATCAGTATTTGTATCCCACCCGATCCCCGTAACCTTCTTAATTAATTAATCCCTTTGTCCTCATTTGTTGAATCCTAAACTGCTCCCAATCCTCAGGTTTACTGCTTTTTCTGGCCAATTTATATGTCCTCTCCTTGGATCTTATGCTATCCCTAATTTCCCTTGTTAGCCATGGTTGAGTCACCTTTTTTGTTTTAATTTTATGCCAAACAGGGATGAACAAATTCTGTAGTTCATCCATGCGATCTTTGAATGTTTGCATTGCCAATTCCCATCAACCCTTTGAGTGACATTCCCCAATCAATCCTACCCAACTCGTGCCTCATACCATCATAGTTTCCTTTATTTAAATTCAGGACCCTAGTCTCTGAGTGAATTACTTCACTCTCCATCTTAATGAAGAATTCGATCATATTATGATCGCTCCGACCCAAGGGGCCTTGTACAACAAGATTGCTAATTAATCCTTTCTCATTACATAATACCCAGTCTAAGATGACCTGATCTCTGGCTGGTTCCTCGACATATTGGTCCAGGAAACCATCCCGTAAACACTCCAGGAATTACTCCTCCACAGTATTGTTACTAATTTGGTTAGCCCAATCTATATGTAGATTAAAGTCACCCATGATGACTGCTGTGCCCTTATTGCACGCTTCTCTAATTTCCCTTTTAATGCCATCCCCAACCTCCGCATTACTGTTTGGAGGTCTATATACAACTCCCACTAACGTTTTCTGCCCCTTGGTATTTCTCAGTTCTATCCATACAGATTCCATATCATCAGAGCTAATATCCTTCCTTATAATTGTGTTAATCCCCTCTTTAACCAGCAATGCTACCCCACCTCCCTTTCCTTTTTGTCTATCTTTCCTGAATATTGAATACCATTGGATGTTGAGTTCCCAACCTTGGCTACCCTGGAGCCATGTTTCTGTAATCCCAATCAAATCATATTTGTTTACCTGTATTTGCACAGCTAATTCATCCACCTTATTACGAATGCTCCTCGCATTAAGACACAAAGCCTTCAGGCTTGTTTTTTTAACGCTCTTAGACCTATTAGTATTATTATTTACTGTGGGCATATTTGATTTAAACCGTTGAATTCTCTGACTGCCACTTTCGTTTTTCTCCTTCCTATCTTTTGCTTTCATCCTTGTTTCCCTTTCCTCTGTCTCCCTGCTCAGGTTCCCAACCCCCTGCCATTTTAGTTTAAACCCTCCCCCAGAGCACTAGCAAACACTCCCCCTAGGACATCGGTCCCAGCCCTGCCCAGGTGCAGACCGTCCGGTTTGTCCTGGTCCCACCTCCGCCAGAACCGGTTCCAATGTACCAGGAATTTGAATCCCTCCCCCTTGCACCATTCCTCTAGCCACGTATTCATCTGAAATATCCTTCTATTTCTACTCTGACTAGCACGTGGCCCTGGTAGCACTCCTGAGATTACTACCTTTGAGGTCCTATTTTTTAATTTACCTCTTAACTCCCTATATTCAGCTTTTAGGACCTCATCCTGGTTTTTACCTATATCGTTCATACCTATATGCACCACGACAACTGGCTGTTCACCCTCCCCTTCCAAAATGTTCTGCAGCCGCTCTGAGACATCCTTGACCCTTGCACCAGGGAGGCAACACACCATCCTGGAGCCTCATTTGCAGCCGCAGAAATGCCTATCTATTCCCCTTACAATAGAATCCCCTATTACTATAGCTCTACCCCTCTTTTTCCTCCTATCCTGTGCAGCAGAGCCACTCCTGGCACCAGGAAGTTGGCTGCTGCTGCCTTCCTCTGATAAGCCATCCCCCTCAACAGTACTCAAAGTGGTATATCTGTTTGAGAGGGAGATGTCCACAGGGGACCCCTGTACTACCTGCCTGCGCCTACTACTCTGTCTGTTGGTCAGCCCTTCCCTTTCTGCCTGTGTAACCTTTGCCTGCGATGTGACCAACTGCTTAAACGTGATATCCACGACGTCCTCAGCATCGTGAATGGTCCAGTATGTATCCAATCGCAGCTCCAGCACCGCAATGCGGTCTGCCAGTAGCTGCAGCTGGATACACTTCCTGCACACATGGTTGTCAGGTACACAGAAAGTGTCCCTGAGTTCCCACATAGCGCAGGAGGAACATAACAAGGGGCCGAGCTCTCCTGCCATGACTTACCCTTTAATTAATTGAAATTAAATTAAATCAAATCAATCCCACCAATTACAGTGCAGTCAAATGATATACTTAAGGGCCTTGGTTTACCAACAGTCCCCACTACACCACAGAGAGCTTAGAAACTATAAACCACAGAGTTTAAGTTTAAAAAGAGAGAAATACTCACCAACCAATCACTTACCTGCTTTCTGGTGACGTCACACTTCGATTACTTTTTACTTCTCTCCCTCCCTCTGAGCTCGGAGATTGGTAAGCCTACCTGGTCTCCGCCGCTGCCTCTTAAACTCGCCACCGCCGTCTCGTTTCCCGCAGGTCCGCCGCTGCTCTGCGGCCTACCTGGTCTCCACCGCTGCCTCTTAAACTCGCCGCCACCACTCTGAGGCCTACCTGGCCTCTGCCACTGCCTCTTAAACTCACCGCTGCCTGGTTCCTTGCAGGTCCGCCGCCGCCACCGCTCTGTGTGCAGTCACATGTGTGCAGTCAACGACACCCTGCACACTTGGAAAGCCTGCCAGATGAGCTAATCCAACCGCTCGCGCCGTCACATTTGCGCGATCCCTGGTGAAATGGGTGTGATTGTGCGCGAAGGCAAAGGGGGCATCGGTTACCTGCATGATGCAAGTTTGTGCGGCCGACTGGGAGATGCCGCTGATGTCGGGAGTGTCCACCTGGTCCTCTGGGCAGCAGTTCTTGTATCTTTGCACAGATGTCAGTCACTCTCTGTCGTGAAAGTCGGAGCCACCTTTGGCACTGCTGCTCAGTCATGCTGAGGTAGCTGACCCTGTGTCTGTAGACCCTGTTTGGGGAGTATCTCCTGCGCCAACGGGCTTCCATGCGCTGGCCCCTTCTGGCCTGTGCAGCTTCAGGTGGGTGAGTAGCAGCCTGTCGCTCCTGCTGCTGCTGCTATTGTTCCTGGTTCTGCTGCCTCACCTGGTGCTCGAGCTCCTCTAATGCCAAGAAGGGAAGGAGAAAAATGGCTCCCATGCTTTTGGCATATGCCTCCGCTGAGGAAGCGCTGAGTGAGGGTGGCGAGAGGGGTTTCCCAGGAGTTCATACTGGAGATGTGTGTGAGGCTCCAACCTTCCACAGGTGTGGTTAAGCCTGGTAAAATTTGCCCCAGGCCTGAAACAACAAAGTCCTGCCACCTGCAAATGATGACTGATCAAATCTCCTCTTTAATGGTTGACCTGCAGCTGATAGTCAGCAAGCCAATGGTGCTCACGCCAGGTTTCACAGGCGTGATCCCCACCAGGCATGTTTTACGTGGGAAAAGGGTTAAAAATGCAAGGGCCTGTTAAAATGACATTATAAAGGCCAATTATTCAATTATTGCTGATTAAGGGCCTTAAAGACCAGTCCCGCCTGTTGGAGGCGGGACTGATTCGGGACCATCAGACACACCTGGGTTAAAATGGCTCAGGGTCAGGAACCAGGCGGGTGGGGTCCCGCCCGCCAGTTTTAGCGATTTTAACCCCCCGCACGCCTCAAAGCCCGCCTCACGGCTCAGTTAAAATCGACCCCTGTGTGTGGAAGAGAGTGAGTATGACAATGCAGTGGAGGTGTTTGAACTGAATTTTATTGAATTAGTTTTGTTTTGTTAAGTTAGCATTATTGATAGAGAGGTGGGGGTTGATTTTGCCAGTGGGGACATGATGGAGGCGGGACTGCTGCTTGTTGGGTTTTAATCCCGCCTCCATCGATGTCTGGCCAACCCACGCTATTTTCCCTTGATTGACCTTGTTAAGCCCGCCCAGCGTGCTTAGCAGGCCAATTAAGGGAAAGCCAGTTACTGGTGACATCAGCGAGTGACGATTCATCTGTCAAGAGCTTTTGACAGATGAATTGTCATCATTTGAGAGCTCTGTGAAGCTGTCAAACACTGACAATCTGTCTTCTAAATTGAGTCCTGGGACACAGGCTTTCTTAGAGATCTCTCCTGAGCAGAAAGCAGAAGGCTGATGCATTTGAGAATGCAGCAGCCATTTTGCTTTCTCTGCCAGTGAGATGAGGGACTCCCGAGACCTGAAGGGATGAAGCCTGGAGGAAGAAGCAAAGGAAAGTAAAACGTATTAAAACACTTCAGACTCACCTCACACACTCACCTCTGCACACATGCACCCATCACTCACCTGCACACCGGACATTTGGGCCCCTCCAACCCCCGCAGACCCACGGCTCGCCTCGCTGACCCTGGCGAGGTTCAGAGCCATCGGGAAGCCCACACTTTAGGTGTCAAAATAGGGATTATCCAAAAAACTGCATGTTAACTACCTGTTAACAGGCAGTTAATTGGCACTAATCCCCTTCCTGCCTCAACGAGGCGGCTCCCAGCGCAGGTCGGGTATCCGCCTCCTGGGAAGACGGCATGGAGGCGGGTTGGGGTGGAATGGGTACCCGCCCCCAGATTCTGTCATTTTCCCAGCAGTCCCGCCTCCATACCCGCCTCCCCAGGGCTAGCAAAATTGCCCCCGTGGTCTCTATAGCTGGTCCATCTACAAAGGACAAGAAGCAAAGTTATATATCTATTTAATAATTATCTATATTATATATTAAAAATATAACTGAAAATGGGGCAGTTCACTGATCATTCAAGAGTGTTCAGCTCCATTCGCAATTCCTCACATAATAAAACAGTCCATGCCTGTGTGCAGCAAGACCTGGACAACATCCAACAACAACTAGTATTTAGATAGTGCCTTTAACGTAGTAAAATGTCTCAAGGAGCTGCACAGGAGCAGTATAAAACTAAATTTGATACTGAGCCACATAAGGATGATCAAAAGCTTGGTCAAAGAGCGACTTAAAAGTGAGAGAGAGGTAGAGAGGCAGAGCGGTTTAGGGAGGGAATTCCAAAGCTTAGGGCCTTGGCAGCTGGTGGAGTGATTGGAATCGGGGATGCTGAAGAAGCCAGAAGTAGAGGAGCGCAGCTATCTTGGACGGTTGTGGGGCTGGAGGAAATTACAAAGATAGGGAGGGGCAAGGCCATGGAGGGATTTGAAGACAAGGATGAGAATCTTAAAATCGAGGTGTTGCTTAACCAGGAGCCAATGTAGGTCAGCGAGCGCAGGAGTGATGGCTGAACGGGACTTGGTGCGAGTTAGGACACGGGCAGCAGAGTTTTGGATGACCTCAAGTTTACAGAGGGTAGAACATGGGAGGCCGGCCAGGAGTGCATTGGAATAGTCGAGTCTTGAGGTAACAAAGGCATGGATGAGAGTTTCAGCAGCAGATGAGCTGAGGCAGTGACGGAGCTGGCCGATGTTTCTGGAAGTGGAAATAGGACATCTTAGTGATGGCGCGGATATGTGGTCGGACGCTCATCTCAGGGTCAAATATAACATCAAGATTGTGAACACTCTGGTTCAGCCTCAGAGAGTTGTCAGAGAGAGGGCTAGGGAACAGAGTTTGTGGAGGGGACCGACGACAATGGTGCACGGCAGCAACTTCCCAAGGCTTTTACGGCAGCATCTCCCAAACCCGCGACCTCCACCACCTAGAAGGACAAGGGCAGCAGATGCATGAGAACACCATTACCTCCAAATTCCCTTTCAAATCACACACCATCCTGATTTGGACATAGTCCTTCATAGTCACTGGGTCAAATTCCTTGAAATCAGTACTGTGGGAGTACCTTCACTACAGAGACTACAGCAGTTCAAGAAGAAGACCTGACACCACCTTCTCAAGGGCAACTAGGGATGGGCAATAAATGCTGGCCTTGCCAGTGATGCCCATGACCCGAGAATGAATCAAAAATAATAAAACATGTTGGCTTTGCTACATTTGATCCACTGGATTTTAAGTCTGCCTTTGTGGCCCTAGTTCCAGTCAGCCAATATGATTTGGTAATGGAATGAGGTAATAATAGAGGGTTCCTATCTGTACCTATTATTGATTGAATAAAATGAGGAGCATTACAAGGTGGATCTTTCCAAAAATATTGGCAGTAAGCAATATGCTACAAAAATCAGAGACTGTAAATATATGTAAAAATCAGGGTGGTAAATCTGTGCTAGAACTGGGACACAATTTTTTTGAGAAAATGGTAGCACTAAAAACAGCCTTTAAAAAAATCAGTAGGAGCATAAGTTGATTAATATTGGCTGAATGAAATGTTGTAAGAAATCCAAAGCCAAAAAAGGAAGGATCAAACTAATGGAGTAAAAATCTATAAAATGCAGTCCCATTGATAGTCCTAAGAAATCAGAAGCAGCAAGAGGTGAGATAAATTGCGTGAAATAAAATCCTAACAAATTGGAAGGATATAAAATGATGAAAAATGGGACCCAGCGAAACAATTTAATAAAACTCTCGCCCTCTACATCCCCCTGCCTTGGTCCAATTGTCCTCCCATCCTCTAACCTTGCTTGATCTAAATACTTCACTTGGTCTTGACTTCCCGTGTGCAATGTGACAGGAGATCGATTAGAAATATACTGAAAGTATTATGTCTGCATACACTTCCTGTCAATTTTCCATTATAAATTCCAATGTCCACATTTATAATGGAAACTGTCCATGCAAATTTGTCACACTGTAATTACATGTTGTTTATACAGGCAGTTTCCATTATAAATGTGCACATATGAATTTATGAAGACAATATAAAAATAAGGATAGAATGTATGATTTTAAAATGGGGACTGAATTACATCTGCATGCCCAGAACCAAGTATCACACACTTGTGACCCAGCTGCACCCGAAGACTGTATTTAAGAACATAAGAAATAGGAGGAGGAGTAGGCCATATGGCCCCACGAACCTGCTCCGCCATTCAATAAGATCATGGCTGATCATCGACATCAACTCCACTTTCCCGCCCGATCTCCATATCCCTTGATTCCCCTAGAGTCCAAAAATCTATCTATCTCAGCCTTGAATATACTCAAAGACTCAGCATCCATAGCACTTTGGGGCAGAGAATTCCAACGATTCACAACACTCTGAGTGAAGAAATTCCTCCTCAGCTCGGTCTTAAGTATCCTACTGTGGCAAAGCCACCAAGAGACTCTTGCAGTAATGTATATAATTGCCTTTAACCAGGGGCTTGTTACCTTTAAGTGTTTGCTCTGTATAAACAGCGCGGGTTCGGTAAAATGGCGATCCAGCGCAATGACGTCATCATGCAGGTCACGAGACGTTCCCAACGGTGGGAAACGTGATGACGTCATGACGTCAGAGGGGAGAGGCATTCCCCCTCTGTCTTCGTGGAACCAGTTGGTGTACAGACCTGTATAGAGTTTCTCCTGCGTTTTTGTTTGTAACTTTTACTAGTGCATTAAAACACGTTTGGTTAACTGCGAGTTTCAGTCTCAGTACTTCGTTAAGAGTTCAAGCACTCCTACATTGGTGACCCCGAATCCTCGCGGACGTTCTTCACGGCGGAAACGGAATGCAGGGCCATGATGGAAGCCAACACAGTGGCTTTGAAGCTCCCCCAATTTTGGGAACAACAGGCGGCCTCCTGGTTCGTACAAGCGGAGGCGCAGTTCGAGCTCCGCAACGTCGTGCAGGATCAGACCCGTTATCTTTACGTGGTCTCCGCACTCGACAGCTCGACGGCGTCGAGGATCATCAGCCTACTGGAGAACCCCCCGGCCACCAACAAGTATGTCGCCATTAAGGCACGGCTAATGCAGGTATTCGGCCTTACAAAGGCAGAGCGCGCACGCCGCCTACTCATGTTGCCCGGGTTAGGAGACTCCAAACCTTCGGAGTTGATGAGCCAGATGCTCACACTCCTGGGGTCTGAACCACAATGTTTCCTGTTCCGCGAACTGTTCCTCAGTCAACTGCCCGAACAGGTGCAGGCAGCCCATGCCAGATCGGACGCCGGGGATTGCATAGCGCTCGCTGAAGAGGCGAATAAAATATATGTGGTCCGACAACAATACTGCGCCGTCGCGAGATGCCCCGCCCCAAAGGGCCCTGCCTCGACGCCTCCAACAACTGGTTTCTGTTATTACCACGCTCAGTTTGGCGTGAAGGCCAGAAGCTGCCGTCCGCCTTGCAGTTTCGTGCCCAAAACACCGAACAAGCAACTGCGCGTCAAGAGCACCGACTCCGGGGCGTGCCCCGCGGCCACGATGGCGATCGGCGATTCCGGGAAACTACTTTATTTAACCGACTCCATCTCAGGCCGTCATTTTTTGTGCGACACAGGGGCGCAGTGCAGCATCCTTCCCGTGTCAGTCCTCGACCTTCGGTCCGGCAGGCGTGGTTCTCCCCTCCAAGCTGCCAACGGGGGTGTGATTCGTGATTCGTACTTGCGGGACACGGCGGGTCCAGGTCTGCTTCAGTCGCCAACGATTTATATGGGACTTCGTCACCGCCAAAATTTCACAGGCACTCCTAGGCGCCGACTTTTTATGCGCCAAAATCGTCGGCTCATTCACGCCGCCACGTTCGACTGTATTTCCTGTGTGCGTGGCACGGTCGCACCGCACTCGGTCTCCTGCGCTCGGCCACCCCCCGACGTTTTCTCCCGCCTCCTCGGGGACTTTCCAGAACTGACTAAGCCCACCTTCTCGGCTTCGACCGCCAAACATAGGATGGAGCACCATATAACGATGACCGGCTCTCCCGTCTACGCCAGGGCACGGCGGCTAGAGCCGAGCAAGCTCGCGGCTGCTAAGGCGGAGTTCGCTGCCATGGAAAAGTTGGGGATTATTTGCCAGTCGAATAGTCCCTGGTCCTCGCCTCTCCACATCGTCCCTAAGCCCGGGGGTGGATGGCGGCCCTGTGGCGACTACCGCTGCCTCAATGATGTCACGACCCCCGACCGGTACCCCATACCGCACATACAGGATTTCTCTGCACATTTGGCGGGGAATTCGATCTTCTCCAAGGTCAACCTCGTCCGTGGGTGCCATCAGGTACCGGTGCATCCCCAAGATGTCCAAAAGACAGCAGTCATCACCCCTTTTGGCCTGTTTGAGTTCCTCCGCATGCCTTTCGGACTTAAAAATGCAGCGCAGGCATTCCAACGCCTAATGGATTCGGTGCTGCGGGATCTCAAATTTTTGTTCGTCTATCTGGATGACATACTGATCGCCAGCGCCACAAAGGAGGACCATCTCAAGCATCTGTGCATTCTCTTTCGTCGCCTTCACGGCCTCATTGTCAACCCAGCCAAATGCCAGTTCGGCCTGCAGCAAATCGACTTCTTAGGCTACCGCATCACTTCAGAGGGAGCAATGCCGCTTCGGGCTAAGGTGGAGGTGATCGCCGCATTCTCGCGGCCCCAGTCCGTGAAGGCACTCCAGGAGTTCCTGGGTATGGTAAATTTTTACCATCGTTTTGTTCCCAGGGCTGCACAGCTCATGCGGCCGCTCTACGAGGCCTTCAGAGGGAAACCGGGAAAGGAGCCCGTAGTTTGGATGCCGGAAATGGACCGCGCTTTCGGGGACACAAAAGGAGCCACCATCGCTCTCACGACTGACGCATCGGACTACGCCATAGGGGCCGTCCAAGAGCAATGGGTCGACGGCACGTGGCAAACACTAGCATTTTTTAGCCACCAGCTGCGATGGCACGAACGCCAGTACAGTACCTTTGACAGGGAGCTGTTGGCATTGTTTTTGGCCATTCGCCATTTTCATTTTCTGCTCGAAGGGCGCCACTTCACTGCGTTTGTCGACCACAAACCGCTGACATTCGCGATGGCCAAGACTGCCGAACCGTGGTTGGCTCGATAGCAGCGACAGCTTACATTTATTTCTGAATTTACCACCGACATCTGGCACGTGGCCGGCAAGGACAATGTGGTAGCGGATTGCCTTTCCCGCGCCACCCTCCAAGCCGTGCAGTTGGGGATTGATTATGCGAGAATGGCGGCCGACCAAGCTGCCGACCCGGACACTCAAGCCTTTCGTTCTGACTCCGCCAGCCTTCAACCGAAGGATGTGCCGTTCCATTCGGCGGGCACCACTTTACTCTGTGACGTCTCCTTGGGAGACCCCGTCCGATTGTTCCGTCCACCTGGAGTCGGAAAGTTTTCGACGCCATACATGGACTTTCACATCCTGGTGTGAGGGCATCGCAGAAGTTGCTAGCATCCAAATTCGTCTGGAGAGGGATGCGCAAGGACATCCGCGACTGTGCAAACACATGTGTGGTTTGTCAACGAGCCAAAGTACAACGACACATCAGGGCCCCCTTGGCCACCTTCGAGGTACCGGAACGTTGGTTCGACCAAGTCCACGTCGACCTTGTGGGGCCACTCCCGCCATCGCGGGGTTTCACACACCTTCTGACGATGGTAGATCGCACCACGAGATGGCCAGAGGTGGTTCCCCTGAGGTCTACCACCTCTGCGGATGTCGCTTGAGCCTTTATCTTGTCATGGGTAGCACGCTTTGGGGTTCCGATGGATATTTCATCCGACCGCGGCCCACAATTCTCATCTGAGCTTTGGAACGCGGTGGCCTCAGTCTTAGGCACCAAACTCCATCGCACCACGGCCTACCACCCGCAGGCGAATGGGCTGTGTGAGCGTTTTCATCGTTCATTGAAGGCGTCGCTCAGGGCCAGCCTCCTGGATGTGGCATGGGTCGATAAACTGCCTTGGGTTATGCTGGGGTTGCGCACGGCGCCAAAGGAGGACCTGCAGGCTTTGGCCGCGGAAATGGTTTACGGCCAGCCGCTCCGGGTACCAGGCGAATTCCTGCCGTCCCCTACACAGCCGTGGTCCACAGCCACTCAGCGGGAAGCCCACCAGGAAGCGGCCCAGTGCTTCTGGCCAGTTCCGACGTTGCAACATGGTTTTCCTGCCTCCCACATTGCAGTGGAGTTGATGAAGGCCAAATTCGTGTTCGTTCATCAAGACGCCCATCGCAGCCCGCTCCAGCCTCCGTATATGGGTCCTTTCCGGGTTTTACAGACAGGGGCTAAGACTTTTTTGGTCAACCTCGGGGACAGGCCGGACCACATCTCCATCGATTGCCTTGGACCTTGAACAGCCACTCGAGCCCGCTCAGCCACCGCGTAGGGGTCGACCGCCGGCTGCTGCCGCACCTGACCAGGCCACTATCCCCTCCAGCTCACCAGCTGCTCAGCGTTTTCTGCTCCGGGAACTTAGGAGTCGTTCAAACAGGCTTGTCCGACCTCCTCTGCGATTGACTTTCCTTATTAAAGACAATTCTGGGGGGGCGTATGTGGCAAAGCCACCAAGAGACTCTTGCAGTAATGTATATAATTGCCTTTAACAGGGGCTTGTTACCTTTAAGTGTTTGCTCTGTATAAACAGCGCGGGTTTGGTAAAATGGTGATCCAGCGCGATTACATCATCACGCAGGTCACGTGATGTTCCCAATGGCGGGAAACATGATGACATCATGACGTCAGAGGGGAGAGGCGTTTCCCCTCTGTCCTCGTGGAACCAGTTGGTGTACAGGCCTGTGTAGAGTTTCTCCTGCATTTTTGTTTGTAACTTTTACTAGTGCATTAAACCACGTTTGGTTAACTGCTAGTTTCAGTCTCAGTACTTTCGTTAGGAGTTCAAGCACTCCTACACTACCCCTTATCCTGAGACTATGCCCCCTACTTCTAGACACACCAGCCAGGGGAAGCAACCTCTCAGCATCTACCCTGTCAATCCCCTTCAGAATTTTGTATGCTTCAATGAGATCACCTCTCATTCTTCTAAACTCCAGAGAGTATAGGCCCATTCTACACAATCTCTCATCATAGGACAGCCCTCTCATCCCAGGAATCAATCTAGTGAACCTTTGTTGCACCACCTCCAAGGCAAGTATATCCTTCCTTAGATAAGGAGACCAGAACTGTGCACAGTACTCCAGGTGTGGTCTCACCAAGGTCCTGTACAATTGCAGCAAGACTTCCTTACTCTTATACTCCAACCCCCTTGCAATAAAGGCCAACATGCCATTTGCCTTCTTTATTGCTTGCTGTACCTGCATGTAGCTTTCTGTTTCTTGCATGCGGACACCCAAATCCATCTGAACACCAACATTTAAAAGTTTCTCACCATTTAAAAAATATTCTGTTTTTCTATTCTTCTTACCAAAGTGAATAACCACACATTTCCCGACATTATACTCCATCTGCCACCTTACTGCCCACTCACTCAGTCTATCTATATCCCTTTGCAGACTCTTTGGCCACGATCTTACCTGAGGAGGCGCGTTGGGAGTGGGACTGCTAGTTTCCAGGCTCTAGTCCCGCTCCCAGCGACGACTGATGAGCTGACACTATTTTGCCCTGATTGGCCTTGTTAAGCCTGCCCTGTGGACTTGCCGGCCAATTAATGGAAAGCCGGTATCAGATGACGTCAGTGCATGACGCTTTATCTGCCGGTTTTCTTAAAGGGACAGGCCCAATAATTTTTTGACAGATGAAATGTCAGTGTTTGACAGCATTGAGGTGCTATCAAACATAGAAACACAGAAGATAGGAGCAGGAGTAGGCCATTCGGCCCCTCGAGCCTGCTCCACCATTCAATGCGATCATCGCTGATCATCCAAATTCAGTACCCTGTCCCTGCTTTCTCCCCATATCCCTTGATCCCCTTAGCCTTAAGAAATATATCTAACTCCTTCTTGAATATATTTAATGAATTGGCCTCAACTGTCTTCTGTGGTAAAGAATTCCACAGGTTCACCACTCTCTGGGTGAAGAAATTCCTCCTCATCTCTGTCCTAAATGGCTTACCCCTTATCCTTAGACTGTGACCCCTGGTTCTGGACTTCTCCACCATCGGGAACAGCCTTCCTGCATCTAGTCTGTCTAGTCCTGTTAGAATTTTATACGTTTCAATGAGATCCCCTCTCATTCTTCTAAACTCTAGCGAATATAAGCCTAATCGACCCAATCTCCCTTCATACGTCATTCCTGCCATCCCAGGTATCAGTCTGGTGAATCTTCGCTGCACTCCCTCCATGGCAAGAACATCCTTCCTCAGATAAGGTGACCAAAACTGCACACAATACTCAAGGTGTGGTCTCACCAAGGCCCTGTACAACTGCAGCAAGACATCATTGCTCCTGTACTCGAATCCTCTCGCTGTGAAGGCCAGCATACCATTTACCTTCTTAATCGCCTGCTGCACCTGCATGCTTACCTTCAGCGACTGGTGCACAAGGACACCCAGGTCTCATTGCACTTCCCCTTTTCCCAATCTATTGCTGTTCAGATAATAATCTGCCTTCCTGTTTTTGCCACCAAAGTGGATAAACTCGCATTTATCCACATTATACTGCATCTGCCATGCATATGCTCATTCGCCCAACCTGTCCAAATTGTACTGGAGTTTCTCTGCATCCTCCTCACAGCACACATGCCCACCCAGCTTTGTGTCATCTGCAAACTTGGAGATATTACATCTAGTTCCCTCGTCTAGATCATTAATATATCTATATTATGAATAACTGGGGTCCTAGCACCGATCCTGTAGGGGATGGTGTGTGCAGTCAGCTTTGCCTCTGACTGTTTTGAGCGGTTCGAATCGCCCCCACACCCCTTAGGTTCTAGACTCCGGACTTAGTTACAATGTGGTAAACCACTGTTATTGTTATTCACTGTTGTTGTTGTTGTTGCACACTGTTGTACCTATGCATGCCTCAACATGTCTTGGCTGGCTCCACCCACAGGCCCAGGTATAAAGGTGATTGACCTGCAGCCCCCTGCCTTCTTGGAACCCAGTCAACCACGAGAGGCATGCTCTGTTCTTTGCTAATAAAAGCCTTTAGTTACTCTCCTAACTCTCCGTCTTTTATGAGTAATTGATAGCGCATCAGGTACAGGCTGCGTTACAAAATTGGAGTAGGCAACTGGCTTGGTGCAAGAAAACTGTGTTTTATTAGCGTCACAATAAAAATTATAACATTGAAATTACAATTAGATTACTGGAATGGTTACAGGCATTCAAGAGTACACTTAATTAGGAAAGGGGAACACACGGCACAACGAGGGAAAAATCACATTAATAATCCCCCTACCCTTGTCCCACCCCCAATATCTAACTAAATTGTGCTAAAAGGGGCCAGGGATTATGCTCACCAATGGGGGTTTCTTGACAGTTCGAATCCTGTCAGTTAAGCCGGTTGCATTTTTGGGGTTCACTCTTTGTGTCCTTTGGGGCCTGCCATCGCCACGTGGTCCCAGTCTTAGAATCTGCGAAGGTCCTTCAGTTGGGTGGAGTCCGCAGATGCGGTATGGGCGTGGTTGTGGATTTGTCTGGTGAGTCCCCTCTTTTCTTAGTTAGAAATAGGGAGAATAAAGTCTTTGTTGGGTACTTTAGCTTGTAGAGTGCAAAACTTTGGGTTTTGTTCTTCGGGTGGTGGCCTGGTCGTCGGGTTTTGTGGCGGCTGGGGTTCAGTTGGCGGTCTTCGGTGTCGGCTCGGTCGCAGTGGCCTAGATCATTACCTGTGTAGTGGTAATGATCTGAAGGTATGGCTTACCCGGCCCTCTCTGCTACCGCAGTGCTCGTGGTCGGTCCTCATGTAAGGCTGCGGTTGCGGCCTAGTCGTCTTCGGTCAAGCCTGCCCCACCGTGCCCCCTGGCTGTGATGTTGCGTGAGCCTTCCTGTTGGCTTCACTTGGCCCTCTCTGGTGTCGTGTCGATAGCTAACATTGTGTGTTTTTTGGTTACCGGTGGGCCTACAATTATACTGTTTTTGAGTTTGTTATCTGCGCGCCAAATCAGGGTCAGTTCTTTGTCTGATTTTTGGCGGGCTCGTTAAGGTGATTATAGCCATTCACCTTAACTGGTTTTGGGGCAGTTATCTCATTGCTAAATGGCCTTTAATGTCTTGGGTGTTTGTCATGCATAAGGTTAATCGGTGTCTTCCTGGCTTGGTAGCTTGTTCGAACTGTAAGCGATTATTTATGCAGAGATTTGATGGGCTTTAAATTTGTGCCCGATTTTCAGGCAGCTGTCGGGCGGCATTTCATGCGGCCGTGGTCCGAAAATCACGGAAAAAGCGGGTTGGGATCCCCCCGCCTGATTCCCCACCCCGTCCGACTTTCGGACCGCCATTTCCACGCGCCCCACTTCAGTCCCGCCCGCCGCTGGCGGGACTGCTCGTCGGCAAACTAATCACCAATGATCACCTTGTTAAGGACGATTTTCCCATGCTGTTGCGACTTTGGGGCTTTCCCCACCTGAAACCCGCCTGCGGGGAACCCCGCCGATGAGAGCTGGCATGAAAACAGCTGGCTTGCTTGCTTGCAGCAGCAGGTCGCTGAGGGCTGAAGAGATTTAAAGAGGCAGCATTTGCAGGCTGCAGGACCTTGTTGATCAAGGCTTGGGGGAACTATTTGAAGCCTTAGGAGCAGCTGCAGAAAGTTGGAGCCTCACACACTTCTTCAGTGTGAGCTCCTGGGAAGCCCCTCTCACCACCCTAACTCAGGACCTCCTCAACCGAGGCATCTGCTAGAAGCATGGGAGGCCTTTGTCACCTTCCCTTCCTGGCATTAGAGGATCTCCAACAGCAGAGGTGGCAGCAGCAGAACCAGGAACAGCAGGATGATTACCAGGAGCACCAGGCTGCTGCTCACTCACCTGAAGCTGCATAAGCCAGAAGGGGCCAGCGCTTGGAAGTGGCTTGAGAGCACCTTGCTGCGCTTTAGGGGGCCAGTGGGACCCGTTTCTGCACTGGCAGTCCTACTCAGAAGGCCTTCCATGAAGATCTGGTTTCTCTGTTCAACAGATGGCCAACGCTCCTCAAGAGATGTCATTCTCTTATGAGCACTCACCATGTTTTCCGTATGCTGGCGAGTTATCTCCTCCATGGAGGTTGCCAACCTTTCCATGGTGCTGCGTTCATGCACCAATGACTCCACAAAGGCTCTGCTCATGGTCGCTATGGACTCCTCTATTCGCTCCACACTCGCAGCGACCCTGGAGCCAAAACCTGACAGAGACTCCTGCATCTGTGCATGGAGATCCATCACCTCTTCTCTTGCGGATGGACCCAGAGGCAGAGGGTCGAGATGCAGCAGAGCTGAGCTGAGCTGGCAGAGCCCTGCGCCCTCCGATGAGGACTCTCCACTGCTGTCCCTGTCTCCAGAATCTGCTGAGGCTCACTTGTCAGCTGTGAAACACCAGGTGACAACACTACTCTATGTCCCAAAGGTCCCCCCGAGGTGTGTGTGTCTGCGCTGGTGCTGGGTGCGCTTACTTCTGCTGACGCTGCACCCTCAGAGGTTGGAGCTTCCTCTGAGGAGTCTGGCTGCACAGCCTCTTCCTCCTCCACAGTGAGGACGGGGGCTCTGGATGGTACTGTGGGGGAGTAAAGGAAGGAGTTACAGATGTAATGCCAAGGTTCCTCTGGTGACTCCCAGCGAGTTGGCATCTGCTGACACCTGCATCCATGCAGCATTGGTCTCAGTGGGAGGCCTCTTCCTCCCTGACCTAGGGAAGAGGACCTCCCTGTGGGCCCTAACCCCATCCAATAATGCCTGCAGTGAAGCCTCGTCGAATTTGAAGGCAGCTCGGGGTCTAGCATTGGCCACAGCTGCTGCAGGCTCCTCTGCCATCCTGTATGGTTCATTTGGAAGCCTTCAGAGGATGCAGTGCTTGCCATGGACCTTGACAGCACCACGAATGATGACATCATATTGTGGGGATTTCTGACTCAATTTAGACAATTAGCAAGGCTTCCCACATGCTGGGAATTAATTGGCCAATTGAGGGAAAATTGCGTGGGGCTGGCTGACACTTTTTTATGTGTGTCAGAAACCCCACATTCGGGGAAATCTGACCATTTCCCACACAAGCCGAAAATCGGGGACTAAGTCTTTTCCTGAGTTGATTTGTTTAAAGGGAAGAATGCGTATTCTGTCTCATCCAGTTGTCTGGTTTCAAAATAACAAGCCTGCAGGCCCAGGCATGTCGAGTTTTAAGCTTTTGAACTTGACATGCTGTTTGCAGGGTCCTGCTTTAACCTTGCAGTTTTTCCCATAAAGTCCAAAAGCCATTGTCCTTCAGGGTTCCTTTATTGAATAACTTGTCCTTCAGGGTTCCTTTATTGAATAATTTTTCCTTCAGGGTCCCTTATTAATAACTTGGGAAATGTGGGAATTTTGAGAATCCTACAATCCCTGCGGTACCCCACTAGTCACTGCCTTCCACTCGGAAAAAGACCCGTTTATTCCAACTCTGCTTCCTGTCTGCCAACCAGTTCTTTATCCAAGTCAGTACCTTACCCCCAATCCCATGTGCTTTAACTTTGCATGCTAGTCTCTTAAATGGGACCTTATCAAAAGCCTTCTGAAAGTCCAAATACACCACATCCACTGGTTCTCCCTTATCTATTCTACCAGTTACATCCTCAAAAAATTCCAGTAGATTAGTCAAGCATGATTTACCTTTTGTAAATCCACATTGACTTTCTCCAATCCTGTCATTGATTTCCAAGTCCTCTGCTATTACATCTTTTATAATGGACTCTAGAATTTTCCCCACTACCGATATCAGGCTTACCAGTCTGTAATTCCCTGTTTTTTCTCTACCACCTTTTTTAAATAGTGGGGTTACATTAGCAACCCTCCAATCCATGGGAACTGTTCCAGAGTCTATAGAATTTTGGAAGATGACCAGCAATGCATCTATCTATTTCTAGGGCCACTTCCTTAAGTACCCTAGGATGTAGATTATCAGGCCCTGGGGATTTATCGGCCTTCAATCCCGTCAATTTCTCTAACACCATTTCCCTACAAATACTGATTTCTATCAGTTCCTCCCTTTCATTAGACCCTATGTTCCCCGACATCTCTGGGCGGTTATTTGTGTCCTCCTTTGTGAAGACAGAACCAAAGTATGTACTTAATTGGTCAGCCATGTCTTTGTTCACCATTATAAATTCCCCTGATTCTGACTGCAAGGGACCTACGCTTGACTTTACCAATCTTTTTCTCTTCACATATCTATAGATATCACTGTCCAAAGGTGAGCCTTTGCACCCAGGGTCACCAATGACTCTCTCCTTAGGAGTGATGCGCTATCAATTACTCATAAAAGACTGAGAGTTAAGAGAGTAACTAAAGGCTTTTATTAACAAAAGAATGAAGGTTTGCCTCGAGTGGTCGACCGGTTCAGAATACAAAGGGCTGGGGAGCAGTCACCTTTATACTAGGACTTGTGGGAGGAGTCAGCCGAGGCATGTCCAGGCATGTACACAGTGGAATACAAACAGTGGTTTACCACAAGGAGAAAATAGATGGCAGCTGCATGTGAGATTGCAGAAGCCATCTGTCAATTCTCCCGATCAGGTGAGGCTTCACAGAAACATCAAATCTTGTCACCTGTAGATACATAAACACAGAATAAAAATACTTCTCACTACATTCTCTCACCTGTCATACTTACCTGTGCACCATTGCACCCATCACACTACCTCTGCAGCTGTCATTTGCACACTTACACTGCAGCAGACCCACAGCTCACCTCGCTGAGCCTGGCGGGGTTTCCCGCTGTCGGGAAGCGGGCATCAGCAGGCGGAAAATGGTGAAAAGCCTCTTAACTGCCTGCTAACTACCTGTTAACAGGCAGTTAATTGGCTCTAATACCCTCCCCGCCGCTAGGAGACGGGTCCCTGCGCGAGTCAGGGACCTGCCTCCCGGGAAGATTGTCAAGATGGCAGCCGTGATGGTCCGGTGCTGAGATTGCTCTCCATGTTTCAGGTGGCCAGCTCTCGCCGCTCGCTCCCGCAACCGGAGTGAGGTGCTTGGCGAGTCGGGCAGAGGCAGCACAGCGCGGTGAGCAGCAGCAGCAGCCAAGCCGACCCGCTGGAGCACATCAGCCGGCAGCTCCTCGGCGGGAAGGAATTCCGACTGGGAGGAGGAGAGCCGAGCATGGCGGCCATAGGCCAACCCGGGAGAGGGAGAAGTAGGCCCCGGGCCGTGGAACGTGGAGCCGGCGACGTTGAAGAGGAGGCCTCATTGGAGCATTCACATCCCGACGATGTGTTCGGCGAGTCGGGCCGAGGAGCGCAGCGCAACGAGCAGCAGCAGCAGACTCAATGACAAGCTGCAGCACGTCGGCCAGCAGCTCCATTTCGGGTAACTCGCAGTCGGGATGGGAGGAGGGGAGCCGGGCATGGTGGCCAGAGCGGGAGAAGCAGGCCACCACACGTGGAGCCGGCAACAGTGAGGAGGAGGCCGCGGTGAAGAGGAGGGGGGAGCGGCTGAGGGACATTGTGCTCCCACTGCCATGGGAAGCCATTGTATTGACTCTGAACGCAGCGCTGTATGTATAGCTGACGTGTCCCTACGGGGAACAAGCATTCCATTGTACTTGTTACATAAGGCAAATAAATCTAATCTGAATCTGAATCTGAATCTGAATCTGAATCTGAGATGGCTCGGAGGCGGGTTGGGACCCACACCCAATTTTTCCCATTTTCCCAGCAATCCGGCCTACAAACCCACCTCCTCAGGGCTGGTAAAATCCAGCCCTTTGTGTTCTCCTCACAGCTTACTGTCCCACCTTGCTTTGTATCATCAGCAAACTTGGATATCTTACACTCAGTCCCTTCATCTAGGTCATTAATATACATTGTAAAAAGTTGAGGCCCCAGCACTGATCCTTGCAGCACCCCACTAGTTACAGCCTGCCAAACTTAAAAAGACCTGTTTATTCCTACTCTCTGTTTTCTGTCTGTTAACCAATCCTCTATCCATGTTACTATATTACCCCCAACCCCATGAGCCCTTGTCTTCTGTAATAACCTTTTATGTGGCACCTTATCGAATGCCTTTTGGAAATCTAAATATACTACATCCACTGGTTCCCCTTTATCTACCCTGCTAGTTACAGCTTCAAAAAACTCTAATAAATTTGTCAAACACAATGTAGCTTTCATAAAACCATGTTAACTTTGCCTAATCATGTTATGATTTTCTAAGTGCCCTGATACCACTTCCTTAACAATGGATTCCAGCTTTTTCCCCGACGACTGATATCAGGCTAACTGGTCTGTAGTTCCCTGTTTTCTCTCTCCCTCCTTTTTTGAATAGCGGGGTTACATTTGCTACCTTCCAATCCGCTGGGACTGTTCTAGAATCTAGGGAATTTTGGAAGATCAAAACCAATGCATCCCCTAGCTCTTCAGCCACCTCTTTTAGAACCTTAGGATGTAGGCCATCAGGTTCAGGGGATTTGTCAACATTTAGTCCCATTAGTTTCTCTAGTACTTTTTCTCTACCTATATTAAACTAGCTGGAGTGCCCGGTGGTGCCGAGGCTCTTTTGAGGGCATGTTGTTGTTGGAAGAGAGAGAGAGAGCAACTGGGGGGAAGAGAGAGAGAGAGAGAGCGACTGGGGGGGAAGAGAGAGAGAGAGTGACTGGGGGGAAGAGAGAGCGCAACTGGGGGGAAGAGAGAGAGAGAGCGGTGGGGGGAAGAGAGAGAGCGACTGGGGGGAAGAGAGAGAGCGACTGGGGGAAAGAGAGAGAGCGACTGAGGGGAAGAGAGAGAGAGACTGGGGGGAAGAGAGAGAGCGACGGGGGGAAGAGAGAGCGTGACTGGGGGAAGAGAGAGAGCGACTGGGGGGAAGAGAGAGAGCGACTGGGGGGAAGAGAGAGAGCGACTGGGGGGAAGAGAGAGAGCGACTGGGGGGAAGAGAGACAGCGACTGGGGGAAGGGGGGGTGGGGGGAGGGGAAGGGGGAGGGGGAGGGGAAGGGGGGGAGGGGAGGGGGGAGGGGAAGAGGGGGAGGGAGGGGGAGGATGGGGGAGGAAGGGGGAGTGAGGGGAGGAGGGGGGAGGGAGGGGGAGGGAGGGGGAGGGGTAGGGGGGAGGGGAAGGGGAGGAGGGCGTAAAAGGGGGGGTGGGAAGAGTGTGGGGGGGAAGGGTGGGGGAAGGAGGGGAAGGGAGAAAGGGAGGGGGGGAGAAAGGGAGGGGGGGAGCCAGCAGAACCTCTCCCCCCTGTCGGCGATGGCGCCGCGGAGCTCAGTGCCGCCCCACGCACTGACATGGCCCAGCGGAGCACAGCACCCTGGTCAGCCCGAGCCCCGCCCCCCACCCTCCTGAGCCCCGCCCCACACCCTCCCGAGCCCCGGCTTCAAGACTGCCGATTGCAGCTGGGCCTGCGCTGGAGCCAAGCCCTGGCAATGGGCATGAGCCGGCTTGAAGCTGAGAGAGGGCCGGGCCCGGTTGCCGGGGTAACCCTTCCCCCCCTTCCCGCTCTCCCGAGCACTGGCCTCCTGAGCCTCACCCTCCCGAGCACCGGTCCCCCGCCCGAGCCACGGGGGGGGAAGGAGAGAGAGAGCCGCCACTCCTCCAGTCGATGTGTTGCGGGCTGACCCCTGATGAGCGCCTGATCAGCTGAGCCCGAGCCCGAGCCCCGCGGTGACCACAACTCACCTCCTGCTAGGCTCCCTCCCGCCCCGCCAGCCTTTACAAAAATGGCGGCGATGGCTACGCTCGGCCCAGTCCCGCACCGCCAGCCTTTACCAAGATGGCGGCGATCGCGGGGCGGGCCCAGCGGGAGGGGTGGTGCCTAGCTCAGGCGTGGCTGGGCAACAGAGGCCCAGGCTTCCAGGCCTGCAAAAATGGTGAAAGGTACGAAAATTATAGAGGTTAGAGAAAAGATTGACAAATTAATTAACTTTTTTTTAAAACAATTTGTGTTTTAAAAGCAACTTTTTTTTTTGCTGGAAATCTAGATTTGAAAAGAAACACGCAGAAAGTGGGAAGAAAAAGTAAACTTAGGAATCAAGATGGCTGACAATCATCCTAAGTTCAGAATCATAAGGCCCGCCCACACATGCACCGATTGGTCAACCGTCAGGTCACTGAACTGTAGGATTGGTCAATCATCACGTCACTCAACTCTAGGATGGCCCACCCGCACAAACAATGAACCCTACCCCCACTCGATGCTAATGAGCGGATAATGAGCGGAATTTTGAATGTTTTTTGGATACCGTCGGCACAATTTTTGTCCGACCAAAACGTACATATGCCTACAAGAGTCCCCTATTGATGAGCTTTCTTTTCATATAACATATGTGTAGGTACGCTCTATAACTTTTGATTGTATAGCCGGACAGACAGACAGAGAGACAGAGAGACAGACAGACAGACAGACAGACAGACAGAGAGACAGACAGACAGAGAGACATAGGCCTAGAAATTGAATTTTGGCTTAGCCAGGGCTTTAGCGCCGGAAGTTAGTGCCGGCGCTAAGTCCCCCTGCGCGCGCCAAAAATTCAGCAGGGCGGCGCCCAAACGGCTGCCGGCGCTACTGAAGGGTCTTTGCGGCGGTAAATCGGCGCTAACTGCCGTTTCGCGCCGCAATTCCGGCGCTGCGGCACCCGATGCGGTGCGGCAGGCTCGGGAAGTGCAGGCCTCCTCCTTCCCTTAAGGAGGAGCTGCCTGCACCCGATCGCGGCCCGCGAAAATCTTTTAAAAAATGAGCCCGGCACCTCGGACAAGTGCCGGGCTTGCTTCTGTTCCGGGGGGGGGGGGGGGGGAAGTCCGGGGAGGGAGCTGCGGCCAGGCGGCCGGCGGGAAAGCGGCCGGCCGCCGCGGGGCATTTAATGCGCCGGCGCAAAGACTCGTAAGACTCTGTTGCCAGAGTCTTAGTTGCGGCTGTCACGGGCGAGGCGGGCCGCAACTGAATTTCGGCGCTGGGGCCCGTCGGCATGGCAACCGGGACGCTGCGCACACCGATGACGTCATCGGTGCCGGCGCAGCGCTACCGGTCTACCGCGGCGTAAGGGCCCCAGGCAATTTCGGCGCCGGCGCCAAATGCAGCGCTAGGCCCTCTAGCGCCGCAAAATCGGCGCTAAGGGCACTCAATTTCTAGGCCATACTGTTTTATATATATAGACTAGCTGGAGTGCCCGGCGGTGCCGAGGCTTTTTTGAGGGCATGTTGTTGTTGGAAGAGAGAGAGAGAGAGCGACTGGGGGGAATAGAGAGAGCGACTGGGGAGGAAGAGAGAGAGCGACTGGGGGGAAGAGAGAGACTGGGGGGAAGGGAGAGAGCGACGGGGGAAGAGAGAGAGCGACTGGGGGAAAGAGAGGAAAGCGACGGGGGGAAGAGCGAGAGCGACTGGAGGAAGAGCGAGAGCGAGCGCTGGGGGGAAGAGAGAGAGCGACTGGGGGGGAAGAGAGAGAGCGACTGAGGGGAAGAGAGAGAGCGACTGGGGGGAAGAGAGAGAGCGACTGGGGAAAGAGAGAGAGCAACTGGGGGGAAGAGAGAGAGCGACTGGGGGGAAGAGAGAGAGCGACTGGGGGGAAGAGAGAGAGCGACTGGGGAGGGAAGAGAGAGAGCGACTGGGGGGGAAGAGAGAGAGCGACTGGGGAGGAAAGAGAGAGAGCGACTGGGGGGAAGAGAGAGAGCGACTGGGGGGAAGAGAGAGCACGACTGGGGGGAAGAGCGAGAGCGACTAGGGGGAAGAGAGAGAGCAACTGGGGGAAGGGGGAGGGGGGGAAGGGGGGAGGGGGTAGGGGGAGGGGGGAAGGGGGGGTAGGGGAGGACGGGAGGGGAGGGGGCAGGGGAGGGGGGGAGGGGAGGGGGGAGGGGGAAGGGAGGGGAGGGGAAGGTGGGAGGGGGAGGCGGTGGGGGGGGTGGAGGGGGAGGGGGGCTGGGGGTGGGAGGGGGAGGGGGTGTGTGGGGGAGAAAAGGGGGGGGTGGGAAGGGTGTGGGGGGAAGGGTGGGGGGAAGGAGGGGGGAGGGGGGAAGGGAGAAAGGGAGAGGGGGAGAAAGGGAGGGGGGAGCCAGCAGACCCTCTCCCCTCTGCCGGCGATGGCTCCGCGGAGCTCCATGCCGCCCCACGTACTGACATGGCCCCAGCTGAGCGCAGCGCCCCGGTCAGCCCGAGCCCCGCCCCCCACCCTCCCAAGCCCCGCCCCACGCCCTCCAGAGCCCCGGCTTCAAGACCGCCGATTGCGGCTGCGCCTGCGCTGGAGCCAAGCCCCGGCAATGGGCGTGAGCCGGCTTGAGGCTGTGAGAGAGGGCCGGGCACGGTTGCCGGGGTAACCCTTCCCCCCCCCCTTACCGCTCTCCCGAGCCCCGCCCTCTCGAGCGCCGGCCCCCCCGCCCGAGCCGCGGGGGTGAAGGAGGGAGAGAGCCGCCGCTCCTCCAGTCAATGTGTTGCGGGCCGACCCCTGATGAGTGCCCGATCAGCTGAGCCCGAGCCCCGCGGTGACCGCAATTCACCTGCTGCTAGGCTCCCTCCCGCCCCGCCAGCCTTTACCAAAATGGCGGCGATGGCTACACTTGGCCCAGCCCTGTGCCGCCAGCCTTTACCAAGATGGCGGTGATCGCGGGGCGGGCCCAGCGGGAGGAGCGATGCCTAGCTCAGGCGTGGCTGGGCAACAGAGGCCCAGGCTTCCAGGCCTGCAAAAACGGTGAAAGGTAGGAAAATTATAGAGGTTAGAGGAAAAGATGTACAAATGAATTAACTTTTTTAAAAAACAATTTGTGTTTTAAAAGCAACTTTTTTTTTTGCTGGAAATGTAGATTTGAAAAGAAGCACGCAGAAAGCAGGAAAAAGAAACGAAGAGTTTGGAATCTAGATGGTGGCCACTCACCTCGGTTCAGAATGATTAGGCCCACCCACACACGCACCGATTGGTCAACCGTCAGGTCACTGAAGTGTAAGATTGGTCAATCGTCCTGTCACTCGGCTCTAGGATGGCCCGCCCGCACAAGCGACGAACCCGCCCCCGCGACGCAGCGATTGGTCGACCGTCGGGTTGCTCGACTGTACGATTGGTCGACCTTGACGTCACTCGATGCTAATGAGCGGATAATGAGCGGAATTTTGAACATTTTTTTGGATACCGTCGGCACAATTTTTGTCCTACCGAAAAGAAAATACACTTATGACCGTTCCGGAATGGTAAGCTTTCTTTTGATGTAACACACGTGTAGGTACACTCTATAACTTTTGAGTGTATAGCCGGACAGACAGACAGACAGACAGACAGAAGGACAGAAGTACCGCTTGTAGTGTAATGTACCTTTAAGAGGAACTATGTTTTTTTGAAGCCCCTGTGTACTGTAGTACCGGTAGTGACCACTCGGGTATATAAGCATGTATAGCGTCTTGTATAGTGCAGTTAACCTCCAGACTTTGTTCAGTAAACACTTGTTAAATCAACTCCTGCATTCCGTGTCTCCATTAACACACGGATACAACAGTGGCGATGAGTTAGAAATGAACTTACCTGCAATTCAGCAGCACCTCAAGGAGATCGATTCCTCAGACGAAGGTCGAAGAGAAAAATAAAACTGTGATTTCACCAGCTAAACGGGCTGGTGGCAGGTAGTGCACTGATCCTTCCTGGGCGGCGGGCTGGGGGCTCAATCAGGTGGCTCTGCAGCGGGGCCGGGCAGCGAGTCGGAAGGCAGAAGCAAACAGAGACAGAGAGGGTGGAGCACTCAGGAGACAGCCGGCGCTGCAAAGCAGGTCGGCGTTCGGACCAAGCAGAGGGAGGGGAAAGTCCCAGAGAGTCCGACGGGAACGATTCTCCAAGTGACGGAGAAACTGTTTAAAATATATGTGTACATAAAAACCGCGGGAGAACAGCGTTGGCAGCAGCAGCAGCGGCGGGGGGAAAGCGCAGGAGGCGCCATCTTGACTCGGCAGGGAAGAAGGGAAAGCGTGGGGAGGCGCCATTTTTTATTTTCAGGATGCCTAAGACTGGCAATATTACTGCTTTCGATAGTGATATAGAGGATTGGACCACATATGTGGAAAGAGTGGAGGTATATTGCAAGGCGAATGAAGTAGCGGATGATAAAAAGTACTTCTAAATTTGATGGGCGCAAGGACATACGGGCTGTTACGAAACTTGATCACTCCGATGGACAAGAATTTTAAGGAGATTGTTGATACCCTACAAGAGCACTTAAACCCAACACCGCTGTTGATAGCAGAACGATTCAAATTCTTCAGGAGGAATCAGCACAAGAATGAAAGTAACGCTGATTACCTCACCGAATTATGAAAGCTATCAAAGCACTGCCAATTCAGGGCAGGGCTGGCAGATTCTCTACGAGACAAATTCGTCTGCGGTCTCCTAAGCGAAGGAACACAGGAAAAGACTACTTTCTGAGAAAGATATGACACTGGACAAGGCTTTCAGTGTGGCTGTATCATACGAAGCAGCAGCCAGAGGAGCTGCAGAGATACAGCAAAAGCCACAGGACTTCGGCACCCATGAAATGACACGGGGGTTTCGAGAGATGTTATCGATGCGGCAGATCCACCCATAACCAGAGGGACTGCTGGTTCAAGGACAAAACATGCAGGCAATGCAGAAAGATGGGACACATTGCACGTGTATGCCGATCTGGAAAAAAATCCGCTGACAGTAAAAAGGTCAATAAGGAAAAGTACAGAAAGGTACAAATGATGACGGACAGTAGCTCCGAAGACCAGAAGAGCGATAGCGACTCTGGAAACAAGAGACTAAGCTGTCTCAAATTACATAATGTAATTGCCAAAGAAGATTACCAGATCATTTGGGTTACCCTCACGATAGTGGGGTCCCCAGTTAAAATGGAGCTAGATACAGGATCAGCTCTGACCGTCATAAGTCGACGGGATTACAAGCGGCTATTTCTGCATATACCTTTGAAAGACACATCCATTATCTTGAAGACATATACGGGGCAGAAAGTATATCCCAGATGGAAAATAAGGGTGCCTGTTGTATACAATGGCAAGGAAATACAGAAGTTGTATTTATACGTTCTGCAAGATGGTGGTCCACCGTTGTTGGGACGTGAATGGATCAGAAAGATACGTTTAGACTGGCACTCCATTCAGGCACTGACGGTGACCAGTAAGGAAAAAAATGATGATGACGTCATACCTGGACGATTAAAAGAAATCTTGGCTAACGCCAAAGAAGTGTTTCAACAGGAACTAGGAACCCTGAAAGGCGCCACTGCCTCAATAAAAGTGGAAGATGCGGCAATTCCCAAGTTTTTTAAGGCAAGGCCGGTGCCATACGCAATTCGTCCAGCAGTCGAGGCAGAGCTGGAGAATTTGGAAAAAGCAGGCGTGTTATCCAAGGTAGATTGGAGCGAAGTGGGCAACACCCATCGTCCCAGTCATGAAGAAAACGTTGAATAATGATAAATCTGAAGAACAGAGAAAAATTTGCATCTGTGGGGACTTCAAGGTGACTGTAAGCCCGATTCTTCATACGGTACAGTATCCTCTTCGGAGGATAGAAGATATTTTCGCCTCACTATCCGGAGGGAAACGTTTCACCAAAATTGACTTGGCACAGGCATATCTACAGATGGAGGTTGAGGAGGCCTCTAAAAAGTATCTCACGATAAACACACACAAAGGCCTGTACCAGTACAATCGACTGGTTTTCGGAGTAGCATCAGCTCCAGCTATCTGGCAAAGAGCTATGGAGCAAGTCCTGCAAGGGATTCCGGGGACTCACTGCTACCTAGACGACATCCTTGTAACAGGAGAAAATGACAACGAGCACCTTGCCAATTTGGAGCAGGTGTTCACGAGGCTGAGAGAACGGGGCCTACGAGCAAATCGCCCCAAGTGCGAATTTTTCCAGAAACAAATATCATATTGTGACCATGTCATTAACGAAGAAGGGTTGCATAAGTCACCTGAAAAAATTGAAGCGGTTGTAAAAGCCCCAGCGCCTGAAAATGTCTCACAATTAAGGTCGTTCCTGAAATTAATAAATTATTATCATAAATTTTTACCGAACTTGTCAATGGTTCTGCACCCTCTTAACGCACTGCTACAAACGGGAGTAATTTGGAAGTGGAGCGAAGACTGTAAACGTGCCTTCCATAAATGCAAAGGCTTGATCACATCCAAGGAAGTGTTGGCTCATTACAACCCATCACTGCCAATCAGACTGGCGTGCGATGCATCCCCTTACGGCGTGGAGCGGTATTATCGCATAGATTCCCTGATGGCTCAGAGCGGCCGATAGCTTTTGCGTCACGCTCATTGAACTCAGCTGAGCATAACTATGCCCAGATCGACAGGGAGGCACTCAGCCTGGTGTGGGGGGTGAAGAAATTCAACCATTACCTACACGGACAAAAATTTACCTTGTTGACTGACCATCAACCCCTCATCTCCATATTCAACCCTAAAAAGGGCGTTCCCATTATGACAGCGCAAAGGCTACAGAGGTGGTCCCTTTTCCTAGGGGCACACCGATATGACATAGAATACAAAGGAACAAAACAGCATGGGAATGCTGACGGTTTATCGCGCCTACCGTTGCCAACGGTAGAAGAGGCACCTACAGTGGACCCAGTGGAGATGTTCCACTCGACCATAGTGGAATGTCTACCAGTGACAAATTCTACCATTGAAAAGGAAACGAGAAATGACCCGACTCTCTCACGAGTCTACGATTTAACGGTGAAGGGATGGCCAGCACATGGCGAACCACTGTTGCCAGCATTCTCGCAAAGAAGAGAACAGCTGTCAGTGTGCCAAGGAACCTTGATGTGTGGATCCAGAGTGGTGATTCCACCCAAACTCCAGGATAAAGTGCTAAAGGAGCTTCACGAGGGCCATCTGGGTGGAGTGAAAATGAAGAACTTAGCCAGAGCGTTTGTGTGGTGGCCAGGTATCAATGGAGACATCGAAGAAATGACCAAAAGCTGTCTAGGATGCCAGAAGGTCCAAAATGCCCCACCACAAGCCCCTCTACATCCATGGGAGTGGCCCTCACCTCCATGGCAAAGGGTACATATCAACTTTGCTGGTCCATTTATGGACTCGATGTTCTTAATCGCGGTTGATGCACACTCCAAGTGGCCGGAGGTAATAAAGATGTCCTCCACCACCACGGAAAAAACCATCACAGTATTAAGGACCATATTTGCCAGGAATGGGCTGCCTGAACAGATCTGTTCTGATAATGGACCGCAATTTGTATCCGAAGAATTCAGAAAGTTCTTAAAAAACTACACGTCCGCCCCATACCATCCTGCCACCAATGGATTAGCTGAAAGGTTTGTCCAGACCTTTAAGAAGGCCATAAAGGCCATGGGTAATGAAGACATAAATCTACAACATAAGGTAGATAACTTCTTCTTTGCGTACAGGAATGCAACACGTGTGGTTACAAACCAAACCCCCGCCATGATGTTTTTCAATAGAAGACTAAGATGCCGGCTGGATTTGATCAAGCCAAACATCAGAAGGGATGTCGAGAACCGACAATTTCAAGGCATGAATGAAAGGCCAACTAGAACCTTCCAGATAGGTCAACAAGTTTTGGCCCGGGACTACCGTACCGAGAAATGGCAGCCTGGAACTATTTGCACACGACTAGGACCGCTGATGTATACCATGGACATATAAGGCGCCATGCTGACCAGATCATAGAGTCATCCAAAAAGGGACAACCTACACCACAACTCTATACGCCTACTGATGAAGCAGAGATACCCATAGTATCTACCTCCGATCCGGTGATACTGGAACCAGATGAACCCGACACTGGCATTCAAGCCGAATCGACCTTGCCAAAAGAACCTACTACACCACCGAAACCTGCTACACCACCAAGGCGTTATCCGGACGGAGTCAGGAAGCCTCCAGAGAGACAGAATTTGTAATTGATTAACTTCAGCAAATGTGTAGATTATTGTTCTTGTAAAAATGTTAATTAATGATTACTTAAAATGTTATGTACTATTTATCGAAAAGGGGAGGAATTGTAGTGTATGTACCTTTAAGAGGAACTATGTTTTTTTGAAGCCCCTGTGTACTGTAGTACCGGTAGTGACCACTCGGGTATATAAGCCTGTATAGCGTCTTGTATAGTGCAGTTCACCTCCAGACTTTGTTCAGTAAACACTTGTTAAATCAACTCCTGCATTCCGTGTCTCCATTAACACACGGATACAACACCGCTTTATATATACTAGCTGGAGTGCCCAGCGGTGCCGAGGCTTTTTTGAGGGTATGTTGTTGTTGGAAGAGAGAGAGAGAGCGACTGGGGGGAAGAGAGCGAGCGACTAGGGGGAAGAGAGCGAGCGACTGCGGGGAAGAGAGCGAGCGACTGGG